>NC_066580.1:467540723-467876140 GCF_024323335.1 Lathyrus oleraceus
TAATAATTTTCAAACAACATTGTGTGAAAAAGGTTCCCTAGGAGTACCTAGGACGCATTGGGTGCCTAACACCTTCCCATTGCGTAATTTACCCCTTACCCCGATCTCTGATCTTTTCATTAGTTTTCTACGTGTAAAACTTCTTAGGTTTTTGTTCGCTTTTTAACCAGTCCTTAGGATAAATAAAAGTGCGGTGGCGACTCTATGTTCATTGTATGCTTTGCTTATGATTTAATTGATAGATCATATAGTAACGAATACACCGCTACAGAAAAGTGGCGACTCTGCTGGGGATCTCCTTGGTGGTATTGCCAACTTTTCACCATTGTTGTGTGATATATTATTATTTGTTATTTGACATATTTTTGTACAATTTGGGATAACTGTATTGATTGTAATGTGTGAATTGCTTGATATACAAATGTTGTTTGCTTTGGTGATCTGTGAGATGAGTTCTATACCCGAACTCGAGTGCACCTTAGGATAGGAGAATGGCATAGTCTTGTTGACTGGTGTGGAGTAGTCCTTAGCCAGTTGACTTGCGAGCCCATTCACTTGGTGGAGGTCATGTTGGATTGATAATGTCACACAAGTCATTTGTGGTTAGGCATTATTCTTTCAATCATGTGCCTTAGAAGCCAAGGACCTTAGTTTACCAAACCCATCTTGGCCTATTTTTAGGACGTAGTGCGGAGGTCGTTCAGATGTAAGTTCTGATGCGATTGTCACGCGATACTACACTCATAAGAGTTTCTCTTGAGAATATTTTTGGAATACGAGTATTCGTTCCTCCGATAATATTCGAAAGATGGAACGATGATTATGGGAACCTCTGATAGAACATGTCTGGCAGGTTTAAACCCTAGTACATTCCCTTTGGGTGGTTCTTAACCAAGACTCCATGCTCGTGACTCTCAGCAAACCCGTGATTCGTGGTTGAGTCGTTCAAATATCGTTAATATCAATGGATCCCGGATCAGGTGTAAAACCTAAAATCCACCAAAGTGGCTGGTTGATATTAAGGATGTTTGAGCCGGTTCATGTACCGTTAATATCAATGGAACTTGGGTGTCGATAAGGTGAAAAACCTAAATCCACCAAAATGGATGATTGATATTAGGGATACAATGAGCTTTCCCATGACCTTTGTTTGGTGTGCTTTGCTTGATCCTTGAGTGTGATTGTTGCATTCATACATTCATGCATTCATCTACATTCCATGTCATCGAAAAAAAATCAGAAAATTTTCAAGGAACTTAAAAGGGTTTATTTGCAAAATTTTCAGACATGGAAAGACCAAAGAGGCATACGAAGAAGTACAGTTTCCGACAGCCTGATGTAAAAGAGTTAAGGAATCTGACACCTTATGTACTAGATCCCTTGGGTTTCAAGGCTCGATATGGGAAGCTTCTACCGCTGTTGACTACTCAGGTGGATGAGGGATTGATGAGCACTCTTGCTCAGTTTTATGATCCGCTCTATCATTGCTTCTTATTTCCGGACTTCCAGCTGTTGCCTACTTTGGAAGAGTACTCTCACCTTATTGGGATTCCTATTCTGGATCTGGTGCCGTTCAGTGGCCTAGAGAGTATTCCATCTGCTAAGGAGATTGCTAACCTGTTGCACATAGATGAAGCTTTGATCAAAGCCAATCTGATTACCAAAGGTGGGATTAAGGGTTTCTCTTCAGAGTTCCTTGTCGCTCAAGCTACCTTCTATGGAGAAGCCAGGAGTGAGGATGCCTTTGAGGCTTTGTTTGTGCTGCTTATCTATGGCTTAGTATTGTTTCCCAACTTTGACAAGTTCGTGGACATGAATGCTATTAGGATCTTCTCGGTTCTTAATCCGGTTCCGACTTTGTTGGGCGATGCCTATTTCTCCCTGCACCTGAGGAATATGAAGGGTAGTGGAGTCATTGTCTGTTGTCTACCTTTGCTGTACAAGTGGTTTATTTCGCACTTGCCGCAGACACTTGCTTTTAAGGAGAACAAAAGTTGTCTACGTTGGTCTCAGAGACTCATGTCTCTCACTAATGATGATATCTCTTGGTACGATCGTGTATATGATACTGTGCAGATTATTGATTCTTGTGGTGAATTCCCGAATGTGCCTCTTCTCGGTACATGTGGTGGGATCAGCTACAACCCTACACTTGCACGTCGCCAGCTTGGGTTCCCCCTAAAGGATAAACCTCATAACATTCTGTTAGAGGGTGTATTCTTTCAGGAGGGTAAAGATCCCCAAGGCTTGAAAGCCAGATTCGTCCGCGCTTGGCGCAATATCCGAAAGAAGAGTAGGAATGAATTGGGTCCGAAGAATTGCATTGCTTTGGAGCCTTATACTTCCTGGGTCAGACAGCGAGCTGCCGAATACCTGATGCCTTATGATTATCCGAGACCTGCACCTTTGGATGTGGCTGGGCCTTCAACCCTCCCTATCCAGCGTGTAGAGGAGTTGAGAGAAGAAGACCTTTCACGTGCTTGGATCCGTGAAAGAGAGGAATTGCTGCAACAGATTAAGGAAAAGGATGCTCTGATTGAGTTTCTTGAGCATCAGGTGATTGATGACCCGAATGATACCTGGACTTCTTTGCTTCCTCAGTCTTCCAAATTCTGGAAGAGGAAGTATGATCAGCTTGCCAAGGCAAAGGCGGATATGGAAGCAGCTTATGAGAGAGAGATCAAGAAGCTATGCGCTTCTCGTCTTCCAGCATCCCGAGCTAATAGGGGTCCATAGGATGTTATTTTCCTTTTCTCCTTGTAATTGAATCAAAATGATGTACTTCTTTGTCCAATATATTGAATGGGATATTTTCCATGAGAAATTTAAATGCTTTAAATATTCAAAATATTGCAAATAATGCCCTAAGGGTTCCTTGAAAATAAAACAAAGCATCTGCACAAGCATGTCATGCATCATGTTGCATAAGCAGGTACCCTTGTTTCTGGTCTTCTTGTCCTGACTCTGTTCTTCATTTATTTTGAAGACAAGCTGACTCACCGGTATTATACCCGAGCAAATTCTGCAAGAGTAATGGATCAGCTAGAACAAGAAAACAGAGAACTGAGAGATGAAGTCGCCAGACTTGGCACCCTGATGGAGCAACTTCTCGCTGCTCAGAATCAACCTGCTCAACCGCCTGCAACTCCCGCCCAGGGAACTGTGATTTCAGAGGTTGCTACTACTGTTGTGCCTACTGCCAATGTTCAGTTTGTGCCCAATGCCATGCCAGTCGGGTACCCTTGGGGCATGCCTCCAGGTTTCATGCCAGACATCCCTGCTCCGACTTTCGTTCATATGCCAGCATCTAGCCCGGTCCTTACTGCCGCTCCTCCTGTTGTGCACGCTATGCCAAGGGCAGAAGAACCCATTTATCATTCCGAGCCATCTGAGGGCCCGGACGTTAATGAAAAAATGGATGCTATGAATGACCAGTTCCTCGAGTTGAGGAAGGAATTGAAGACCCTCAGAGGTAAGGACCTATTCGGCAAGTCTGCTGCCGAGCTCTGCCTGGTCCCTGGAGTCAAAATACCCATCAAATTCAAAGTTCCTGACTTCGAGAAATATAAAGGGAACACATGTCCTCTTGCCCACCTGGTCATGTATGCCAGGAAGATGTCGACCCAGACCGACAACGATCAGCTTTTGATCCACTACTTCCAGGACAGCTTGTCCGGTGCTGCACTTCGTTGGTATATGAACCTGAACAGTGCCAACATCCAATCCTTCAACGACCTTGGCGAGGCTTTCGTCAAGCAATACAAATATAACGTCGATATGGCGCCTGACAGAGATCAACTCAGGTCTATGTCGCAAAAGGATAAGGAGACTTTTAAAGAGTACGCCCAGAGGTGGCGAGAGCTTGCAGCTCAGATCACTCCACCGCTCGAGGAGAAAGAAATGACTAAGATTTTCCTTAAAACTCTTAGCTCATTTTACTATGAGCGAATGGTGGCTAGTGCTCCCTCAGACTTCACTGAAATGGTGAATATGGGGATGAGACTTGAAGAGGGTGTCCGTGAAGGTCGTTTGGCTAAGGATGAAGGCTCTTCTAGTAAGAGGTATGGCTCATTTGCTAAGAAGAAAGATGGGGAAGCACATGCTGTGCAGTCCCATAGATTGAGGAAACCTCCCGTTCAGAGGAAACCAGCACGCCGTGCAGGTCATCAGCATCAGGTGGCCCATATTGCTCCTATCTTCAAAGATAATGCCCAGCATCAGCAATATCAACCTCAGCAACAGTATCAGCAACGCCCACAGCAACAGGCCTACCAGCCTCGTGGGAGCACAACAAATCAAGCAAATTTGAGTTATGACCGGAAAAAGATCAGCTTCGATCCTATCCCTATGTCATACGCAGATCTTTATCCCTCCTTGTTGGAGAGAAAGTTGGTAACTCCCAGGGATCCTCCTGCTATTCCTGCAAATCCACAATGGTGGTACAAACCGGATCAACACTGCGTTTATCACTCCGGTGCCCCGGGCCATAATATAGAAAACTGTTATCCACTCAAGACAAAGGTTCAAGACCTGATGAGATGTGGAATTTTGAGCTTCGAAGATTCGGGCCCAAATGTTACCAAGAACCCATTGCCTTCGCATGGGAAGTCTGTAAACATGGTCCAGGGATGCCCTGGGAAATATAAAGTCAAATATGTGAGTCATATTCGACAATCGTTGGTGGAGCTACATCGCCTGCTGTGCCAGTACAGCCATATGGTGCATGACCACGATAAGTGCCGTATCTGTTCGGTGAACCGTCTGGGGTGCAATCAGGTACGAAGAGAGCTACAAGAATTGTTAGACGAAGGTACCATTGAGATTTTGCAAAATCGCAATGTCGACGAAGATGAACCTGAGGTTAATGTTATATCTCCAGTGTTCAAATTGCCAGAGCCTGTTGTTATTCGCTATGATAGCAGCAAGCCAAAAACTTCTCCTTCGTTAGTGATTAAACCTGCCGGCCCTGTGTCGTATTCTTCTGATAAAGCTGTGCCATTCAGGTACAACCCAGTTGCTGTGCAAGATGGGGTGGAAGTGCCTTTGCCTTCAACTGCTGTGACCAATATTGCCGATGTAAGCGGCCTGACCCGGAGTGGTTGAGTTTTCTCTGCGCCTGCTAAGGCCCCTGTTGCTTCTGAATCTTCTGAGCGTCCAGTTGGGACTGCTGTCAATAGTCAGAATCCGGCACTTGATGTTGCCAGACCCTCCATACAAAAAACTCCTACTTCTTCAGTTGGCCCGAGCGGCATTGTGAATGAAGAATCTGATGAGATGCTGAGGCTCATCAAGAAAAGCGAGTATAACGTTGTAGACCAGCTTCTACACACACCATCCAAAATCTCCATACTATCCTTGCTGTTGCATTCAGAACCCCACAGGGAGGCTCTGCAAAAAGTATTGGACTTGGCGTACGTTGATCACGACGTCACTATCGAACAATTTGACAGTATCGTTGCAAACATTACTGCTTGCAACACCTTGAGTTTCAGTGACGCGGATCTCCCTGAGGAGGGAAGAGACCACAACATGGCTCTACACATATCTCTAAATTGCAAATCTGATGCTATGTCCAACGTGTTGGTGGACACTGGATCATCCCTTAATGTGTTGCCGAAATCCACACTCACTCGATTGTCATATCAAGGTCCTTCTATGAGGCAGAGTGGGGTCGTTGTGAAAGCTTTTGATGGGTCGCGCAAGACCGTGATTGGGGAAGTTGATCTCCCTATCAAGATAGGCCCAAGTGACTTCCAGGTTACCTTCCAGGTAATGGATATCCACCCGTCATACAGCTGTCTCTTAGGCAGACCATGGATTCACGAGGCTGGCGCCGTGACATCCACCCTACACCAGAAGTTGAAATTTGTTAAAAATAAGAAACTGGTTGTGGTAGGGGGAGAAAAGGCTCTCCTGGTTAGCCACCTGTCTTCCTTCTCTTATATTGATGCTGAGGATGAAGTTGGAACTCCGTTCCAAGCTTTATCTATTGACGAACCTATTGAGAAGAAGTCTCCATCATTTGCTTCCTACCGTGATGCAAAACTGGCCATTGAATGTGGTGCAGTCGCTGGTTTAGGGAAGGTGATCGAGCTGGAAGACAATAAATCTCGGGCTGGCATTGGCTTTTGTTCTGGGGCATATAATGAGCACGGTCTGTTCACAAGTGGAGGATTCATCCATGATGATCAGTCTATTGAAGAGGAAGCCGCTGCTATCATTGAAGAAGATACAGAGGATATGAGCAATTTTGTTATTCCTGGTGGTGTCTGCCACAATTGGGTCGCTGTGGATGTTCCTACAGTTATCCATAGATCAGAGTAAATATGCTCACTTTGTTTAAAACCCTTCTCCCATGCCAAAAGGAGAAGTGATGACATTGTTTGGCTCATATATACAATGATGTTTTCATTCAATTAATGCATTGTTAAACATTTGTTTTTCCATTTGTTTTCACTTTTCGCTTTTTGCATGAAATCAGTGATCACAAAAAACCCATGAAAACAAGAATAAAAGCAACATTTTTCATCTGCATAATGGTTTGCTTGTTTAAATTCTAAAGTTTTTCATTAACCAAAATCATTATGCAGGTTGATTCTAAAACCCATTGAACATAATGATCCAATGCCATCTCCCAACTTTGAATTCCCTGTATTCGAGGCAGAGGAAGATGATGTTGAAGGAATACCTGATGAGATTACCCGTCTCCTTGAGCACGAAGAAAAGATCATTCAGCCGCATCTTGAAGATTTGGAATCAGTCAACTTGGGGTCTGAGGATTGTATTCGTATGGTGAAGATCGGGGCACTTCTTGAAGAGTCTGTCAAGAAGGATTTGATTGAATTGCTACGAGAATATTCAGATATCTTCGCTTGGTCATATGAAGACATGCCGGGTTTAGATACAGATATTGTGCAACATTTCCTGCCTTTGAAGCCTGAGTGCGTGCCTGTGAAGCAGAAGCTCAGAAGAACTCATCCAGATATGGCAGTGAAGATCAAAGAGGAAGTTCAGAAGCAAATTGATGCGGGGTTTCTGGTGACTTCCACATATCCTCAATGGGTGGCCAATATTGTGCCTGTTCCTAAGAAGGATGGAAAAGTCCGTATGTGCGTTGATTACAGAGACTTGAATAAAGCTAGTCCAAAAGATGATTTTCCTCTACCACACATGGATATGTTAGTAGACAATACAGCTAAATTCAAAGTCTTTTCCTTTATGGACGGATTTTCCGGATATAATCAAATCAAGATGGCACCAGAGGATATGGAGAAGACAACATTCATCACACCTTGGGGAACATTCTGTTATCGAGTGATGCCCTTCGGTTTGAAGAACGCCGGAGCCACGTATCAACGAGCTATGACTACCTTGTTTCATGATATGATGCACAAGGAGATAGAGGTCTATGTTGATGATATGATTGCTAAGTCCCGAACGGAAGTTGAGCATGTTGAGCATTTGTTAAAGCTTTTTCAGCGTTTGAGGAAGTTTAGACTCCGCCTGAATCCTAACAAATGTACATTTGGAGTCCGTTCCGGAAAGTTATTGGGTTTCATTGTCAGCGAGAAAGGTATTGAAGTTGATCCTGCCAAGGTCAAAGCAATACAAGAGATGCCTGCACCCAAAACTGAAAAGCAAGTCCGAGGTTTTCTTGGCCGCTTGAACTATATTTCCAGATTTATATCCCACATGACTGCCACATGTGCGCCTATATTCAAGCTCCTCCGGAAAGATCAGTCTCATGATTGGACCGAGGATTGCCAGAAAGCTTTCGACAGTATCAAAGATTATTTGTCCGAACCTCCGATCTTGTCTCCGCCTGTAGAAGGAAGACCTCTGATTATGTATCTGACAGTTCTTGAAGACTCAATGGGTTGTGTACTCGGTCAACAAGATGAGTCAGGGAAGAAAGAATTTGCTATCTACTACCTCAGTAAGAAGTTTACTGATTGTGAGTCTCGGTACTCTATGCTTGAGAAGACGTGCTGTGCTTTGGCTTGGGCTGCTAAGCGTTTGCGCCAGTACATGATAAATCATACAACTTGGTTGATATCCAGAATGGATCCAATCAAGTATATTTTCGAGAAGCCTGCTTTAACTGGGAGGATTGCCCGTTGGCAGATGTTGTTGTCTGAGTATGATATCGAGTACCGAGCTCAGAAAGCTATCAAAGGTAGTATCTTGGCTGATCATTTAGCGCACCAGCCGATTGAAGATCATCAGTCAGTTCAGTATGACTTCCCTGATGAGGAGATTCTGTATTTGAAAATGAAAGATTGTGATGAGCCTACACTTGATGAAGGTCCAGAACCTGGTTCCAGATGGACGATGGTGTTTGATGGCGCTGTTAATCAGTACGGAAATGGAATTGGGGCGGTAATTGTTAATCCCCAGGGATCGCACATTCCATTTACAGCAAGGCTAACTTTCAAATGCACGAATAATATGGCGGAGTACGAAGCCTGTATAATGGGACTTGAAGAATGCATTGACTTGAGGATCAAACATCTTGACGTGTATGGTGATTCGGCCCTAGTTGTTAATCAGATCAAGGGTGAATGGGAGACGAATCAGCCAAGTCTCATTCCGTACAGAGATTATGCAAGGAGAATTTCAACCTTCTTCACAGAAGTTGAATTTCACCATATTCCTCGTGAGGATAATCGGATGGCAGATGCGCTTGCGACGCTCGCTTCCATGATTGTGGTCAGATGGTGGAATGATGTCCCTAATATTACTGTGATGCGCCTGGATAGACCGGCTCACATATTTGCAATTGAAGAAGTAAATGATGACAAGCCTTGGTATTTTGATATCAAGAATTTCCTCCAGAACCAGGTATACCCGCCTGGGGCATCTGTGAAAGATAGGAAAACTTTGAGAAGGTTGTCAGGCAGTTTCTACCTCAGTGGCGAAGTGCTGTATAAAAGAAATTTCGATATGGTTTTGCTCAGATGCGTGGATAGACACGAAGCAAACCTGTTGATGACTGAGGTCCATGAGGGTTCATTTGGTACTCATTCCAATGGACACGCCATGGCTAAGAAGATGTTGAGAGCGGGCTACTATTGGCTGACAATGGAGTCTGACTGTTGCAAGTATGTGAAGAAATGTCACAAGTGTCAAATTTATGCGGATAAGATTCATATTCCACCGACACTCTTGAATGTGATTTCATCACCATGGCCTTTCTCTATGTGGGGAATCGACATGATCGGCATGATTGAGCCGAAAGCATCCAACGGACATCGGTTTATTCTCGTAGCAATTGACTACTTCACCAAATGGGTTGAAGCCGCTTCGTATGTGAATGTGACTAGACAGGTGGTTGTGAAGTTTATCAAGAACCAGCTGATTTGCCGTTATGGTGTGCCAGAGAGGATCATTACTGATAATGGATCCAATTTGAATAATAAGATGATGGATGAGTTGTGCGCTGAATTCAAGATTGCACACCATAATTCTTCTCCCTACAGACCCAAGATGAATGGGGCTGTTGAAGCTGCTAATAAAAATATCAAGAAGATTATCCAGAAGATGACTGTCACGTACAAGGATTGGCATGAGATGCTGCCATTTGCTTTACATGGATATCGTACATCTGTACGCACTTCAACAGGGGCAACCCCTTTCTCTCTTGTTTATGGCATGGAAGCCGTTCTCCCAGTAGAGGTGGAGATCCCGTCAATGAGAGTCTTGATGGAAGCCAAGTTGACTGATGCTGAATGGGTTCAGAGTCGTTATGACCAACTGAATTTGATTGAAGAGAAGCGATTAACTGCCATGTGTCACGGTCAGTTATATCAGCAGAGAATGAAGAAAGCATTCGATAAGAAGGTCAAGCCTCGTGTGTTTAGAGAAGGTGACCTTGTGCTCAAGAAAGTTTTGTCTTTCGTGCCCGATTCCAGAGGCAAGTGGACTCCAAACTATGAGGGTCCATATGTTGTTAAGAGAGCCTTTTCAGGCGGAGCTTTGATGCTTACAACAATGGATGGGGAGGATTTCACTCGTCCTGTGAATTCAGATGCAGTTAAAAGATACTTTGCCTAAAAAAAAAAGTATATGCAAATGAAAAAAACAGAATAGCTTGCTAAGTTGAAAACCCGAAAGGGCGGCTTAGGCAAAAATGAGCGTCTCGGTGGAGAACCCGCAAGGGTAATCCAGGCAAAAGTTAGAGACTTGAAAAAAAGCATATTTGCATCGCGCTAGATTGAGTACCTCATTCTGGGGCAATCTAAGCAAAAATTAGGGATCAGGCAAGTAACTGCATCCTGACAAGACTTTCTGTTTCACCAGCCGTCATTTCGTCAGAAGATTCTCGATTCGTTGTCGACTGAAGCTTCGCATACATCGAGATTCAAATTGGTAGAGAAAGGATCATTATGTTCAATGTAGCCCTCTTCCAATATATATCACTGATTTCAAATTTGTACAGATCCATGGAGTCTTGCCATTTGCAGGCTACCATTCCATCAAATCAATTTGAGCTTTTATCCAATTATTTGCACTCTTATTTGTTTCAATTCAACAAATGTTTTGCATGTTTTAATTGATAAAATATCATTGTTTTAAAAACAAAATTTTTAAAAATAATTGTTTTAAACAAAGTGAACATTCACAATGATAAAAGGATGCTCAAAGAATTTCTCAGTGCTCTCCCAAGGGTGGCATGGTTTCCAACAGGTAAGACATTTGTTCGTACTCCTGGCTTGGTTTGTATCCTTCTTCTCCAGATTTGGTTGTTGGGGTTGTTCCCCAAGCAGAGATTTTGTTGTTGGGGTTGTTCCCTAAGCAGAGCTTCTGTGGATTTTGACTTCCCGAAGCAGAATGGTGTTGAAGACTCAGTCTGTTCTCCAGCAGTAGTCTCTCTCCGGCGTGATTGCTCAGTTGTTCAGAAAATTTGTGGTTAGTGGGTTGATATCCCCATATCCCGTATTTCTCCCCAAGTGAGTTGCCAGCATAATTGCAAGTCGAGTTGTTGGCGGGGTTGTTCCCCAAGCAGAGTGTTGTTGAAGACTCAGTCTGTTCTCCAGCAGCAGTTTTCCCCGGCATGGATGCTTTCCTTGTGGAAGATTCGGCGGTTGATTGGTTTGCCACCTTGGTGCCTCGTCACTTTCTCCAGTGGGTCGCTATCCCAGACTTTATTTGTCTCCTTGGCACAGTAGAGCTGTTATTGATATCCCCATTGCAGTCGCGAGTAGAGTTGTTGTCACTCTTCCCAGTGCAGTTGCCAGCGGAATTGTCTGTTTTCTCAGCACGGTCGCTTTCCTTTTGGAAGACTCGGTAAGTCAGTGGTTTGATACCCGGTACTTTACCTTTTCCCCGGCAAAGTCGTCAGTGGAGGTGTTTACTTTCTCCCTATCAGGATGGTTGTTATCCTCAGCAGAGCAGGATTTATTTTCCTACTCAGTGGTTGATTGGGTTGATATCCCGGTATTTTCATCCATCTCTCTCCAGCATTTGTCTGCAGAGCGGTTGTTGTGGCAGTATTGCCTGTTGAACCTCTTTCAATCCCCGGTATGGTCGGTTGACGGCTCTGTCATCCAGAGATTGGATTGATTTCCTGATTGTTCTTGATCCTCAGTAGAGTGGTTTATTGCAGAATCTGCTGATGTGATCCGTCAGATGTGTGTTCGCCCCGAGTAGAGTGGCTTGTTGCAGAATCTACTTGTTTGGTGTTTTTCTTCCTCGGTGGGTTGTTCCCCAAGAGAGTAGCTGACAGTATCCCCAGTAGAGTTGCTTGTGCAGCCAAACTCTATCCGAGTGACCGTTGCTCCCTCAGTGGGTTGTTCCCCAATGGAGTTATGTTGGATCCGTTTCATAGCAGTGTCTGCTAAGATCCCCTGCAGGACTTTGAGATTCTCTTGTTCCCCAACAGATTTGTCTTTGTGGCACTTTGCCTGTTGCGACTTTCTGTGCCCTAGTTGGGGTGATCGCTGATCCATTACTCAGAGATTTGGTATTCTCCAGATATCTCTGATTCGTTTGCTTCTGCTTCCCAGCAGTACCCTCAGATCTTTGCTTTATGGCATGTAGATCTCCAGCAGAATTGGCTTTCCAGTTGGTTTTCCCCTGGAAGTATAATACCGGGCGTTTGATTCCTGGACCTGTTGTGTTAGTAATGTCTGTTTTGTCAGCATTCATCAAACATAAATCACGCATATTCATGCATAATCATAAAACATTCAGATATTCATGTTGCATTTTTTGCCATATATCCTTTGTTTGTTGTTCCCTGATATGGTGATATAGATCTTTATAGATCTCCCTAAGCAGATGTCGGGTGTTAAATCTCACCATATAGAGTCAGCCCATAAGCAGAAAGTGTCTGTCTTTCCTTCTGTAGTTCCCCACTGAGATATACCCTCGTGGATGACGGTTTCTTCCGTTTCCTCCCAGCACATATATTGGGATGGAGGTTCCTATTTGAGTTATATCCTCATTAGGACGTGTCTTGATTCAGTCTGTCTTTTCGGATCTTTCCCGAATTGACATTTGTCGTCTGTTCATTGTGCTTCCCTGTGGTGATTTTTAGCCCCAGCGGAGTTTCGGGCCTCTACCCTTATACCGGTAGTTGTAAGTCCTATTGTTCCTCCTTTCCTCTTGGCGGAATTTGTGGTTATATACCTTTCATTCCTCCGCAAGAGTCGATTTTGGCCTCTACCCTTATACCGGTAGTTGTAAGTCCTATTTTCCTGGCTTCTTGGCAGAACTTGTGGTTATATACCTTTTAGTCCCCAGCCAGAGTTGTTGGTTTTCTACCTGATATTCGGTAGTCGTAAATCCTAATTTCTTACTCTCCAACAGAGTTTGTGGTTTGTTATAAACCTCATTTTTGGTTTCTCGTGCGGATTCATGATTTATTCTATCCCCACGCAGAGTTTTTGGTTTTCTACCCCGTATTCGGTAGATGTAAACCCTAATTTGTGGTTATTCCCACCAGAGTATGGCTACTGCCCTCATACCGGTAGTCGTAAGTCCTATCTCTTTTCCCCTAGCAGCGGTAACCTTTGTGGTTCGGTCTGGCTGATGGTGGATCTTCTGTTGTTGTGGTGTTATCCCTACCAGAGTTCTGTTCCCTGTGGTGATTGGTATCCCCAGTGGAGTTTGTGGTCTTCTACCCCGTATTCGGTAGTTGTAAATCCCATGTTGCTGTGGTTTTTCTCTCTCCAGCGGAGTTGTATCTTATGATACATGTGGATAATTGCCGGTTGCTAGCAATTTTATCCTCAGCTGAGTCTTTGGTTTCTTACCCAGTAGTCGGTATTGTTAAACCCCTTGTTTCCTCAGCCAGATTTTTGGTCTTCTGCCCCGTATTCGGTAGATGTAAACCCTAAATCTCTTTGTGGTTATCTTCATTCAATATTCGATGTTGATATTCCTCCCTGCCTTGGGTAGTTGCTCTTGAGTAAGCACTTGTATTCCCAGCAGTCTTCTGGATCATTGCCGGATGCTTGCAATGTTATCCTTTTGAAGTCGCCAGTGGGTCTTTTCACCGTTTGCTAGTGATTTGTTCCCCGGATCATTGATTGTTTATCAATGTATTCCCGGCTTGTGTGGATAATTGCCGGATGCTTGCAATTTATCCCCAGTGAGTCTTTCATTTACCCCTTGGTTGGTAATGTTGTTACTCTCTTTGATTGGTCATCATTATATGCCTGTTTGGTATCCCGATGCCTCTCTTTTCGGATGATTTATCCTTCATTAACCCTTATACCGGTTGTGGATAATCTTCCATGCGAGTATACTATCCACGTCCTGACGGTAATGGATAATATATCTCTTGCACTCTTCAGTTGAAGCCTTTTGTGTTTCCCTGGTCGAGTAAGATTCGTTTTCCCTTTGCGGAGTCGAATATTCTTTGTAGTTGGATAATTGCCGGATGCTTGCAATTTATCCCCTTGAGTTGTCTCTCGTTTACCCGGATGCTTGGTAAAGATTGTCTCTCCTTTTGGTTAGTCACCTATTATATACTTCGGTATCTCTGGTGTCTTTTCCTTTCGAGTATATTATTCACGGTCTGCCGGTAATGAATAATATGTCTCATGCGCTCTCTAGTTGGAATCCTTTGTTGATTTTCCCCAGCTGAGCAAGATTCGTATTCTCTGTAGAATCGAATATTCATCCTTTAACCAGTTTGTGTTTCGGATGTGTGTTTTGGCATATATACCAATTCACGTTTTCGGTAGATCACCTATTATATACTTCGGTATCTCTGGTGTTTCTTACCATGCGAGTTTATTATCTACGTTCTGACGGTAATAGATAATATGTCTCATGCGAGTATCTTATCCACGGTCTGCCGGTAATGGATATTATATCTCATGCGCTCTTTGGGTTTGTGTCCCCAGTCGAGTAAGATTCGTTCCCGTTGTGGATTCGAATGTCCATCCTGTAAATTGTATTGCTTTTTCAAGCCCTCCCTTCGGATGACGAGTGTCTTGGCATATATACCAATTCACTTTTTCGGTCGGTCACCTATTATATACCTCGGTATCCCTGGTGTTCCCTTTCTGTCTACTCCCTATCATGACCTTGGTCCCCTGTGGAGTTAGATTTTCCTGAGTGTTGTACCCTTTGTTGGTCTTTCTCAGATGGTTGGTTGATTGATATCTCTCACCCTTATACCGGTCTTAGATAGTCATTCTTCCTGAGTTTGTTACCCTTATACCGGTAACACCTCATTTCTTGTTGCTTTCCCAGGAGAGTCTCTTTGTTAGACATTCCCCTGCGGAGTTCCTTTGGTGATTTTTACTTTTGCTATATGGGTGTTTATTCCCCAATATATGCATCTTCCCGGCAGGGAAGTTCTATGTGAATCTTTTCCTGGTCCGAGTCCGGATTTTTATCCGAAGTATCCTTCATGGATAATTTGAGTCAGCTTATGCCTTTCCAATGGATTTATTTTCCTCTGGAATTCGTTATTCCCCGGTGTGAGTCCTTTGCTTCCCCAGCAAGTTCTCCATTCCGATGTCTGTTATCCCCAATCGGAGTCGTGCCTAGTTCACGCTACGTCAGTTTTGTCATTACCCTAATCAAAGTCGTGTCCTGCTCACGCAGTCTTTTTCTTACTATCCCCTAATAAGAGTCCTATTAGAGTCTCTGTTCCTGGTGAGTGTATTACTCCGACGGATCGTCTTTTCTTCTGTGCGAATCATATATTCCCCACAGGATTTGCTTTTGCATGCATACATCTGCATCATGAGGTCTCTTAGGGACCAAAATTCGTCTCATTACTATTATTTAAGCCCATTCTACCACGTCGAGATGAAGATTTCTAAACTTCACTTCTCCGGATAGAATGACCTTAAATAGGGGCATCTGTAAGACCCCAATTTTGGCCCTAAGATCCCTCATGGCCCATATCATATCATATCATGGCCTCAAGGATCAATGCATACCCTAGCTTCTCTCCTAGTGGGTGGGATACCTTGTGAGTGTGGTTCTTGATCACCAAGCATGTATTGCATTTGTGTATCATTGCTTTTCATATGTTCACTAACCAAAAGTACAAAAATATTGTCATCTAACCATGTTGCTTGCAGCTGAAGCAATCATCAGTTAATCAGTCAAATCAGACCTTGAGCAATAGATGGTGACCATTCTTGAAGAATTTGGACACCGTGATCATTCAAAAAGAGTTCATATAACTTGTGATATCATTTGGAACCAAGATCCCATGTGAAAGAGGCTTGAAATTCATCAGAACATGACCCAGTCAAACAAAAGTCAACAAAAGTCAACTGCGGTCAACTGTGCATTTAATCAGTTATTTGATGATTGTAAATGGTTGAAAATGTCTCATTCATGTCCATATAAACTTCATTTGGCATTTCAAAGATCCAGGTTGAAGGAATTGAAGTCAGACATACAGTTTCCCAAAATGGCAAGTGGACCTGTAATCTCGGCTGCCCAAAATGGAAAGTTTCTCCCCTCAAGATAATTTCATGACACAAGCTTCAAATCAAAATTTGTCAAACAGGAAAGTTGAAGACCTTGTTCTCACAATTCCAAAAAGTCCAAGAACTCAAAAATCCCATTTATGGTTTGCAAGATATGGCTCAGTGAATTTCAAAAAAGACCCGTAATCAGGAGGCCATAACTACCACATGGATTGTCCAAATTGCAAGTTCTTTATATGCACAAACTCCATTTAATGTGTACTTCAAAGTTGCATAATTGGATTTCTTGGAAAAGGCTCAATGCAAAAGGGCATTTTTGAAGTGAACTAATTAAAGAGAGGGGCAAAATCGTCCAAAATGAGAAATATGAAGAATTGGGAAATAAGGCCAATGCAACCAGCTTCCAAATGCTATTTTTGACTTGCTTCAAGTATCAATTTTCTGCTGTCATGCTTCTAAATTCAAAAGAGCTTAAATCCAAAAATGCACATAAACCATTTGCACTAAATATCCATTTTCACTAATTAGAGATTAAGGATGGATTAAGTATTTCATATATATATTTAATCCCTAACAGAAATTAACACTAATCATTCTCTCACAATCATTTTCACAATCTAACAGAGAAAATCCAAACTGAAATTCTCTCTTCTCTCTCAATTTTACTCAAAAAACTTCAATATACTCTTTGCATCAATTGAACAATTTCCATGGATCTTGGTGATAATTCTCTGCATATTCATCATTGTTAGGTATTGTGGAGTTTCTGTTTGCAGGTAAAATTCAAGAATCACTCACAAACTGCATCTGAAGAATCAACCTGCAACTTCTATAACAGTCCAAGGACAGTGATCGATCGTAAGTGCTGGAGCTGCAAGAACTTCGCCAATAGCCTCCTGAAGCGATTGGCCATATCTGTTCGCGCGAGATCGAAGCTCAACCGCGGTTCCATCGCAACTGTTTCAAGAAAAGGTTGGAAATCGAAATTTGCAGTTGCTTCAATTGAGTTATGGCTGTTGTAGATTATGCTGTGTAGAGTGTATATCAACTTGTAGAATTAGAAATTGGTGGAAATCGATTGAGTTATTGCGAAGTTAGGTTTCGAAGCATTCTTTCCATTCGTTCGATTTGTAGTGTATGTGAATCTATAGACGAAATCGTTGGCATAATCGTGCTCCTGGTGAAAAACCGGTTCGACCGGTGTATAGTTTGTGAGTTTCCATTACCGTTTGTTCAAAACCTAGATTCCAGATGAAGAACACGAAGGAGACGATGAACATTCATTGTTTTCTGGAGAAAATGCTGCGTAGATCTTGCTCCATCCGTTTCACTTTCCGTTTCGTGTTTTCCCTGGCCAGATCGAATCCCCACCGTCCAGTTCATCTATTCAAAACGCAGTGTTTTGAGCTGCGGTTTAATTATTACCATTCTGCCACTGGCTTCATAATTAAGTTAATAAATCCAAATAATTCCAAATAATTATTCAATAAATATTCAATAATCATTTTAAATCTTTAAAAAATCATAAACTCACCAAAAATAATCCAAAAAATGCAAGACTTTTTTTGTTAATCCCCATTCTACCTCTTTTATTTTTTAGTCATGAAAATAAAAATAGTGCTTGGTGAAAAAATAAATTGACATAGAGATACTTTTGATGTGTACATATTTCCATATACTTTACCATTTTAATTCTAGAAACCACATGCTATATCCAAATTAATTGAAAATTGAGATATTGATTCTTGACATCCTTCTGGATTTTTTGACATAGGTTTGGTAATTTTTAGGCCTATGGTTTATTATATATGAATTATTGAATTTGGATGTGTAAAAATGTGACATAGTTTGATAGGCTATATTCCCCTAATTGTTTACCATGCTTCCCTCTGGCCAATGGCCTTGAATTTTTGCATGAAGCTTGTTTAACATGTTAACATGCCCTGTGAATTTTTGTGGATTTTTACAATCCATTTTCGATTTGATTCGTATTTTTCCTTGCTGCTTATCATTTTTGAACCTAACTAGTGACACATTCTTATTCTTGTTGCCATATTCTCATGCCTTGTCCAATGACCATGAAAATTGATAGGGTAGTTCTTGACACATGTAGCTATCTTTTGGCTTCGGTCCTACTAATTTCTAATGTACCATTGCTGTTTACCATCTAATTGAAGTTGGTGTATAATTGTAGGCCTCATTTGATGTAGTTTTTGCATGCCTTGTCATGTTTAATTAATTCCTATTGATCTACTAGTCCAAATGACTTGAAAATTAACATGTGGCTTGCTGAATGTCTTCTGGTTAGAACATAATTTTTGTGGATTTTTTGGTGCCACTTTGGCATTTATTTGAATGTGATCTTGCTGGTTGCTTGTAAGAGACTCCACATTGCATCTTTTGCCTTCCATGTTGCATAAATAGAAATAGGAGCATAGTTTGAATATGGGACCAATTGGGATCCCTTTGTTATTGATATTACTTGAATTTGATCATGAATTGGTTGCTGTTTTAGGATTTTTCCATCTTTTTGACCCTAGGCTAGTCCTAGTGGTCATGTTACTTACATTTGAAGTTAATTGTGCCTTTTCAGGTTAAGGAGTTAATGATTAAGGAATTTGCTCCACATTATGGATTGTGTTACTTGACACATATGACTAATGTATTTGTTTTGTAGGATGTTTGGTTCATGTGAGCCTTGTGCTATGCACATCATTATTTGTATAATTGTACTTTGTTAATCGTTTCTTATGTTGTTATCTGTTTATGAATGGGATGCTGATTTTATTGGATTGTTTCCAGGTACCCTTTAGTCGCTCAGTTCTCTTAAGAACTTGCTTTGCTTTGCTTAAATAGCAACTTGCATTGAGGTATAGAACCTTCTTCTTCATGTAGTCTGGAGACCCGGCCTGTTATTTGGCCGGGCAAATTGTCTGAAGTCCTCCTTAAGAGGCAATGCTTGTGTGTGTTTATATTTGTCCCAAGCAGGAAAAGTCCTCATTTGAGGCAATTGGTGGAAGGTAGGGATAAGCAATCTATCCCCCACTATTCAGTGAGTCTTCTCCTTGCTCCCATTACATGGTTGTAGCATCGAGATCCCAACCCAAGATCTATCGAGTCCAATTGGGGAAAGAGTTCCATCTTTCTGAACTCCCCCACATTCTTATATTTACATGCTCTCTCGGACATGAGATAGAAGCAATGAGGCACACCCCTCATATCCTTTCATCTGCTTCACCTGAGCCCCTCAATGGCCAGGTTAAGAGCGACACTTACCTCTTACAGTGGACTTTCATAGTCAAACCCTTTTGCTTGAGCCTCATGAATGGTTATAGCGTGTGCTACTTGAATTTATGTGATTGATTACTTGATTCATTTATACATGATTATTTGATTGCCATTGTGCATTTACCATCATTGATTGCCGTTGTGCATTTATCATCTTTGTTTGCCATCAGCGCATGATCAGTTCTTTTGTCCTTGTGACATTGTTGTTTACCCATTGAGGAACCAGTTATAAGTCCCTGTAAGTTGGCATCTGTTCCCATGACATGGAAGGGGTAGAGTGTAAGACCTCATTGGTCACTCATACCCATTGCCTTGAGCATTGTTGTTGTATGTGAGGATTCATTGTAAGTCCTTGTGATGTGGCATTTGTATTCCTAGGATCATACTGTGGAGGTTAACATAAGTCCAGATGGATTGGCAGTTGACTTCCCTGTTTTGTTTCTGTTTTATTCTGATGGAGATTAGTGTAAGTCCATAGAGTGGCTTCTGATATCCTTGCTTGTTTTAGGAGACAGGTATAAGACCATTGAGTGGCATCCAGTATCCGCTTTTATTTACTTTCATCTGTTACCATGTTCAGATTATTGCTCATTGCTTATTCCAAAGGACACACTTGAGTCATCTTCTATATGACTTCAAGAGGCGAACCGCTTAAGAAGTTTTACATTCCACCATTATCCATTCATCCCATTGTGTCCTACCTTTTCACACATGTTTTAAAAACTTGAAATAAGTGTTGTGCAAACATTCTCACCTTCTTTCCAAATTAGAAACTTGGACCTTAAGTCCATGATTTTCCAAACTTCATTTTTGTAAATACTTCATTTTGAATTGACTTTAATCATACTTTGACCCCATTTTGTAAATAATCCAAATAACTTCACCCATTCAAGTGATTTTGTGGCTTTGTCCATGTTTGTTAAGTTTTCATACATTAGCTATAGGTTTGATTTACCCTAGTTGGTTGATATTAATCTCACCTATTTGTCCTTAGTAGATGAATTGTAAGTCTTCCTTGCCTATTATAGGGTTAACCCCTCCCTGGCAAGTGGAAGCTTTTCTCACATGGTGGACGGGTTGTTTCATAAGGTTGAGTTTTCTCCCGTGGGTAACGTAAGACCTTTGAGCTTGTGTTTTAAAATTGAATCCACTAACTTTTGGAAGTTTTTAGCCGAACTACGGCGTTTTGATCCTTACCTTTGATGGAAGGTACGTAGGCAGCGGGTTCATCCGTTCGAACACAAAAATAATTAATTTGTACATTCTTTTCTCATCATCCCAATCATGTTTGCACAATACTTATGTCATAACAAATAATAATTTTCAAACAACATTGTGTGAAAAAGGTTCCCTAGGAGTACCTAGGACGCATTGGGTGCCTAACACCTTCCCATTGCGTAATTTACCCCTTACCCCGATCTCTGATCTTTTCATTAGTTTTCTACGTGTAAAACTTCTTAGGTTTTTGTTCGCTTTTTAACCAGTCCTTAGGATAAATAAAAGTGCGGTGGCGACTCTATGTTCATTGTATGCTTTGCTTATGATTTAATTGATAGATCATATAGTAACGAATACACCGCTACAGCATCGAGTCGGTTGCATCTCAAAAAGAGGTACAAATATATATACCCACTGAATTATATACGCAACGATTCTGTTGCATCACAAAAAGTCATGATTTATTTTATATGAATTTTTAGGTTCCCGGTCGAGAGTTGAAAAGCGCTGCTAAGGATATTCCAACGACGTCCGGGACAAAATCTCAAATTTTGATGCGTCTTGAGAAAATGGTGGAGGAGTCCGATATTATGCATGGGGGGGCCATTCGTACTATAAATTTTGATGAAGGTGTTTTCGGAGCTGCTCATTTCGAAATAATTGGAAAGGAGGACTTCCAACAACTTTTTGAACACACCGAATTGGGCATCGCTGTCATTCATACATACATATGGTACTCCGATCAATCTATAATTTACTTAGTTGAACAATTTATTTACACATTTCAATGAGTAGTCTAATGTTTATTATGTTTCTATTTAAGGTATATGTATGTAACATTGATGCGGGGAACTGAATTGTGTAACCGTTTCAATTTTATTGCTGCTTCCCGTATCAACGCAACGTTAATAACGAATAATTCAACATCCGTAAAGAATGATCTAGTCGATATATTCATGGCGGCCGGCGATAAGTCTACACCCAGTTTGTATTTTTTACCGTTTAATTCTGGCAACGGGTTAGATTTTCTTTCTAATAATTTCATTCTAATCTATGTATATCTTTTACGTAGAAAATTTTCATTCATCTAAATTTTTGTTTTATTTTACAGTGGTCACTGGGTGTTGGTTGCTATGGATCTTTCGAGACTAATAGTGTATTATCTCGATTCTTTATCGGGTGATTGGAGTAAATATCCGAGTATGAAGAAGACGGTTGACGCGTAAGTGAAATTCCCCTAAATAATCGTGTGTATTTGTATATTTAATTATGTCTGTCAGATTGATCTCAATATACGTTTTTATTTTGTTAGGGCAATAATAAAATTTAGATTGAAAAAGAAATACCGCAATAGGAAGGACATTACCTGGATCAGAGTTCAGGTATATATTAAGTATCTTATTTTTGCTTATAATAGTGTTTGTTTTTTTGCTTATAATAGTGTTTGTAAGAAATTAACTATATATATATTGTTTGTTTTTCTGTGTAGTGTCCTCAGCAAAATAATTCGGTCGATTGCGGATTTTTTGTAATGAGATTTATGAGAGACATCATTGCGTTGAATCGTATAGACATCCCAAAAATGGTATGGAATAATAACTTAGGGTTTATTTTAATATTATCGGATATTTCATCTAATTTGTTACTAAATCATGAATATGTTTTATTCTCTTAATTGTAGTACTTTGAGGAATACAAATCTTACTCAAGAGCTCATTTGGATGAAATCAAGGATGAATTGTGTCAATTCATTGTTGATCAAAGAATCATATAGCTAGGTTGTATATTGTTGTACATATATGTATGGAATGTTGTTGTTGTATGCTGTTGTTGTATATATGTTGTATATTGTTGTTGTAATTTTACTAAATCATGAATATGTTGTTGTATATTTTTGATCAAAGAATCATATATTAATGTTGTATATATGGAGGATTAATGTTGTATATAAATGGATTCATGTTGTATATATCAATGGATTAATGGTGTATAACATTGGATTAAAGGATGAAATCAATATGAATTTTACACTTTTCCAGCATGCGAACAGGTTACCAATTAAATATCCACTATTTTTCAAACAATTTTTTTTTTAAAATAACTAACAATTTAGAGGGCGCTTTGTCCAGAAAGCGCCCTCTAAACACTTTACATTGACAACTTTAGAGGGCGCTTTTTCCTGAAAGCGCCCTCTAAACACTTTACATTGTCAACTTTAGAGGGCGCTTTTTCCTGAAAGCGCCCTCTAAACACTTTACATTGACAACTTTAGAGGGCGCTTATTCCTGAAAGCGCCATCTAAACACTTTACATTGACAACTTTAGAGGGCGCTTTTTCCTGAAAGCGCCCTCTAAGGTGTCTCTTTATGGACCACTCCAGAGGGCGCTTTTTTCTTAAAGCGCACTATAATGTGGCCCTTAAAGGGCCACTTTAGACAGCGCTTTCTCCAGGAAAACAAAGCGCTGTCTTTACCTATGCCAGCGCCACTTTAGAGGGCGCTTAAAAGCGCTGTTATAGGCCAAAATAAGCGCCCTCTTTTCCCTTATTTGGCGTAGTGAGATTTGGGAACCATTGCCATGCTTGCTTTCATCTTCCCTTGACCATATCAATGCACCTAGGATCTCCTAGAAGCTTTGGATCTTGTGACTACTCAAGCTACAAACAAAAGATGTTAGTGACATATTTTTGTGCTTTTGGTTAGTAAATAAAATGAGAAAAGCAATAGTATACAATTCAAGCATGCTTGGTGATCTCAAACCAACTCACAAAAGTTCTCACCCTAGGGTTAGGAGCCAAGATGCTATGATCCTTGAGGCAAGATGCAGATGCAATGTTATGATGCCATGAGGAATCTTATGGTCAAAATTAGGGTCTTACAACATGTCCTCGATAAAGAACTTCATTAAGAGTTTGAAAAACTCAACCCTCAATATGTAATAGTCAACATTGTCACAAGATGTTGCACAATCATCCAACTCAACGACTTGTTACCCATTGAATCTTAGGTTAAGGTTGGGTTGCTACCGTTGTTGGATAGCTTATAGAATAATATTGACTATTCCAATCAGTGTTGCATCTGCTGAAAGAAGTTTTTTTAAATTAAAATTATTAAAATCTTATTTGAGATCTACTATGTCACAAGATAGATTAAATAGACTTGCGTTGATTTCAATTGAAAATATTTTTTTGAAAACTTTGATTATGAACGAATTATTAATGATTTTACAAAAAAAAAATATTAAGAGGATGATATTTAAATAATTTAAAAGTTTGGTCAATTTTTTTATAGGAAAAAAGATCGGATCAAGAAGAAGAAGAAGAAATCTCTTTATAATTACTTATATGTTGATATAGTATAAACATTAATTCAAAGATCCATACTTATATTCTTTTTGCACAATATCAAATAATTTTTTTTATCTAATTATTTCTTTTATCTTTATATATTTATTTTTAAAAAAATTATAGGGCAACACTATTTTGATTCGTTCAAGATACTTAAATTCAAAAGACTGGCCTTGTCGGTGGTTATCTGTTCAAGCATATAAAGGAAGGTATTGAAAACAATAGTGTATATATTTAATTTGAAACGCATGTATTAAAAAGTGTAGGTAAAATACACACGTTACATGCAAAAGTCTATTGCTAAAAAGACAGTTACATAAAAAAAAATGGAACAATCAATTTGCGGTAGTTATATATCTGTGGTGTTTGTGTTTGGATAAAGATTACCGCAACTTAGAATTAATTTCAACTTTATTTTTAAAAAGAACAGCATCTTTTTATTAATGTTTGCTTTTAAAATTTTAAATAAACTACTATTTTTAAAGGGTAAAATGGGAATCAAAATAGACAACCTCAAAAAATTTAATTTGATTTATCTATTTGAACATGTTTATTATTCTTGTTACTATTCATCTTCTTCATTCAACTGCAGGTAAATTCCTCTTGCTCTTTTTTTTTACATATGCTCTATTGATTCATGCATAATGGTTTCTTTTATTTAATGCTTTATTGATTCATTTCAAAATCTTTTTGATCTTTTCACACAAGTTTCTTTTTTCGGTTACTCTTTAACTTCGTCAGGCTAAGAAACTCCTTCTTTGAGAAACCTCAAAAGAAATACCCTAAATTAATAAGAATGTTCTATGAAAATATCTATTACAAAGATGACATCATCAATTAAGAAGTAAAGAAGTACCTAATCACTATATCTCTTGAATATGTAGTGTGTAGTCTACTCTTCATCAAGCAAGCTTATGATCAAACCGATCTTGACGTTAATGAATTTAATTTTGATACTCATGCTCGCACTCTCTTGATTGACCCCTCATCTGGAATCCCATCTCCCTTTAATGTTTTCTTTGTTCACCCCCATGTCCTATTCCCAAGAATGAATAACTTTAACATCATCCAAAAATAGGTCGTTCCTGCAATCTGATTTTTGAAAAACCAAATCGAGAAAAATTGGGTAGATGTCATATTCCATCACATGATGGGTAGCAAAAAGAAAAATATCACTATATCCTATGTCAAACTAGTCGAAATTTTTTGGACCTACACCATATATGATTTCAGAGAAGAAGAACCAGGAGTTATGCACACAAAAATAGGAAAAATGGATTGTAAGTAAAATGGGTTATGCCATTCAAGGGAAAGAACTTATTCCACTACCTCCAAGAAGACCAAGACAACAAAGAAGTAGTGACCTTCCTTCATCCTCCTCAAATACCCTCAACGATATATGTGATGGGCATAGAATAATGAATTCAAAGATTAACAAATGGAGAAAAGAAACCTCATTTCTCCAATAGTTTCAAGCGATGATGATGATGAGATGAATTAATTATTGAGAATATATCAAGTGTGAGTAGTATAGATAATAGTCTCACATTGGTTGAAAATAAATTTATTTTAAATAATTAATTTTATTAATTAACTTGATTAATTGATTAAATTTGTTTTAATTGATTACTTTGGTTAATTAATTTTTAATTATCTTGATTAATTGATTAATTTTATTCTAATTGATTAATTTAGTTAGTTGATTAATTAAATAACTTGACTCCATAAAAGCAATCTTTCAAAAATGAAAATAAATACTTGATCAATATCAAGTTGGTTTTAAAAATATATAACCACTTCATCATTATGAAACTTATTTCCTTATTAAATGCTACATTAAAAAGTATTTTCGTAATAAAATTGAAAGAAGAGGAATATTGGAGTCTTGATTCCATGAAAACCACGAATAATCGGCCCCAAGGCACACATCTTGTATAACCACTTATTCTTTTTTCTGTCCCAAAATAATTAATTCAAACTTGGACAAAAAAGGAACATTGAAGTCTAGCATTCCATGAAGACCTTGAACAATCGGCCCCCGAGGCACACATATTGGTCCTACCGAACTATCATTGTCCATCAAACAAATTTCATAAACACTTTGAATGGAAAAGGAACATTGAAGTCTCGCATTCCATGAAAATATCGAATAATCGGTCCCGAGGCACACGTCTTGGTCTTACCAAGAATTCGTCATTCACCTAAAAAATACTCAATACATCAAACATTTTTTCTCGCCCCTGTGTTATCGAAAACTTTTTTACAAAAGAATATTGTGTAATGTGTTCTACCGCGTTACAAACAAACAATTTAAGCCTCCCATTGCAAGCACTAGCAACATTTAACCGCTAGAGCGTGATCTATACATTTGTTCGATAAAATTAACAAATAAACAAATCTCTTACAACAAAGAACTATGTAGTCTTGAGTTCTCCATCGCACCTGGGGATACGTATGAGCAGGATTTTGAAATCTTGTTAGACTCATTAATAAAAAAACATAAAAATATTTTCCTTTCTCTCTTTCATAAACTTGCAATAAGTAAAAGAAAACAATAACATAAGCTAACATTCAATCATAAATTTAATTAAAAGGTTCTCGTCGAGTGCAACGAATGTGGGGGGTGCTAATACACACCCTTGTAAAGTCGACTCCCAAACCCGAATATGGTTGTGACGATCATCTTCTTTTTAAAGGGTTTTATCACTATTTTCATTTTCTTTCTGTGGAATAAATAAAGTTTGGTTGTGACTCTGTTCAATAACTTTTCGCAAGCGCGCGAACGCTTCACGAAGGATCGTATTTTTCAATATGCAACAATAATATGATTATTGAAACTAATTATATTTTGAGTTGAGTAATTCAGATAACTACAGTGAGGCCTGATAATTGGAGAATTTATGGTTAAAGAGTGGAACCTGTTTTGAGTATGAAAATTTGAGAATGATTGTGGTGAATATTTGAGTTTATTATTGTTTTCTCCCACGATCATGCTTATATATATATATATATATATATATATATATATATATATATATATATATATATATATATATATATATATATATATATATATATATATATATATATATATATATATATATATATATATATATATATATATATATATATATATATATATATATATTGGAGCTAGGTAGAACTTTCGTCCAATGAGGTCAGGTTCAGAGAGGAACCATGTCAGTCTCATATTCAGAGAGGGACACAGTTTAGAGAGGAACCAGAGACAAGGATAAATCAGTACCATACCTCTGATACCCAAAACCCGGTACCACATTAATATTTAATGAGAAGTTGATGCATTTTGCATTATAAATTGTATTATTGTTGTTGTTGATGTGTGAGAATGATATGTGAATTTTTATAATTGTCATGTAATTAAATTTCATCGCTAACATTTGTAAGGATTATTCTCAAACTTTTCTTTTGTTGTGAGTGGCTTTTACACCCATGTTATAGATACAGGTAATGTAGTGCTATTGTATGGATGAATGACGGTTATTACCTTCTTCGTTATTTTTTGTTTTGTTTAGTACCCATTGTATCGCTCTGGTATTGTAAAACAAGGGATGGGACGTTGTTTCTTTTATGTGAAAGTATTGTTAAATGTTTTTATTTTCTATTGCGAGTTGTTTAATTTAATAACAGGTGTTTTATTTGAGAATGTGTGACACCCTTTGATGAAAAATATATTTAAATTATTGTATTATTTTGCGAATCTGGAAATAGGGTTATACAGCTACGACCCATAGCAGCTGCTATGGTCGCCCGTAGCATCCCTCTGGGTTTTGTATTGGAGATTCCCGAATATTGAATTTTTCTCGTGTTTTGCTTGTAGTTGTTCCTATTTCACCCAAGATACTTATTAAAACCTAAAAAAATCAAAAACATACTACCAAAACATAAAACATGATAAGTGGAAGTAAATCGGACAAAAAACAGAAAAATACTAAAGCAAAACAACTTGTAAAAACGGTTTGAAAACCACTTATCAATAATTTATTCTTTTTAAAACTTAAGTCGGGGAGACCGTCTACAAGATCTTTGCAGATCAACTTGTTCAAGTGACCCATGTGGATGTGATATATTCTCATATGCCATAACCAAGATTCATCCTCGTTATTCAGGAGACATTCATTATTTGAAGGAATCTTATTTAAATTCACTGTGCATGTATTTCAACTTCTTGAGCTAGTAAACAGAGTTTCATTTGATTTAGATTTTATGACCTACAACTATAAGAATCAAAGGTTACATTGTTACCTTTGTCACATAATTGACTTATGCTTAGTAAGTTATGCTTAAGCCCTTTTACCGATAGAAATTCC
Organism: Lathyrus oleraceus; assembly: GCF_024323335.1. Classification (NCBI taxonomy): domain Eukaryota; kingdom Viridiplantae; phylum Streptophyta; class Magnoliopsida; order Fabales; family Fabaceae; genus Lathyrus; species Lathyrus oleraceus. The sequence goes on from NC_066580.1 coordinate 467,568,830, forward strand.
CCAATTGTTGGATTTGGGGACTTACCAATGATGCCAAACCCTAGAATTTTTCCCTTATTATTATCTCCATAGGTGACAAATCCTCTTTCTTTAGGAAAGAAGATGGAGAATAATGTTTTGTCACATGGCATATGCTTTGAACAACTTATATCAAGATACCATTTGGTGTATGAAACTGTAAAACATTCATGCAAAAAAATATTAGTTCTTAACTTTAGATACTCATCATCTTGGGTCACTGGTTGTTAGCTTCATGAATATTTTTCTTCTTTGTTTTAGAGATATAATCAACACATTAGTTGAGAATGATCTTTTTGTCACTGACCTTCATTAATCCTTTAGTTGGCGGTGGTTGTTTGTAAGTTAATCATAGGTTGAGAATAACTTATGCATTGACCTTCATAAATCCATTGGTTGAATTTGGATCTATTTTGTTGATCTGAATCAACACATTAGTTGAGGACGATTTGTCGTTAACCTTCGTCAATACATTAGTTGATGTTATTTGTCTTTTTTTGATCTGAATTAACACATTAGTTGAGGATAATTTGTCGGTGCCATTAACTTTCCCTAATGAATCTTCCCATTTACCTCATTTGGCTTCCCACTGGAATTCCTTGGCAGGTTATATAAGTTAATCCCCACAGATTCTGCTTCATAATTTGTATCCCCATCAATAGAATCCATACACTCATAACATAAAATGTCATCTCATTGTGCCAAAGGACAAAATTTGGGGTCTTTCGTACCTAATTATCTTCCACCACTAATGTACGAAGATCGCTGTCACTCATGCTTCCAGGTTTAAAGTAATTAAATCGGGACAACTGTCATACCCCAATTTTGTCTGTGCATTTTAAACTTTCACGCATCCAACTTCATTTTGTTTTTCTTAGAATAAAATTTTGGTGTTATAGACAGACCAGTTGAATCGATTTTCAATTGCGCGTAGAGTTAGCCGATGACATATTGAGACCGGGCTTGTAGTTGTTTTCTTATTGATCTACGTTTCACGTAGTTTAACCTGGCGTGCTAGTTTAAATTTTTTCGGTCCCATTTACGTTTGCAATTTGATCAACCCGAGTCTTTTCAATTGGACATTTTTCACTCAAAATTTGATCTTTATCTGTCTGTTTTACGGAAGTATATTTCGCGTTGATTATTTTAATGTGTTCATTTTATTTTTTCGCGCATTTGCGCGCCTGATTTTTATTCATTTTAATTTCTTTAATTTTGTTTTTATGTCAAAATGTCAAAAAAACTAGAGACAAATAAATAATAATTTTATTTTTATTTTATATATTAAAAAAGTTTTGAATTTTATTTCATTTTATTCTTTTAATTTATTTTTTATCTTAAAAACATCCAAGAGCTTTTTTGGCAATGCATTTGATTGTGAAAATCCTTAATTTGCTTATTATTTTGTGCTAACTCTCTTGGCCATTAGATTGTAGTAAATCAAAAACGCACAATTGTTCCCATCATTTTCACTTGGACCACTATCCATGTTTCTCTCCCACAATCAAATTACAATCTCATTAACTTCAACAAACACACTTAGATGCAATCCTAACCCTTGATTAAACACCTTTTTCAGATGGATCACTAATTGGTGCAATCCTAACCATTATTCATTTTCATTTCTAACTTCCTCCAAAACTCACCCTCAAATTTCACACAAATTTGAATTCACTCACATTCATCTTAGACTATTTAAACAACACCATATCACCACACAAAAAAAGGAGGGAGTAAAAATGATAGCATATTCACTACATGAATTTTGCTAAAAAAATGGAACATAATTGAAGAATTTGAAAGAGAAGAAGGATAGGATTTAAGAGTGATTCATATCATATTGTTCCATACCTATTGGAGCTTCATCGGAGGATGACCGGAATTTGCATACTTACTGGAAAACTCATCGAAGTTCTTCACGTTCTTGAAGATTTTCACATGGGTAAGTTTTGATTCTTGATTTTTACTTGATTTCTTGACATAAACTTATTGTTGCACTTAGTATATCTCATATTTTTTAATCATTTGTTCAAAGTAGCTTGAAATGTGAATTTTTGGAAAATCGGTGTTCTTGTCCATCCCACAGTAAACGATTAATTTTTAAACATTTTAGTTGTTCTTTGTTGATTTTTTAGCATGGCAATATGTTCGTGAGACCGAGTATATTAATTTTCATTATTCATTTATGCGATTTCGTGAAAAATTGAGACTCTTACTTGTGGACCAAAGAGACTAGTAGCATGTTCTTTTAAAAATGACATTTCCATTTCTTTACTGCATTTCTTATGTTCCTTCATTACTGTTCATGCATGGAAAATTGAAGATGGAACGTGAGACCTAGTGGTGGAAATAGGCTAGGCTTTAGAACGCATGAGCCTGGCATATGGCCTACTATAGGCTCTCTTTTTGGTTTGGCCTCGCCTTTTTAAAAGCATGTCCTGGCCTGAAAGCCTATTTAAAAGCTTATTTCTTATTAAGATTTTCAATTAATCCATATCACTTAAGAAACCTTATACGTCGGTCTATATATGCATATATATGCCGACCTATTTAGCATTTTTTCTAATATATATGCATATATATGCCAATCTATTTAGTATTTGTTCTAATATATATGGATATATAGGTCAGCCTATTTAGACTATTTTTAATATATATGAAAATATAGGTCGGTCTATAAGGCTTCATAGGCTTTTTTAATAGCTTAAGTCTGAACAGTTTAATTAAATAGGCTTTTAAAAAAGCATAAGCCTGACTTTTTTTTAAATAGGTCTGACTTGACATGGCCTTAAATAGGCTAGGCTATAGGCCCATGTAGGTCGGTCTGGCCTATTCTCACCCATATGGCCCACACGACCTCCACATTTGTTTTTTTCCTTTTTTTTTAAAATTTCTTTACTACTTTTCTCTATTTTTTTTCCTTCTAATTAACTGATAAAATTTGTTTTAATTAAGAGATTTTTTTAATTAATTTTTTAATTAACTTGATTAATTGATTAAATTTATTTTAATTGATTAACTTTGTTAATTAATATTTAATTAACTTGATTAATTAATTAAATTTATTTTAAATAATTTATTTTATTAATTAACTTGATTAATTGATTAAATTTGTTTTAATTTATTACTTTGGTTAATTAATTTTTAATTATCTTGATTAATTGATTAATTTTATTTTAATTGATTAATTTAGTTAGTTGACTAATTAAATAACTTGACTCCATAAAATCAATCTTTCAAAAATGAAATTAAATACTTGATCAATATCAAGTTGGTTTTTAAAATATCTAACCACTTCATCATTATGAAACTTATTTCCTAATTAAATGCTACATTAAAAAATATTTTCGTAATAAAATTGAAAGAAGAGGAATATTGGAGTCTTGGATTCCATGAAAACCTCGAATAATCGGCCCCAAGGGACACATCTTGTATAACCACTTATTCTTTTTTCTGTCCCAAAACAATTAATTCAAACTTGGACAAAAAAGGAACATTGAAGTCTAGCATTCCATGAAGACCTTGAACAATCGGCCCCCGAGGCACCCATACTGGTCCTACCGAACTATCATTGTCCATCAAACAAATTTCATAAACACTTTGAATGGAAAAGGAACATTGGAGTCTCGCATTCCATGAAAATATCGAATAATCGGTCCCGAGGCACACGTCTTGGTCTTACCAAGAATTCGTCATTCACCTAAAAAATACTCAATACATCAAACATTTTTTCTCGCCCCCGTGTTATCGAAAACCTTTTTACAAAAGAATATTGTGTAATGTGTGCTACCGCGTTACAAACAAACACTTTAAGCCTCCCATTGCAAGCACTAGCAACATTTAATCGTTAGAGCGTATTCTATACATTTGTTCGATAAAATCAACAAATAAACAAATCTCTTTCAACAAAGAACTATGTAGCCTTGAGTTCTCCATCGCACTTGGGGATACGTATGAGCAGGATTTTGAAATCTTGTTAGACTCATTAATAAAAAAACATAAAAATATTTTCCTTTCTTTCTTTCATAAACTTGCAATAAGTAAAAGAAAACAATAACATAAGCTAACATTCAATCATAAATTTAACTAAAAGGTTCTCGTCGAGTGCAATGAATGTGGGGGGTGCTAATACACCCCCTTGTAAAATCGACTCCCGAACCCGAATATGGTTGTGACGATCATCTTCTTTTTTAAAGTGTTTTATCACTATTTTCATTTTCTTTCTGTTGAATAAATAAAGTTTGGTTGTGACTCTGTTCAATAACTTTCCGCAAGCGCGCGAACGCTTCACGAAGGATCGTATTTTTCAATATGCAACAATAAGATGATTATTGAAACTAATTATATTTTGAGTTGAGTAATTCAGATAACTACAGTGAGGCCTGATAATTGGAGAATTTATGGTTAAAGAGTGGAACCTGTTTTGAGTATGGAAATTTGAGAATGATTGTGGTGAATATTTGAGTTTATTATTCAGAGAGGGACACAGTTTAGAGAGGAACCATATCACTCTCATATTCAGAGAGGGACACAGTTTAGAGAGGAACCAGAGACAAGGATAAATTAGTACCATACCTCTGATACCCAAAACCCGGTACCAAATTAATCTTTAATGAGAAGTTGGTGCATTTTGCATTATAAATTGTATTATTGTTGTTGTTGATGTGTGAGAATGATCTGTGAATTTTTATAATTGTCATGTAATTAAATTTCATCGCTAACATTTGTAAGGATTATTCTCAACCTTTTCTTTTGTTGTGAGTGGCTTTTACACCCATGTTATAGATACAGGTAATGTAGTGCTATTGTATGGATGAATGACGGTTATTACCTTCTTCGTTATTTTTTGTTTTGTTTAGTACCCGTTGCATCGCTCTGGTATTGTAAAACAAGGGATGGGACGTTGTTTCTTTTATGTGAAAGTATTGTTAAATGTTTTTATTTTCTATTGCGAGTTGTTTAATTTAATAACAGGTGTTTTATTTGAGAATGTGTGACACCCTTTGGTGAAAAATATATTTAAATTATTGTATTATTTTGCGAATCTGGAAATAGGGTTTTATAGCTACGACCCGTAGCAGCTGCTATGGTCGCCCGTAGCATCCCTCTGGGTTTTGTATTGGAGATTCCCGAATGTTAACTTTTTTTCATGTTTTGCTTGTAGTTGTTCCTATTTCACCCAAGATACTTATTAAAACCTAAAAAAATCAAAAACATACTACCAAAACATAAAACATGATAAGTGGAAGTTAATCGGACAAAAAACAGAAAAATACTAAAGCAAAACAACTTGTAAAAACGGTGTGAAAACCACTTATCAATAATTTATTCTTTTTAAAACTTAAGTCGGGGAGACCGTCTACAAGATCTTTGCAGATCAACTTGTTCAAGTGACCCATGTGGATGTGATCTATTCTCATATGCCATAACCAAGATTCATCCTCGTTACTCATGAGACATTCATTATTTGAAGGAATCTTATTTAAATTCATTGTGCATGTATTTCAACTTCTTGAGCTAGTAAACATAGTTTCATTTGATTTAGATTTTATGACCTACAACTATAAGAATCAAAGGTTACATTGTTACTTTGTCACATAATTGACTTATGCTAAGTAAGTTATGCTTAAGCCCTTTTACCGATAGAAATTCCCTAATTGTTGGATTTGGGGACTTACCAATGATGCCAAACCCTAGAATTTTTCCCTTATTATTATCTCCATAGGTGACAAATCCTCTTTCTTTAGGAAAGAAGATGGAGAATAATGTTTTGTCACATGGCATATGCTTTGAACAACCTATATCAAGATACCATTTGGTGTATGAAACTGTAAAACATTCATGCAAAAAAAATATTAGTTCTTAACTTTAGGTACTCATCATCTTGGGTCACTGGTTGTTAGCTTCATGAATATTTTTCTTCTTTGTTTTAGAGATATAATCATTCTTTGGTTTAGACGACATTTTTCTTGTGTTCTAAGTGTTTGTTGTAAAAATATGAAAGAGGTTGTCCTTCTTTTCTTTCATGACTTTTCTTGATGAAGAAGAACATTGCAATGTGTCCTTCTTTTTTGCAATAGTTGCATTTTATAATTTTACATTGAGAGGTAGCTTTTGCATTACAAAATTTATCGAAGTTTTTACTATTACTATTTGGTTCAGAGCCAATACTGGCTTTGTTATAGGATGCTCTTTAATTACCTAAGAAATAATTTATATCTTCCTTTGGTGAACTTGACAAGTTTTTTTTTAAGATCGCAAATTTCATTGTTTAAATTGTCACATTTATCACACTTGTCAAGTTTACCATCTTCTCTTGAAATGGTAGGAATTTGAACTATATCATTTTGTTTCTCTCTAAGGAGTAATATGTCTCTTTCAAGGATTTTATTTTTAAGTTTAAGAGAGGAGATAATATCTTTAGATGCATAAACAATTTGTTTGTTTCTTGCATATTCTAAAAAGATCATGATATGATCATTTAGAAGTTATCTCATTATCTTGATTGTTGGCCATAAGACAGATGTTGTCTTTTTCTTCTTCTTCTTCGTCATCTCAGGATTCTATATCTTCTCATGTAACATAAGTTTTCTTCTTTTTTTGAGATTTTCTGAATTTTTTATTAGCCTTTTTGAATAGGGGATAATATGGCTTGATGTTTAATTTCTTTCCACAATTGTAGCATGTTGGAATGAGTGGTGTTTTCTCCTCATCTTTTTCTTATTCTTCCTTTTGCTTCTTCTAATTTTTCATGAACCTCTTGAAGTTATTTATTATAAGAGCCATGTCACCATCAGAATTGGGTTTCTCAACTTTAAGTGCTAAACTTTTATTTTTTTTCTTCTTCTTCATCTATGATAAGCCTTTTGAGTTTCATTTTGTGTTCCTGCAATTTACCAAAGAGAGTGTGTGTGTGTCCATAGTCGCTAAATTCTTAGATTCACAAATTGGAGTGACTTTGGATTTCTAGTTACACTTTATGCATCTAAGAATTTGCATGACTAATTTCTCATTTGAGAATATTTTTCCCTGAGTTCTCATATGACTCAAGACATAGGTGGATCGTGTTTGCATTTGACTTATGCTCTCTTCAGGTTTATTTTGAAGAGTTCATACTCATGTGTTAATGTGCTCAACCTTGCATTTTTTACATCAGTGGGGAGGGGGGGGGGGGGGTGAATTTTGTTATTTAAATGGTTACGCCCACAAACCTTTATACAAGTTGATCTTGTGATTTTTACAGCTTATCCCGAACCAAAGATAGATTTTACCACATGCTAAGCTAACAAACCTTCTTATAGATTTTCAGGTTGATCTCACTAACCAAAAATAAAACTTTTTCTAGAAAAGCTTAATAAACCAAAATAGAGATTTTAAGACTGATTTATCTCAAACACCATACTCAATCTTCTCAAGAGAATCACACTCTTAAGAATTAAACAAACAAAACAGCCACTTACAAAATCTTCCTCACAAGAAAAGTTTCACTGAAAAGAACTATGACAACTTTAAGTAAAATAAAAATGTTTCTAGAGAGAGAAAGAGAGAAAATAAAAAGATAAATTCTAAATAAAATGTAAAGCTTTGGAAAGTGGCATGAAATGAAGAGGAGACGAGCCTCCTTTATGTAGGAGTTGGAAAAGTCAGAAAAGGAAATAATCCATGGGCAAAATTGATGAGACAATCTATTAGCATAATACTTGAATCGATTGGCCAAATCATTTTTAATCCATTACCAAGCCCAAAAAGAAAATATTAGATAGAGAGTTGTTCATTAGTACAAAATACACTTGTTAAGTCGGTTAAAATTGAGTTGTTAGGTCGATTTCGTATTCGACTTAAAATTAGACGTTGTAACAAGTTAAATTGCGTCTTTTTTTAACTAAACTAAAAATTTTAATTTTAATTTTAGAAACAAAATTAAGCCCTCGTGCGAACTATCTTCTTAAAAATAAAATATTCTATTTTGTCACAAATTAAATATTCAACTGCATCCTCCCCAATTGGAATATGCATTATCATGTAGTCCAAATAGAAAAAATATTTTTGTTAACATACATTAATAAACAGTAATGATTGGTTAAAAGTAACTAGTAAAGTGTTTGGATCTAAGGTATGATCCAAACATATTTTTGTTAACATACATTAATAAACACTAGTTGAAGTATTAAGTTGTAAAAGAAGATCACAAAACTTTGTTCTTGGATGTGAAAACGTTGTATCCTTATATGAAGAGACAAGAAAAAAAAAACTCCGTCATTTTGGTTGCTTTCACTTCCACCACAACAACATCCTAACCACTCAAGAAACCTATATAAACCAACAAATTCACATCATAATTAATTTTAAGAAATATACAGAAGGAAAAAAATGGAGAATGATTGATTTTGTAATGTATGTCACCTTCCATGACTTTTTTTTAAGTACAAATGTCTGAAAAAAAAACAGCAAACGAAAGTAATATTTAGAAATAAAACAAGTCTTTATAATTCTAAGCACTGTTGTCCTTTTAAACAAAACCTTAGCCGATGAAGTAATGGATAACATAAAGTCTTCGAATTTAAGAATTTATCCTAATCTTCATCTCTCTCAGAGTCGCTTGATTCCATTAGCTCTTCAACCATAATTTCTATTTTTCTTATCTTTTCAGGATTCAAATTGGTGATCATTATCTTCTTAGTGCCAAGTGTCCTGCTAGAAGGTTCAATAATGGTGATGTTATTCCTAATATCTCATGCTTCCTTGATTTTATTTAACTAAGATTCCATCATATCACCTACATCCTTAAAAACCTCAATTTCTTTAATATGGACGCTTCCACTAGATTGGTTAGATAAATCTTTTGAATTTTGATTCAGGTTAAGAGGAAGAAGCTTATGAAGACAAGTTTGACGCATGTAGGCATGCCAACATAACTCATACCTGCGGGTATTCACCCGAACTTATCCTGAATTTGATGGGGAAAATCCGTTTTGACTAGATTTGGTTTTTATCCTAATATAAAATATGGGAATGGGTCGGGTAATAGAGACACTAATACTCACCATGAGAACGTCTGTTAATAAAACCCGTAATAAAATATATGTACTATTCACAACAATTTCTGGTAATAAATATTTTAATATTAATATATTTATAAGACTCTAAGGACAAATCTTTTTTATAACAAAAAAAAATATTGGTTACGAGAATCAAAGCAATTAACATTTCATCTATCACAACGATTGTTATTAAGGATTGAGATGAAATATTTTTCAATAAAATATTCACTACGCCAAATAAGGGAAAAGAGGGCGTTTTTTTTGTGCCTATAACAGCGCTTCAAAGCGCCCTCTAATCTGGCGCTGACATAGGTAAAGACAGCGCTTTTTTTCCTGGTGAAAGCGCTCTCTAAAGTGGCTCTTTAAGCCCTTTAAGGGCCATTTTAGAGGGCGCTTTTTAAAGAAAGCGCCCTCTAAAGTGGAAATTTAAAGGGTTTAGAGGGCGCTTATTTTGGAAAGCGCCCTCTAAAGTGGGTGGTTATTTAAATTTTTTTTTTAAAAAAGCGCTATATTTATTTATTTATTTTAGACAACCTGTATATTGAAGCAGTACACCTAAAACTGTATAATTTGAAGCCCTTTTTCACACATTGCATTCAACAAGCCTTATATACAACAATCCATACATATACAACAATCCACTGATATATAATCGTTTAACTTCTAAAGATTCTAAATATACAACCAATTCATAACTTAAAAAAGAAATAAAACTAAGTAGCAAAAGCATCTCTGAGATGTATGTTTTTTTTGCTAGCCGCAGTCTTCTTAGCAACAACCTCTTTTTGTTCAATATCAATAGCATGAACCTAAAATATCATAAAATTAGTTAGGTGAAGTATAAGATCAAGAATTAACATCTCCATCTAAACAAATATCAATTGATACTTTCAAATATCCAGCATCATCATCTACGCGAATGAGGCTTGACGACGAACATCTCCATCTAAACAAATATCAATTGATACTTTCAAGTATCCCTTGCCCCTTGCACGAATGATTGACTTCATAATAGCCATTTTACCTGTAATAAAGAAAACAATTAAAATCAGATGACAAATATAAAAACAATTAAAATCATAAAAGCCATTTTACCTGTAATAAAGAAAACAATTAAAATCATTTGACCTGTACCTTTTTCACTAAGTTCTCTTTCTTTTCTTGGTTGGAATATGTTCAACATGTCTCTTAACAACACGGACGGTTGGATTGATCCAAATACCCTCATTATGATCATTTCTAATATATGAATCATTTGATATAATATTCTCATCTTGATCATTTCTGGTAAACGATTCAATCTCAACATCAATATCACCTTGATCTCCAGTGTTTTCATCAATTACTTTGTTGGAAAAAAGAACTATAGACCATTTCGTACTTTTCGGATCATTGACATAGAACACTTGTCTAGCTTGAGAGGCTAGAATAAAAGACTCATCTTTGTATCCCACCCTATTAAGATCCACTTGCAAAAAACCTGACTTATCCATTCGAATGCCGTTATTATTTTCAACCCACTTGCAACCAAATATAGGAATCTGAAACTTCTCATAATCAAACACCCAAATGCGCTCGATAACACCAAAATACGACAAATTTGCAAATTTGGGGTTTAAGTCCTTCACACTTGATATGTGCATTGCTTCAGCTACCACGGTGACACCACTATTCTGCATAGTACTTTTATCATCTTGTTCTTTGGTATAAAATGTGTATCCATTAATCGCGTATGCGCTATAAGAAAAAACATGGAAACTTGGACCATATGCTAAGCATCTCAACCTTTCTGTTATTGAAGCGGGATCTGAATAATACTTTGAATAAATATGATCCTTAAACCAAGGTATAAAACATCGATTGTGCTCTCGTACTATCCAATTTTCATTTCTATTGGGATTTAAACCTCGGAGAACATCCTTGTGAATTTCAACATACGGCTCAACCTCATTCTCATTGTGCAGAACATACAAATGCACTTGATCCCGTTCGACCCTTGATACTGCCACGATTTTATTTCCAATTAGATTTTTTCCTTCTTTCTTTTCGACAAGCTGAGACTTGGGGAGTCCGATTGACTGAACATTAGACAAATATTCAGTACAAAACTCAATCGCTTCTTCAACAATGTATCTTTCAACCATACAACCTTCTGGTCGACTTCGGTTCTTCACGTACCCTTTTAATATTTTCATATAACGTTCAACAGGGTAGATCCATCTCATATAAGCTGGTCCACACAATTGTGTCTCTTTCACAAGATAAACAACTAGATGTACCATTATGTCAAAAAATGATGGAGGAAAAAACATTTCAAGCTCACACAAAGTAATAACGATTTCTTTTTGCAACATTGGTAAGATCGCAGGATCGATCACCTTACTGCAAATTGACTTGAAGAAAGAACACAACTTAGTTATAGAGCTTCTTACTTTTTCTGGAAGAATAGAACGTATACCTATTGGGAGAAAATGTTCCATTATAACATGGCAATCATGGGTCTTTAAACTCTTTAACTTGAGGTCTTTCATAGACACAAGTCTTCTAATATCTGAAGAGTACCCTTCTGGAACTTTAACTTCACTTAGAAACTTACACAATGTTTTTTTATCCTTTCTAGATAGAGTATAAGCAGCAGGCGGTAGATATGTTCGTTTTCCTTTCTTCAAGGGTCCTAATTCAGTTCTTATTCCCATCGCTATCAAGTCCTTTCTTGCCTTAAGGCCATCCTTAGACTTTCCTTGTATATTGAGTAACGTGCCAATAACACTTTCAAATACATTTTTTTCAATATGCATAACATCAAGAAAATGTCTCACATACAAGGACTTCCAATACGGCAATTCAAAAAAAACTGACCTCTTCTTCCACCCACTTTTGACAAGTGTGTGGGCAAAAGGCTTGCCAAACTGAGTATCCAAATCTTTCACCTTTTCAAAAATTTGATCACCCGTCAATATAGGTGGAGCTCTGCCTTGTTCTGTCTCTCCATTAAACGCCTTTCTCCATCCACGGTAGTGATGATTTGAATTTAAGAATCTCCGATGACCGAGAAAGACATTCTTCTGACCAAACTCCAAGCGCTTCCAATCTGTTTTATCTTCACAAATAGGACACGCACATTGACCTTTTATGCTATACCCTGATAGATTTCCGTATGCTGGAAAATCATTAATTGTGCCAAACAACATCGCCCTCAAGTTGAAACTTTCTTTCCTATATCCATCATAAACCTCCACACCGGTCTCCCACAAAATCTTTAAATCTTCGATTAAGGGCTTCAAGTACACGTCTATGTCATTCCCTGGTTGTTTAGGTCCAGAAATCAACATAGACAACATCATGTACTTACGCTTCATACATAGCCATGGAGGTAGGTTATAAATCATAATAATCACAGGCCATGTACTGTGTGAGATACTTTGGATACCGTGTGGGTTCATTCCATCAGTAGATAATGCCAAGCGAAGGTTTCTTGATTCTTCTCCAAATTCAGGATAATCATTATCAATTTTCAACCACTGTGGTGAATCTGCCGGATGTCGATACTTTCTATCTATAATTCTGTCATCTGCATGCCAGGTCAAGTGTCTTGAATCGGTTTCACTACGAAACATGCGTCTAAATCTCGGAATAACAGGAAAATACCACAAGACTTTTGCTGGAGACAACTTGTTCTTATATCGCGAGACACCGCATTTAGGACACTCATTTAATGATGCATACTCATTTCGAAACAAAACGCAATCGTTTGGACATGCATGTATCTTATCATAGCTCATGCCAATAGAGCACAACATCTTTTTGGTCTCATATGTTCGATTGGGAAGAACATTATCCTCAGGAAGCATATCTTTCAAAAGGGCTAATAACTCTATGAAACTTTTATCCGACCATCCATTGCTCGCCTTTAAGTTGTACAACTTTAATACCGCAGACAATCTTGTGAATTTAGTGAAACCATTATACAAAGGTTTCTCTGCATCACTTACCAACCTCTCAAACATTTCGGGACAATCCTTAAGATCTTCTTCAAGTGCTTCTGCAATCTCTTCAACTCGATCACAATCGTATGTATCTGCGCCACTATAGTTTGAGGCATAGGTCGTACTATCCCCCGGTTCAACATTCTCGTTACTTTTCTCACCATGCAAATTCCAACATGTATAACTTCGATCAATTCCATGCCTCATTAGATGCGATGTCAACTGAACTGCGTCAACCCGTTTCCCATAACAACAACCCAAGCAAGGACATATCATTCTACTGGGGTCTTCGGCGTGCGCAACGGCAAACTTAACGAATTCTGATACCCCATTCTCGTACTCTCTCGACAATCGATTGGAAGACATCCATGTATTATCCATTACTAATTAGAATAAACAAAAAACAATTTCAGAAGAGAAACCAAAAATGGGATGAGACAAAACAATTTCGCTTTATTGAGTTAGTCTCTGTGCAGGGCATTCATGTCTCCAACAACAACCCAAAACCAAAACAATTTTGGTTTATTGAGTTAGTTTCTCAACATTTTCAGATATCTCTGACTTCAATAGCATGAGAATGTATGAACCATGCATTAAGCATTAGTGGTATGCACTAATTTGTAGCATAATTATATATCATCATATAGTTTTTACAAAAGATAAACATTGACTAGAAAATATATATGTAGAATTGTATAATGGTCTGACTGAAAGCTAACAGAAGAATAGTCGACTCTAATTTACTCTATCAAATAACATCCATACCTAAACTTCTTAAGTTACTAGCTACGCTATGTATGCTAGAATAAATACACTCATAAGCTGCATAGTGTACCTTTGATTGGTAGAAGGTGTTTTAGATATTGCTGCCTCCTTTTTCTACATCGAGAAACAAATGGAACAGTTGGTGAAATTTAACCCATAATGCGTAGTCTCCATTGCTAGCATTGCAACACAATAATTATTGTTGAGAATACTCAATAAATGTATGAACCAAGAAAAATGAAACCAAAAATGAACAATAGCGAACGTCAGAAGAGAAACCAAGTAATATGAAGATTAGAAAAATACCTATGGTGTCAAAATCGAACAGCTAACAACGAATTAATAGAAGGAGGAAACGTCGTAGATCTAACAGAGGTGGAAGGAGAACGCCTTAGAAGTAGCGAAAATCGTAGCAGTGAGAACCCTAACGTGAAAAAGAACGAAAATAACAGAGAGTGAAATAACAAAACGCGCAGTATGTTATAATTTTAATGTTTACTAAAGGGGACCTTAGAGGGCGCTTGTGAAAAAAAAGCGCCCTCTAAAGGGGGCCTAAGAGGGCGCTTATGAAAGCGCTCTCTAAGGCTTTCCAAAAGCGCTTTATAAACCGGAAATGCACATGGACTTATAGAGCGCTTTTTTAAAAGCGCCCTCTAAGGGTAACCTTAGAGGGCGCTTTCTAAAAAGCGCCCTGTATTGTTGTCCCTCTATCTCCTCCTTATTTTTTCGCTTCACCTTAGAGGGCGCTTTATTACAAAAGCGCCCTCTAAAGTGCGCTGTCTATTCCAGTTGTTCGCTCCTTATTTTTTCGCTTCACTTTAGAGTGCGCTTTTGTAATAAAGTGCCCTCTAAGGTGCGCTGTCTATTCCAGTTTTTGGCGTAGTGAAAAGCATCTCTGAGATGTATGTTTTTTTTGCTAGCCGCAGTCTTCTTAGCAACAACCTCTTTTTGTTCAATATCAATAGCATGAACCTAAAATATCATAAAATTAGTTAGGTGAAGTATAAGATCAAGAATTAACATTTTCTATGCATAAATATCATATAATTGTGTTTATACCTTTTTTTTTATGCAACTGACTCGATTTGCTGTAATAAAAGCCATTTTACCTGTAATAAAGAAAACAATTAAAATCATTTGACCTGTACCTTTTTCACTAAGTTCTCTTTCTTTTCTTGGTTGGAATATGTTCTACATGTCTCTTAACAACTCGGACGGTTGGATTGATCCAAATACCCTCATTATGATCATTTCTAATATATGAATCATTTGATATAATATTCTCATCTTGATCATTTCTGGTAAACGATTCAATCTCAACATCAATATCACCTTGATCTCTAGTGTTTTCATCAATTACTTTGTTGGAAAAAAGAACTATAGACCATTTCGTACTTTTCGGATCATTGACATAGAACACTTGTCTAGCTTGAGAGGCTAGAATAAAAGACTCATCTTTGTATCCCACCCTATTAAGATCCACTTGCAAAAATCCTGACTTATCCATTCGAATGTCGTTATTATTTTCAACCCAAATTCAGTAGATACTCTGGATACCGTGTGGGTTCATTCCATCAGTAGATAATGCCAAGCGAAGGTTTCTTGATTCTTCTCCAAATTCAGGATAATCATTATCAATTTTCAACCACTGTGGTGAATCTGCCGGATGTCGATACTTTCCATCTATAATTCTTTCATCTGCATGCCAGGTCAAGTGTCTTGAATCGGTTTCACTACGAAACATGCGTCTAAATCTCGGAATAACAGGAAAATACCACAAGACTTTTGCTGGAGACAACTTGTTCTTATATCGCGAGACACCGCATTTAGGACACTCATTTAATGATGCATACTCATTTCGAAACAAAACACAATCGTTTGGACATGCATGTATCTTATCATAGCTCATGCCAATATAGCACAACATCTTTTTGGTCTCATATGTTCGATTGGGAAGAACATTATCCTCAGGAAGCATATCTTTCAAAAGGGCTAATAACTCTGTGAAACTTTTATCCGACCATCCATTGCCCGCCTTTAAGTTGTACAACTTTAATACCGCAGACAATCTTGTGAATTTAGTGCAACCATCATACAAAGGTTTCTCTGCATCACTTACCAACCTCTCAAACATTTCGGGACAATCCTTAAGATCTCCTTCAAGTGCTTCTGCAATCTCTTCAACTCGATCACAATCGTATGTATCTGCGCCACTATAGTTTGAGGCATAGGTCGTACTATCCCCCGGTTCAACATTCTCGTTACTTTTCTCACCATGCAAATTCCAACATGTATAACTTCGATCAATTCCATGCCTCATTAGATGCGATGTCAACTGAACTGCATCAACCCGTTTCCCTTAACAACAACCCAAGCAAGGACATATCATTCTACTGGGGTCTTCGGCGTGCGCAACGACAAACTTAACGAATTCTGATACCCCATTCTCGTACTCTCTCGACAATCGATTGGAAGACATCCATGTATTATCCATTACTAATTAGAATAAACAAAAAACAATTTCAGAAGAGAAACCAAAAATGGGATGAGACAAAACAATTTCGCTTTATTGAGTTAGTCTCTGTGCAGGGCATTCATGTCTCCAACAACAACCCAAAACCAAAACAATTTTGGTTTATTGAGTTAGTTTCTCAACATTTTCAGATATCTCTGACTTCAATAGCATGAGAATGAAAGCTAACAGAAGAATAGTCGACTCTAATTTACTCTATCAAATAACATCCATACCTAAACTTCTTAAGTTACTAGCTACGCAATGTATGCTAGAATAAATACACTCATAAGTTATATGGATACCGTAACTACTTCACACTCTTCAACAACATCAGACCTTTCCTCATCAACACTCTCTCTGATATAAAAAGCAAAAGCAATATGACTATGTGATTAGAAGAATTATTTGAAGGGCTAAGTTTAAAAAAAAGTGCATAGTATAAGTTATATGGATACCGTAACCACTTCACACTCTTCAACAACATAAAACTTTGGCTCATCAACACTCTCTTTGATCTAAACAACAGAAGTAACATCAAACAACTAAAATCATTAGGACTAATTGCAGAGATACTTGGTGACAATACCTGCAACAACTGCGAAGCTGTTGGTGGCTGAGAAGTTGTCGCCTTTACGTCGTAGATCTAACAGAGGTGGAAGGAGAACGCCTTAGAAGTAGCGAAAATCGTAGCAGTGAGAATCCTAACGTGAAAAAGAACGAAAATAACAGAGAGTGAAATAACAAAACGCGCAGTATGTTATAATTTTAATGTTTACTAAAGGGGACCTTAGAGGGCGCTTGTGGAAAAAAAAAGCACCCTCTAAAGGGGGCCTAAGAGGGCGCTTATGAAAGCACTCTATAAGGCTTTCCAAAAGCGCTTTATAAACCGGAAATGCACATGGACTTATAGAGCGCTTTTTTAAAAGCGCCCTCTAAGGGTAACCTTAGAGGGCGCTTTCTAAAAAGCGCCCTGTATTGTTGTCCCTCTATCTCCTCCTTATTTTTTCGCTTCACCTTAGAGGGCGCTTTATTACAAAAGCGCCCTCTAAAGTGCGCTGTCTATTCCAGTTGTTCGCTCCTTATTTTTTCGCTTCACTTTAGAGTGCGCTTTTGTAATAAAGTGCCCTCTAAGGTGCGCTGTCTATTCCAGTTTTTGGCGTAGTGATTGAAAAATTCAGCCATGCAAAAATGAGATATTACTATAAAAATTTAAACAATCCTAATAAAATAATATTACTAAAGATTTATTTTGAGTAGTGTAATGATTTAATGTTCCTTAATATGTGTTAGCAAATTATTATATTGCTTTGTTGATGATACTACCGAACATATATATTCTGATTGGAGTGTAGTTGATTATCTATTTTCGAGGTTTATGGTACAATACTATGCAGAGGGAACATATATGCTAAAAATTGTTTAGATTCTTAATTCAAACTGTGTAGTCTCAAGTGATATATATATATATATATATATATATATAATATATATATATATATATATATATATATATATATATATATATATATATATATATATATAATATATATATATATATATATATATATATATATATATATATATATATATATATATATATATATATATATATATATATATATATATATATATATATATATATATATATATATATATATATATATATCAGATTGGAAGAATTCGCAATGGGCCAACTCACCCAGCCATGATGCGCATGACAGAAGAGAGCGAGCACAAAATGGAGTTTCCATCTTGGATGAGGCTCATGTCCGGAAAGAATCTTTTTCAAGACTTTCTCCCCTATGTTGAGCTTTCTCTATATTACCTGATTTTGGAATGCACTTCTGGTAGACTTGGACATGTTCCATGGCGCGAAGTCTCTTCTCATCTAATAGCTCTATACCTATATTGCAACAATTGGCATCTATTTTATTGGTGCACAAAGGCATATTTAGCAGAATAAACTATTAGAGGCATGTTTCACATGCCACTGCCATCCAATTTACTTGTGCGCTAATTCAAATTCTAGTTTTCACATTATAGAAAAAAATTGACAGATGTTTCTGTCATTTTCATATATTGTAATATGAGCACAGATGATTATTTTCTACTATACAAAATTCGGAATGGAGCTTATAGTACAAATACGCCGCTTACACTAGACACATATAAAATCAACCATAGACATAAAAAAGATTCCAATCAATTGTTGCATTAATGACGAATAACAGTATGCCACTTGTAGAATTAGAACTCAAACCACTTATTTGAAATTTTAGCAGTACGAAGTTTCTGTTGAATAAACTTTAAATGTTATAGTTAATGGGCCTTTTAATAATAAGTTAGTGGAGAGAATTGGAAGGTCAATAGACAGTGGGCAAATTAATAGTATTTACTAGTTATTATAACTCCTAGAATAGCTAAAGTTTTTTTGTATGTATAAAGTCCAAAATTGCATTCTAATAAAATACAGAAGTTTACAAAGAATCGTTTCTTCTGTCAAATTGGCATCAGAGCTAATGGCAAACATGATGAATCAAATGTCGTTGCCACGGCTAACGAAGTTAAATTATGAAAACTGGAGTATCCAAATGAAAGCTCTTCTCGGATCTCTAGACGCGTGGGAGGTGACCAAAGATGGGTTTGAAGAACCAACAGATGTTGAGGGATATACGGCAGCTCAAAACAAGGCGTTGAAAGAGACGCGATCGAAGGATAAAACGGCACTATACATACTGTTTAGGGTTGTTGATGAATCAGGCTTCGAAAAGATTGCTGGTTCGACTACGTCGAAAGAAGCGTGGGACAAGCTAGAGAAAGTGTTCAAAGGAGCAGATCGAGTAAAGCAAGTTCGACTCCAAACACTTCGTGGAGAATTGGAGAGGATGCAGATGAAGGAGTCAGAAAATGTATCTGACTACATCACGCGTGTACAAAAGGTGGTGAACCAACTCACCAGAAATGGCGAAACAGTAACTGATGCACGAGTTGTCGAAAAGATTTTGAGATCTTTAACAGATAAATTCGAGAATATTGTGTGTGCAATAGAAGAGTCGAAGGACCTTTCGACGCTCTCAGTCGAAGAGCTCGCTGGTTCTCTCGAAGCACACGAACAACGTAAGATGAAAAAGAAGGAAGAAGGAGTAGAGGACGAAAATCAAACCAAGGAGCAAATTAAAGACGAAAAGGTACTCGTTTCTCAAAATTTTCGAGGAAGAGGACGTGGTCGTGGAGGACGTGACAGTGGTCGAAGTGGTAGAGGCAACAACTTCGACAGAGGACAGTCGAGTCAACAAAATTGGCGTGGCAGAGGACGTGGTCAAAGAGGTGGTAGGTCGAACTATTCCAACTTTGAATGCTACAAGTGTGGGAAGTATGGTCATTATGCGAAGGATTGTAACTCATTCAAATGCTATAACTGTGATAAAGTGGGACATCTTGCAAAAGACTGTCGAATCAAAAAGAAGGTAGAAGAAACAACCAATCTAACTTTGGAAGCTGAAGCAAATGAAGGTTTTCTCTTGATGGCTCAAAATGAGATTAACACAAATGACAACGTTTGGTATCTTGACTCAGGAGCAAGTAACCATATGTGTGGTCACAAACATTTGTTTAGAGAAATGAGAAAGATTGAAGATGGCAATGTGTCTTTCGGAGATGCATAGAAAGTGAAGGTCGAAGGCAAAGGAACGATTCGTTACCTGCAGAAGGATGGGTTGATTGGATCAATTCAAGATGTTTATTATGTACCAAATCTTAAGACCAACATCTTGAGTTTGGGACAACTTACAGAAAAAGGTTATTCGATACTTATGAAAGAACGGATACTGCATTTGAAGGACAAGCTGGGACATCTGATTGCTCGTGTCGAAATGGAGAAAAATCGAATGTACAAACTGAATCTGATAAACGTTCGAGAAAAATGTTTGCAAGTAAGTGTCGAAGACAAAGCGTCACTATGGTGTCGCATTACGCGAAAAACCGGCGGGAAAACAAGAACAACAGAGCCGCCACCGTGCGTTATTTATCCCAAAAGAGGGAAAGGAAACGCTCAGAGTAAACCTGGAAAAGACATGGTCTCGCGACCAAAGAGAATGGGATCGGGAGTCGGTTATGCGAAGGGAAGGTATTAGCACCCCTACGCATCCGTCGTACTCGACGAGATCCACGCACAAAAGGAAGGAATATGGTTGCTAAAACGCTGCTCACACACACACACACTGGCTGAAAGAGACACAAGAAAACAAACGAGACTGACTCGGCAGGATATCGCATCCTGGGCCTACTTAGTCTATCAGGCATAGACATCAGAGTCGAAGTAGTTCGGACTGGGGAAACGACACATGCTCGCTAGGATGTCGCATCCTGTGCATACGTATCTTCTTGGACGAAGAAGAATCAGAGCATTCGTAGCTCGGCTAACACGCACACAGACAAACACAGACAAAGGCAAACGTGGAGCCCGAATGCCAATCACTGGACTTACATCAGCATCCGAACCAAACAAACCCACACTGGAACCTGAATGCCACTCGATGGACTTACATCAGCTTCCAAGCACACAACAAGACAAAACAAAGACACAGGCGCCCGGAGAGATCTGCTCATCTCCTGCCTACGTACCTCATCTGGTATGAGGATCAGGGCGACGTAGTTCCCCTACGGAGGGACACAGGACTAGCTTAACCAGATAACAGAGGGAGACACAACTAGGGAGACTACGACTCGAGCCTAGATGTTATCATGCAAATTCATCCCTAAGTTATGGTTTCTAGCTAACTTGCACAGGAAGCAAGCCTATCCTAAACATGACTTACACAGGAAGCAAGCCAAACTAAACCTAACTTGCACAGGAAGCAAGTCAAACAAACACACAAGCACGAGTAGCACACACTATATGCAAGCAATGGGCTTAATCAAGGTTAGGTTTTAGTCGAGGGGTCATATCAACCTCAACAAACAAACCACTGTAACTGGGTAGTGTTAGCTCTTAACCCTAACATTGAGAGTTAGGGTGAAGCTGATGAAAGGTGAGTGAAGATGAGACTTCACAGCTCTTATCCCTGGCCTGGGAGAGCTTAAGACAAGAATGTGTGGGTTCAGAAAGTGGGAACCCTTCTACACATGTGACACTGACTCAACTGTACAATTGTACAAGATCTTGGGTTGGTATCTGCAATGCATCAACACAGTGGTGCGAGCAAAGCAGATGACACACAGAATAGCAGGGGATAGATTGCATATCCCTTGGGTTCTGCCAATTGCCTCTTCACTTAGGAGGTCTTTGACTATATACAAGGACAAATGTAAACAGTCACAAACATTGCCTCTTAAGGAGGACTTCAGACAGTTGCCTGGCCAAGTAACAGGCCAGGTCTTCCAGACTACATGAAGATAAGAAATTATACCTCAATGCAAATTGCTCTTAAGCAAAGCAAAGCAAAGTTCTTAAAGAACTATAAGCAACTAAAGGTACCTGAAACCAGTCAGACAACATCAGTGTACAATTCAAAGTTAAATCAAAATGGGATAGAGATCAACAGTCAACACAATCAGTTAAATATGCAATGCACAAGGCTCAAAGCATGTGAGCCAAGCAACCTACAAAACAAACAAGTTAGTCATGATAACCAATCAAGCTCAATCAATTTGTATTGATCTCTTTGGGTATTTGTTGCTTAACCTGAAACAACAAACTTAAACATGAGCAACATGACCACTAGGACAAGCCTAGGGTCAAAAAGAGATAAGAAAGTCAAAACAGCAAGTGACAAGTGTCCAACATCAAGTTCAAACAATCAATAAACAAACTCAATTGGTTCCATGTTCATATCAGTCATCATCATCATCTCATAAGCAAATTAGGTCAAAGCATGGCATATAGAAGCTCAAAGAAGTCAACAGAATGATGCAACTCAAATCCAATCACAAACAATTCAAACAATTCTCAAATAATTCATGATCAAACATCATCCATAAAATGATAAGCATACAAAATTTCAGCTCATTTGGATCAAGGGAAGTAGGTCAATGAAAATCTGAAAGGCAAGTTCAAACATGCTCAAAGAAGTCAACCAAACATGCACCAACTTCAATAAATCATAAATCAGTGACAACATATGAGAAATGAATGGGACTAAAACCATGATAAACCTTATGATGTCTACTAATCACATGTCAAATTTCATGTCCATCCAATAATGTATGAGAATTTCACAAATCATATAGCATCATGTGGCACAAAAAGTCAACATTTTGGTCAAATAGGGAAGAAATTATCAATCAAATAGAAAATGCATTCCAAAATTCCAGAAAAATTCACATACATTCTCAACATCCATAAGCATGTTCATGCAAAAAATCAGACCATTTTGAGTTCATTAGGCAAGGTAATTAAAATCATGAAGTTGGACATAAATGGTGTGACACAAATTGTTACACCCCTATTCAAAAAAATCATAACTCCACAACCAGCAATGATAAATTCACAAACTCTACACCAAAATCCCCATGAACATGTCTAGTTTGAGCACAAAAGATTTGGGAGTCATTGGATAATGCATCATCATTTCACAATTGATTTGGCAACACATACATAAAATGGACACATATGACAAACCCTAGCACAATTAAAAATCCGTTCATGCAAAAAATCTGGAAAAATCATGATAAAAAACTAGAGATCAAGATGAACATTTTGCAAAAAATCCCATGAAATTTGGATAAGAGATGATCAACTTATGAATTTTTCAAGATGCCATACCAAAATGAAATAAAAAATTGAAATGATAATGATTTAAATAAAATAATTAAATGGCCGGTGGCAAACTTGTAATAAAGCGTTCATGTTAATGAAATGTTGCGTATCAAAAAGAAGCGTGTCACACGGCTATTGGTTCATGGCAATGAAATAGTAACATTCATGCAAAACACGACTCCAGCAACCAAACATGAATTCTGGGTTTTCGAACTAGGGTTTCAGTGCACTGTTCATCATCATCAAAATCGTGATGAACTTTTGGTTCCAGAATTTGCAATCAAATACACCATTCGAATCAGCAAGCAATGCATATCAACATTACAACATCCATTTTCATTAATTCAAGCTATCATGAAAGAAACATGCACAAACACAAATGACAACCAAACTTTGAAGCTATGTTTCTCACACAATACACAACCATTTTTCATGATTCAAAGTTCAAAATAATCAGCAAGGCAAGACCTATTCAAAGCACATCATGATTTAGAAAATAGCTAGGTTCGAAATCTTACCAAATTTGAAGGTCAGTGATGAAACAGATGTTGTTTGGCTGTGGAAGGTTGAAACAGATGCTTCTTCAAGTTCCAGGTGATGAATGAATGAAGGGTTTTAGCTCAGCAACCTTGATTCTAGCTCAAATCGAGATCTGCCATGGAAATGCTTAGAAGTAACAGCTGCGGATTCCTTGCTCACAGTGGTTGTTTGATGCCCACAAAAGCTTCCAAAAGGATGGAATATGATGAAACAATCAACCAAGGCTTGTGCTCTTTGAAGATTTTCAGAAAAAGTTTCAAATGAGCAAAATGAGAGCTTGAGAGAAATTGATATTTTGATCTGGTTTTTTTGTGTTGTGGCTAGGGCTTTTCAGAATGAAAAAGTGAAATATATAGTCTGTTTAAGGTTTGTTTAAGTTGGTTAATCAAGTGGTAATTGCATTTGGCTTAAGTGAGTGTGTTTTGACAATTTGCTAAAAAAAAACAATCAAGTTGCATGGGGGTGCATGGATGTGCACGAAATTGGGCTCAAACAAGTCCCAAATACCAATTCTGAACATTTGCCAATGGTACAAAGTGTTGGAAATGATTATTTTGAAAGTCCATTTTTCCACCTCACTTATTTTAATTCATGCTACTTAAAAAATGCCATTTTGATTGGAATATTTTTGGTGAATTGTGATGAAAGATTTGGACAAAGCACATCAAATATGACTTGCAGCAAAAAACCCCACCCAATTTGGCCAAATGGTTTGGAAGATATGCCACTTTAAAGTTCAAAAATTCTTGAGAATGATTTGATCATAACTTGCCAACCATAAATGAGAAATGAGTGTTCTTGGACTTTTTGGAAATGGGAGAACAAGATCTTCAACTTTCATGTTGGGCAAAAATTCATTTGAAGCTTGTATGATGAAGTAAGTTTGAGGATCAAGACTTTCCATTTTTGGCAAATTCCAATTACAGGTCAACTTTCTATTTTTGGAAATTTCTTGTTTGACTTCAAATTCTTCAATCTTGACCTTTGAAATGTTGAATGAGACTTGTATGGACATGAATGAACCCTTTCAAACCATCTCCCACCTTGAAATCCATAAAATCATGCACAGTTGACCACAGTTGACCATAGTTGACTTTCTAGGGTTTCTGGTGGACTGAACACTGACTGATGACTTCTGAGCACCCAATCCTTGACCAAACTACTTCCAAAGGACCCCTAGGTCATGTGAACATGTTGGACCAACCCTAGGGCCTTGTCTCAAGGGAAATTGCACTGGCTTGCTTAATTGACTGATCTCCTGACCAGTTTGACCTAATTTTTCTGAATGGCTTGCACTTGGGCAAAGGGACAATGCAATGTTATGCAGTGGACTATGTTAATGCTATGACCTAATATGAGAATGTATGTACAAAAGGTAGGTGCAAATTTGAGGTGCTACAGTTGCCCCTATTCAATCAACTGGGAACCCGAATGGATGAGAGCGACGGCTGTCAGCCTTTCAGGGTAAACAGGGATTGAATACCAAGAACCGTAGAAATTTGCACTCTGCTGAGAAAATAATTAACAACGCCTGTCGGGATCGGCAAAGAAACAGTCTTGAAAGAAAAATCCGTCTGGAACGGAAACAAAAATCGGCCTGAATACCGAAACAGAAACGTCGACCTGGATACCAAAATAAATGGTAACACAGGGATAACCATGGCCTGAGCGCCGCTCGTCAGTCTGAATACTGAGCATCGGAATATGAGAGATTTGATGTCGATCTGAAACATCGGAAATTGGCCTGAACGCCACTTCGGTCTGGATACCGCCTCGGTCTGAATACCGGAAAATTGGCCTGAATGCCATAAGTACATCGACCTGATCGTCGGAAACTTCTTCGATCTGAAAATCGGAAATTGGCCTGAACGCCACTTCGGTCTGAATACCGCCTCGGTCTGAACACCGGAAAATTGGCCTGAATGCCATAAGTACATCGACCTGATCGTCGGAAACTTCTTCGATCTGAAAATCGGAAATTGGCCTGAACGCCACTTCGGTCTGAATACCGCCTCGGTCTGAACACCGGAAAATTGGCCTGAATGCCATAAGTACATCGACCTGATCGTCGGAAACTTCTTCGATCTGAAAATTGGAAATTGGCCTGAACGCCACTTCGGTCTGAACACCGCCTCGGTCTGAACACCGGAAAATTGGCCTGAATGCCATAAGTACATCAACCTGATCGTCGGAAACTTCTTCGATCTGAAAATCGGAAATTGGCCTGAACGCCACTTCGGTCTGAACACCGGAAAATTGGCCTGAGTGCCATAAGTACATCGACCTGATCGTCGGAAACTTCTTCGATCTGAAAAATCGGAAATTGGCCTGAACGCCACTTCGGTATGGATACCGCCTCGGTCTGAACACCGGAAAATTGGCCTGAATGCCATAAGTACATCGACCTGATCGTCGGAAACTTCTTCGATCTGAAAATCGGAAATTGGCCTGAACGCCACTTCGGTCTGGATACCGCCTCGGTCTGAACACCGAAAAATTGGCCTGAATGCCACTTCGGTCTGAATACCGCCTCGGTCTGAACACCGGAAAATTCTTCATGCCTACCAGCATCGGCGAAGATAACAAAACAGTGATACGTGAGCCGGCACGCATGCCAAAGACCCATGCTGGGGATAACAATCGGAAGATTGACCAAAGAGTGCATGAGATATATTATCTATAGCCGTCAAAACGTAGATAATACACTTGCATGGAAGATTATCCATAACCGGGTTGCAGGTTGTTAAATGAATAGTCGACCGAAATCATCCTAAAGAGAGCGAAAGCAAACTTGTTAAAGGATGGACATTCGATTCCACAAGGAATACGAATCTTACTCAGCTGGGAGGGACAACACTTCGACCAACGAGCGCATGAGATATATTATCTATAGCCGTTAAAACGTAGATAATAACCTCGCATGGAAGATTATCCATAACCGGGTTGTAGGTTCTTAAATGGATAAATCGACCGAAAAGAAAAGCATCGGTACCAGGACTAGGTATGCAAAGATGACCAATCAAAAGAGGATAAAGTTGCTAACTCGGAGCAAATACCCAAAAGAAAGGGGAAGACCCACTGGGGACAATACTGCTTGATCAAGGCAAGTATCCAGAGGGGAAAAGAATATCAATACCGCAAACTGGGTACTGATAACCGCAAAGAGGGGATTACATCTACCGGTTAGTAGGCAGAAAACCACGGAAAAGTAACCCGTCATCGATAGGATGAGCACAAAGGGTTAACTCCAACAAGGGGATGAAAGTGGGATTTTACAACTACCAGCTAGTAGGTAGAAAACCACAAAGATAGGACTTACAACTACCGGTTTGTAGGTAGAAGCCACAAATTCCGCTGAGGATGAGATGAATGAGTGCCGGTTAGTGAGCGACTATTCATTTATGCCCCAGGGAAGCACGGGAGACAGCCAACAGGAAGCCAATTTAGGATCGATCCAAAAAGGCAGACTGAAACAGGACTCATCCTAATGAGGAAAGAACTCAATAGGGAAAACCCATCCCGTTAGGGAGGGAACGGAAACAACCGTCATCCACGAGGATATAACTCAGTGGGGAGCGCAGAAGGAAATGGTAGACACTTTCTGCTTAAGGGGTAGACTCTACATGGAGAGATCAGACACACCCACATCTGCTAGGGGAGGATCCACTGGGGAGAAACAGGTTTTTCTTTCACCAACGGATGAGGAAATAAACCTCTCCGAGGGGTACCAATCCTGAATGCTGTCAGGAGCAACTGTAGCAAATGTGCCATACAGATGTTGAACGAGAATCCGCCTCTGCCGGGGATACGGTCTGATGGGTTACACATGAATGCATATGTTTGAATTTTTCTATGGCGTAATGCTCCATATTGAATGGAAATGCTACGCAATTTGAGGATGCAATGATTGCTATATGCCAAATGCAAAGTGAAAACTCCGCTGGGGAGCCCAAAGATTAGATACTCCAACTCTGTGGGGAGACACTGTTTGAAGAAAACTCTGCGGGGAAAGTACCGACTTCTCACTCATGCTGGAGAACGGAGATACCAAGAATCAACCTTATCTCTGGTGAGGATAGATAGGCATTGATAAAGTTCATCATGCCAGCAACTCTGTTGAGGATTTATCCGAGAAAATGACGGAGTACTGAGATGTCAATCCTCCAAATACTGAATCTTCACAAAAAAGCACCCATGCCGAGGAGAAGAGAAGACTGCTCTGCTGGAGAGACGAAAGCTAAAGTCTTCAGTAAACACTCTGCTAGGGGAACTGCCCCCACAAAAGTATTTGAACAGCAACCTTGCTGGGAATGCCCCACGATAGGGCTCAAACAGCACTCTACTGGGGATGCCCCACCATAGAGCTAACAGGGACCTGGAGGACGAATGCCGCACCGCCGGGGACATGAAGATGAACAAATTCAACCAACACTGCACTGAGCAACCTTGCTGAGGAGAAACCATAAGAGGTTCTATAGGAAAAAGCACAGTTATGCTCGAGATACGAACAAATGTCTTACCTGTTGGTAATCATACCACCCTTGGGAGAGCATTGCGGGTCTCCTAAGTATCCTTCCATCGTCGTGAATGTTCACTTTGTTTAAGAACAACTTTTGAAAAATTTGTTTATTTTGAAAACAATGATACTTTATCAATTAAAACATGCAAAACATTTGTTGAGTCGAAACAAATAAGAGTGCAAACAAATGGATAAAAGCTCAAATTGATGTGATGGAATGGTAGTCTGCAAAGGGCGAGACTCCATAGATCTGTACAAGTTTGAAACCGGTGATATATATTGGAGAGGGCTACATTGAACATAATGACCTTTCCTCTACCATTCTAAATTTCGATGTATTCGGAGCTTCGGTCGACGACGCATCGAGAATCCCTGACGGATGACAGATGTACAGCACAGTCTTGTCATGATGCAGTTACTTGCCAAATCCCTAATTTTTGCGTAGATTGCCCCAGTGTAAGGTGCTCAATCTAGCGGGATGCAAATTTTCTCAATGTCTCTAACTTTTGCCTGGATCGCCCTTTCGGGTTTTCAATCCACCGAGACGCTCCTTTTTGCCTAAGTCGCCCCTTGGGGTGTTCGACTTAGCGAGCTGTTTTGCTTCTTTTTTTTTTATTTTAGGCGAAGTATTTCTTGACTGCATCGGCATTCCCAGGACGAGTGAACTTCTTCATCCATTGTTGAAAGTGTCAAAGCACTGCCTGAAAAGGCTCTCTTGACAACATGTGGACATTCATAGCTTGAAGTTCACTTGCCCCTGGAATCGGGCACGAAAGACAAGACTTTCTTGAGCACAAGGTCACCTTCTTGGAACACACGAGGCTTGACCTTCTAGTCGAATGAGTTCTTCACTCTCTGCTGATATGACTAACCATGACACATGGCAGTTAATCTCTTCTTTTCGATCAGATTCATTTGGTCGTAGCGACTCTGAATCTATTCAGCATCAGTCAACTTGGGACTTTGAGGGTGCTTTTTCTCTTTTGTTTGTTTCTTTCTTTTTTCTTTTGATTTCGATTTCTTTTGATTTTGCACCCTCCTCTTTTTTTTTTTCCTTTTTCTTCTCTCTTTTTTTTTATGCCCCAGTTGGCTGTTCTGCTGATTCTCGAGATGCAGCTGAGTGATCTTCTTTACTTGCTCAAGAAGTCGGGAAATCTCGTCAGGAATCCTTTCAACATCATCTTCTTCCGCTTCGAATACAGGGAATTCAAAATTGGGAGATGACGTCCGATCATTATGTTCAATGGGTTTTAAGAAACAACCTGCATAAAGATTTTGAGTATAAAAGCTTTTTGAAAATCAAACAAGACAATCGTTATGCAGATGAAAAGATTGCTTTTATTCTTGTTTTTAGGGTTTTTTGTGATCACCAATTTCATGTAAAAAGCGAAAAGGGAAAACAAATGGAAAAAAAAAATGTTTTAACATGCATTTATTTGAATGAAAATATCATTGCACAAAATGTTGCCAACAATGTCACCACTTCTCCTTTTGGCATGGGAGAAGGGTTTTTAAACAAAGTGATTATTACTCTGACTTATGAACAACTGTAGGAAAGCCCACAGTGACCCAATTGTGATAGATCCCACCGGGGATGACAACTGTCAGCATCTCTTGCATCAGCAACTTCTGCTTTTGAACAGCCCTTTTGAAGAAAAGTCGGCGCCAGCCCAGGACTTGTTATCTTCAAGCTTGATTAACACGGGGACCCAAGTCTTCAAAGTTCAGAATACCTGACCTCACGAGGTCTTGAACCTTCATCTTCAACTGAAAGCAACTATCCACATCATGACCAGGAGCACCCGAATGATACACACAATGCTGCTCAGGCCTATACCACCACCGAGGGTTGACGGGTATAGCCGGCGGGTCTCTGGGAGTAATCAAGTTCCTCTCTATCAAAGAGGGATACAACTCTGCGTACGACATAGGGATCGGATCAAAAATGATCTTTTTCCTCTCATTACTTGTACTGGCTTGATTACCATGGTGAGGCTGGTAAGCCTGCTGCTGAGGACGACGTTGTTGATGCTGATATTGTTGAGTTGGCCTTCTCTGTTGTTGTTGAGTTTGAGTTGCTGGAATAGTCACAGCAGCAGCCTGACGATACTGTCCTCTGTTTGCACTCCTCCGACGGTGCACAGTATTTGTTTCACTTTCTCCCCTTTTGGGTGCCCCAGAAGATGGTTTCTTAGAACCGGAAGAACTTGAAGAGCCAGGATGGCGAACCGGAGCCCGGGTTGCTCTGACATTAACAGTCTCTGCAGCAAGAGGCTGTTCACTGATTCTGATCCCCCTCAATTCATCACCCACGGCATAATCATTGACGAGAATAGTGACAGCAGCATTCTCATGATCGGGTACACCCACTGGTGAAGCACGGTGGACTGGTGGAATCACGGCTTCCAGTCTCTGGGCTAAGGCACGCAGCTCCTCTTGCCCCTGAACAACTCCTTGCATCATTGTCATGAACTGGGCCATGTTTGCCCTCATCTCGGCCAATTCGGTCTGAACCTGATCCATACTCCTCTGATGATTGAGTCTGGTTGAGTAACGATGCGGACGACGGTCAGCAATCCTGTCTCGGTCAGGAACCAAGTGAGAAGTCTCTCCAAACATGTCTGCAATGCAAGAATGATATGTGCATGATATGCATGATATGGGTACTATATTTTATCATGAATGATCCTGATAAAGGATATGCACATGCGGGTTAACTTTTTTCTGTTTGTTCATGCATTATTATTATTTTTTTGAAAAATAAACATGCTATGATGCAAATGATGCAAACATGATTGGTCAGGCTGTGCGTCTCAAGGCACAAGGTCGAAGCTTCGGCTTGAACTCGGAACCACCATTCATCTGAAACCCAAAGTCAACTGATAAACTGTCATCTGAACCCAAATCTGGAGAACCGAGTCACCATAAATCCGACTTGGGGAGTTCCGAAATAAACGGAACTGGAGATTACAACATTATCATCACAGGAAAATCCACCGAACGGATGACAGCCAGATCCTCTGAACAGGTACTCTCAAATCAACCCGGGGGTCCGAAATAAACGGAACCCGCTGATAAACCACGGACAGAACTCCGGCGTCCCAGAAATAAATGTCCATAATTCACAGTCACCATCAGTACCAAGAGTCACCAACAAGTCACCAACAAGTCAGCAACAGTACCTGTAATGATCATTCCCTCCCCACTCACGGGTGTCATCTAGGTCAGGGTAAGGTCAAGAGAAACGCAGCATAAATAACCTTTCGCAGAATACCATCATATACACACCTGAAGTATGTAACGATGATACCCCACCAGGGTCTGAACTGCTCGTGATATCAATGTTCCGCTAAGTGGCGCAATACCACCCGCTTCCCATGAATCACTTTATTCCTAAGTATTCTAGATTTCACTCATGGCCTGGGTATTGGGCCTTTTACCTCGAGTAACTCCCACCCCAAATAGAGAAACACAGCACAACCAGCAGATGAATATGAATGAATGCAAACATTAATGCACACATAAATGCAAACAATAAATGAAATGAATGCAATAAACAAACACAGCACAAACCAACCAAAACCCTAACCTAGAGAGCGCTAGGAAAGACTCGCTTAGGGAAGACGGACCAACACAGGTCAACTTCTCAAGTCCCCAGCAGAGTCGCCAGCTGTCGCATTACGCGAAAAAACGGCGGGAAAACAAGAACAACAGAGCCGCCACCGTGCGTTATTTATCCCAAAAGAGGGAAAGGAAACGCTCAGAGTAAACCTGGAAAAGACATGGTCTCGCGACCAAAGAGAATGGGATCGGGAGTCGGTTATGCGAAGGGAAGGTATTAGCACCCCTACGCATCCGTCGTACTCGACGGGATCCACGCACAAAAGGAAGGAATATGGTTGCTAAAACGCTGCTCACACACACACACACTGGCTGAAAGAGACACAAGAAAACAAACGAGACTGACTCGGCAGGATATCGCATCCTGGGCCTACTTAGTCTATCAGGCATAGACATCAGAGTCGAAGTAGTTCGGACTGGGGAAACGACACATGCTCGCTAGGATGTCGCATCCTATGCATACGTATCTTCTTGGACGAAGAAGAATCAGAGCATTCGTAGCTCGGCTAACACGCACACAGACAAACACAGGCAAAGGCAAACGTGGAGCCCGAATGCCAATCACTGGACTTACATCAGCATCCGAACCAAACAAACCCACACTGGAACCTGAATGCCACTCGATGGACTTACATCAGCTTCCAAGCACACAACAAGACAAAACAAAGACACAGGCGCCCGGAGAGATCTGCTCATCTCCTGCCTACGTACCTCATCTGGTATGAGGATCAGGGCGACGTAGTTCCCCTACGGAGGGACACAGGACTAGCTTAACCAGATAACAGAGGGAGACACAACTAGGGAGACTACGACTCGAGCCTAGATGTTATCATGCAAATTCATCCCTAAGTTATGGTTTCTAGCTAACTTGCACAGGAAGCAAGCCTATCCTAAACATGACTTACACAGGAAGCAAGCCAAACTAAACCTAACTTGCACAGGAAGCAAGTCAAACAAACACACAAGCACGAGTAGCACACACTATATGCAAGCAATGGGCTCAATCAAGGTTAGGTTTTAGTCGAGGGGTCATATCAACCTCAACAAACAAACCACTGTAACTGGGTAGTGTTAGCTCTTAACCCTAACATTGAGAGTTAGGGTGAAGCTGATGAAAGGTGAGTGAAGATGAGACTTCACAGCTCTTATCCCTGGCCTGGGAGAGCTTAAGACAAGAATGTGTGGGTTCAGAAAGTGGGAACCCTTCTACACATGTGACACTGACTCAACTGTACAATTGTACAAGATCTTGGGTTGGTATCTGCAATGCATCAACACAGTGGTGCAAGCAAAGCAGATGACACACATAATAGCAGGGGATAGATTGCATATCCCTTGGGTTCTGCCAATTGCCTCTTCACTTAGGAGGTCTTTGACTATATACAAGGACAAATGTAAACGGTCACAAACATTGCCTCTTAAGGAGGACTTCAGACAGTTGTCTGGCCAAGTAACAGGCCAGGTCTTCCAGACTACATGAAGATAAGAAATTATACCTCAATGCAAATTGCTCTTAAGCAAAGCAAAGCAAAGTTCTTAAAGAACTATAAGCAACTAAAGGTACCTGAAACCAGTCAGACAACATCAGTATACAATTCAAAGTTAAATCAAAATGGGATAGAGATCAACAGTCAACACAATCAGTTAAATATGCAATGCACAAGGCTCAAAGCATGTGAGCCAAGCAACCTACAAAACAAACAAGTTAGTCATGATAATCAATCAAGCTCAATCAATTTGTATTGATCTCTTTGGGTATTTGTTGCTTAACCTGAAACAACAAACTTAAACATGAGCAACATGACCACTAGGACAAGCCTAGGGTCAAAAAGAGATAAGAAAGTCAAAACAGCAAGTGACAAGTGTCCAACATCAAGTTCAAACAATCAAGAAACAAACTCAATTGGTTCCATGTTCATATCAATCATCATCATCATCTCATAAGCAAATTAGGTCAAAGCATGGCATATAGAAGCTCAAAGAAGTCAACAGAATGATGCAACTCAAATCCAATCACAAACAATTCAAAAAATTCTCAAATAATTCATGATCAAACATCATCCATAACATGATAAGCATACCAAATTTCAGCTCATTTGGATCAAGGGAAGTAGGTCAATGAAAATCAGAAAGGCAAGGCAAGTTCAAACATGCTCAAAGAAGTCAACCAAACATGCACCAACTTCAATAAATCATAAATCAGTGACAACATATGAGAAATGAATGGGACTAAAACCATGATAAACCTTAAGATGTCTACTAATCACATGTCAAATTTCATGTCCATCCAATAATGTATGAGAATTTCACAAATCATATAGCATCATGTGTCACAAAAAGTCAACATTTTGGTCAAACAGGGAAGAAATTATCAATCAAATAGAAAATGCATTCCAAAATTCCAGAAATATTCACATACATTCTAAACATCCATAAGCATGTTCATGCAAAAAATCAGACCATTTTGAGTTCATTAGGCAAGGTAATTAAAATCATGAAGTTGGACATAAATGGTGTGACACAAATTGTTACACCCCTATTCAAAAAAATCATAACTCCACAACCAGCAATGATAAATTCACAAACTCTACACCAAAATCACCATGAACATGTCTAGTTTGAGCACAAAAGATTTGGGAGTCATTGGATAATGCATCATCATTTCACAATTGATTTGGCAACACATACATAAAATGGACACATATGACAAACCCTAGCACAATTAAAAATCCATTCATGCAAAAAATCTGGAAAAATCATGATAAACAACTAGAGATCAAGATGAACATTTTGCAAAAAATCCCATGAAATTTGGATAAGAGATGATCAACTTATGAATTTTTCAAGATGCCATACCAAAATGAAATAAAAAATTGAAATGATAATGATTTAAATAAAATAATTAAATGGCCGGTGGCAAACTTGTAATAAAGCGTTCATGTTAATGAAATGCTGCGTATCAAAAAGAAGCGTGTCACACGGCTATTGGTTCATGGCAATGAAATAGTAACATTCATGCAAAACACGACTCCAGCAACCAAACATGAATTCTGGGTTTATGAACTAGGGTTTCAGCGCACTGTTCATCATCATCAAAATCGTGATGAACTTTTGGTTCCAGAATTTGCAATCAAATACACCATTCGAATCAGCAAGCAATGCATATCAACATTACAACATCCATTTTCATTAATTCAAGCTATCATGAAAGAAACATGCACAAACACAAATGACAACCAAACTTTGAAGCTATGTTTCTCACACAATACACAACCATTTTTCATGATTCAAAGTTCAAAATAATCAGCAAGGCAAGACCTATTCAAAGCACATCATGATTTAGAAAATAGCTAGGTTCGAAATCTTACCAAATTTGAAGGTCAGTGATGAAACAGATGTTGTTTGGCTGTGGAAGGTTGAAACAGATGCTTCTTCAAGTTCCAGGTGATGAATGAATGAAGGGTTTTAGCTCAGCAACCTTGATTCTAGCTCAAATCGAGATCTGCCATGGAAATGCTTAGAAGTAACAGCTGCGGATTCCTTGCTCACAGTGGTTGTTTGATGCCCACAAAAGCTTCCAAAAGGATGGAATATGATGAAACAATCAACCAAGGCTTGTGCTCTTTGAAGATTTTCAGAAAAAGTTTCAAATGAGCAAAATGAGAGCTTGAGAGAAATTGATATTTTGATCTGGTTTTTTTGTGTTGTGGCTAGGGCTTTTCAGAATGGAAAAGTGAAATATATAGTCTGTTTAAGGTTTGTTTAAGTTGGTTAATCAAGTGGTAATTGCATTTGGCTTAAGTGAGTGTGTTTTGACAATTTGCTAAAAAAAACAATCAAGTTGCATGGGGGTGCATGGATGTGCACGAAATTGGGCTCAAACAAGTCCCAAATACCAATTCTGAACATTTGCCAATGGTACAAAGTGTTGGAAATGATTATTTTGAAAGTCCATTTTTCCACCTCACTTATTTTAACTCATGCTACTTAAAAAATGCCATTTTGATTGGAATATTTTTGGTGAATTGTGATGAAAGATTTGGACAGAGCACATCAAATATGACTTGTAGCAAAAAACCCCACCCAATTTGGCCAAATGGTTTGGAAGATATGCCACTTTAAAGTTCAAAAATTCTTGAGAATGATTTGATCATAACTTGCCAACCATAAATGAGAAATGAGTGTTCTTGGACTTTTTGGAAATGGGAGAACAAGATATTCAACTTTCATGTTGGGCAAAAATTCATTTGAAGCTTGTATGATGAAGTAAGTTTGAGGATAAAGACTTTCTATTTTTGGCAAATTCCAATTACAGGTCAACTTTCTATTTTTGGAAATTTCTTGTTTGACTTCAAATTCTTCAATCTTGACCTTTGAAATGTTGAATGAGACTTGTATGGACATGAATGAACCCTTTCAAACCATCTCCCACCTTGAAATCCATAAAATCAGGCACAGTTGACCACAGTTGACCATAGTTGACTTTCTAGGGTTTCTGGTGGACTGAACACTGACTGATGACTTCTGAGCACCCAATCCTTGACCAAACCACTTCCAAAGGACCCCTAGGTCATGTGAACATGTTGGACCAACCCTAGGGCCTTGTCTCAAGGGAAATTGCACTGGCTTGCTTGACTGACTGATCTCCTGACCAGTTTGACCTAATTTTTCTGAATGGCTTGCACTTGGGCAAAGGGACAATGCAATGTTATGCAGTGGACTATGTTAATGCTATGACCTAATATGAGAATGTATGTACAAAAGGTAGGTGCAAATTTGAGGTGCTACATATGGCATCTACGTTTTGGTCATCTACATCATGCTGGTTTAAAAAGGTTGGCGAAAAGGAACATGGTGCATGGACTACCAGATATGGATTATGAAGGAAAGTTTTGTGAAGAATGTGTGCTTAGCAAACAAACAAGAACTTCATTTCAAAAGAAGGAAAAATATCAAGCTAAGCATATCCTTGATTTGACTCACAACGACATATGTGGGCCAATCACGCCAGAATCTTTCAGTAGCAAAAGGTACTTTATTTCCTTTATTGACGATTACTCACGGAAGACATGGGTTTATTTCTTGAAAGAAAAGTCTGAAGCATTCGAGGTGTTCAAAAGGTTCAAAGTAATGGTGGAGAAGGAAACCGACAGACACATTAAAGCAGTTCGATCAGATAAAGGTCGTGAGTATACTTCGACAGCTTTTATGAAGTATTGTGAAGAGTAGGGTATAAGGAGATTTCTAACTGCAGCATACTCACCTCAACAAAATGGGGTGGCTGAAAGGAAGAATCGAACGGTCCTTGACATGGTTCGTTCAATGCTTAAAAGCAAGAACTGTTGGTGTAAGCCCTAGAGGCCAATACTTTTGGTACTTGTATCGAATTATTTATTAATAATAAAAGGCATTTTCTTTATTATGGTTGATTAATAAAGTCCCTAGAATAGATAGTACGTTTAATGTATTAAGTGTGACTTAATCATGAGAACACATTAAACATAAGGGCACTATTCTTAAAGTATCCGTAGTCGAGCTTTAATGTGAAGTGGGATAACATTAAAGCATTAAGACTATTATGTTTGTAGACTGATGATCACATCTCATGGATCATGGATAAAGAGTTATCAAGTCTTAAACATAGGTATGAATATTAGGAGTAATATTTATACCGGATTGACCCGCTATGAGAATACTATATAGAAAGTTATGCAAAGTGTCATAAGTTATTCTTATGGTGATAATAGTGTATACCACTCTTCGACCTGAAACCACTATGGATCCTAGATGTAGAGTCGAGTGCTTTATTGCTGATCCAACGTTATCCGTAACTGGATAACCATAAAGACAGTTGATGGGTACTCCACGAAGCATGCTGAGGGACTTGAGTGTCCTAGATGGAATTTGCCAATCCTGCGTAACAGGATAAATGTCTATGGGCCCAATATTGAACTGGACAAGGATGACACGGTCTATACCTTGTGTTCAATATAGACATAAGGGAAAAGGGGTAGTTATACACATAATTATTATCACAGGAGGTTTTGTCAGATCACATGACATTTTCGTGACTTGGGTAGCAGTGATGTGTTGCTAGATACCGCTCACTGTTTATTATGTTAAATGCGTGATTTAATATAATTGCCAACGCCGCGAAAACCTATAGGGTCACACACAAAGGACGGATTGATGAGAGATAGAATAATTAAGGAACATCGTAAGGTACGGTGTACTTAAGTAGAATACGAAATATGGTAAGGTACCAAATACTTAAGTGATTTTGGCATATTATGAGATATAGGCCAAAATGCACTTAAATGGGCTTT
Source organism: Lathyrus oleraceus (assembly GCF_024323335.1). Lineage (NCBI taxonomy): Eukaryota > Viridiplantae > Streptophyta > Magnoliopsida > Fabales > Fabaceae > Lathyrus > Lathyrus oleraceus. The sequence continues at coordinate 467,606,918 of NC_066580.1, forward strand.
TTGGCTTGAAGCCCACACAAGTGGTTCTATAAATAGAACCCCTTGGGTAGAAGCTTTGTCACTCAACTCACTGAGACAGAAAACACAACTGAAGAGTTGGAATTTCGTATCTCTCTCTCACTCAAAGCCTTCATTCATAACAGCTAGCACTGCGATTGAAGGAATCCGTTCGTGTGGACTGAGTAGAGACGTTGTCATCGTTCAACGTTCGTGATCGCCCCGTGGATCTGTATCAAAGGTTTTGATCATTATCAAAGATCTGCACCAAAGGTTTGAATCGCCACAAGAGGTAACGATTCTATCACTGATCATGCCCATTTGTAAGGATCACTAAATGGAGAAAATTTTAAATTCCGCTGCGCCTTGGATGGCAATTCTCCTTCAGTGGTATCAGAGCCACTTACGAAACCATGAATCTGATATTTGTTTTTATTCTATAATAATATGATTAAAGACAGAATGAATCAAAGGTTAAATTGAGATCGATCAAGTTACATATATGTGATATATGTAATCCTGATGCAAAATACATTATATATGATATAGTGTTCTCGTTTCGTTCATTCAAACCCTCAATGATTGTTTTCCTTTGAGTGATCAATGGTCGTTTGCTTCTTGATCCGACATTAGTATGGTGAATCAATGACGTGTTGATCAATCATACTGAATTAACAATCGAGATGTGTTTGACGGTCTGAAATTGGTGCATCAGGGTTAGTGACGGCACAAGGGTTGTGTTTTCAGAGAGTTATGCGATTGGGGTTTGAACGCACAAGAGTTGTGCTTCCTAAACACTTTTCCGAACAGTGTTAACCGGTTAACGTGTATGGTTAACCGGTTAACGCAATACGAAATAAATTTTTTGAGATTTTCAAACAGTGTTAACCGATTAACGCATTTGGTTAACCGGTTAACGCAAGGTGGAAAACAGTTTTCCAAGAAATTTTTCAACAGTGTTAACCGGTTAACGCATATGGTTAACCGGTTAACGCAAGGCAGAAAAGAATTTTCTAAAAGTTTTCAAACAGTGTTAACCGGTTAACGCATATGGTTAACCGGTTAACGCATATGGTTAACCGGTTAACGCGAGAAAAAATTCACCCGTTCGGCTAGAAAAAGTGCTTTGAAGTATCAAGTGTTGATACGAAAAACGATGTCAATTTTAAATGAACACTCGTTCCCGCTGTCTGGGCAGCGGACCCCCGGCTAACTCTGCGTAGTGTGATCGGTCGTCGAAATTTAATTTGATTTTAATTAATTAAAGGAATTAATAATAATAATAATAATAATAATAATAATAAAGTGTTTATTATTGTCTTGTGGTGATCGGTTATGGCCTTAGTTTTCCTTTGTTTTGTTTTGGGTTTTAAAATACGACCTGCGTGTCGTGCCTCTCTCTTAATCTCCCAAATGTAACTTCTTTTCTCATCTCACTCCCTCGTATGTAAAACGAGTTTCTTTTATATAATGTAATGATATTAAGAAAGCAAAGAAGTCAGTGCCAAAGGAGGACAACCTTGAAGATCTTGCTTGGAGAAGCTTAGATCGTTGTAGGTTAGCTTAGGTTCTCTCATTGGCTTGGGAGAACAATTGCGCTAGGGGCCATAACTGTTTCATTTTGTTTGTATGTATGTTGATGCATGTGAATGTATGTTGATGCATGTGAGAGACGGTTTATATGATAAACAAGTCGGTGAGATCAGAAAAATTGCAATTCCCTCAAATTAAATATTAAGTTTATGCTTTCCAAGTTTTAACACTCATCAAGACTAGTAATGGATAATGTAGGTTTCGCCTACGCGAGGTGCATGATCTATATATTAGTAAGGTGCAATGGGATAATTGTAATATCCAACTGTTAAAACAATGGGTCAAACTTAACTAAACAAATTATGAGAATATTATATATGTTTGCTTTTCAAGTTTTAGCACTCATCAAGACTGGTATCGAATAATGTAGGTTTCGCCTATGCGAGGTGCATGTTTTGTATTAGTTAAGGTGCGATGGGATAATTGTAATATCCAACTGCTAAAACGATGAGTCAAACTTGATTTATATATGTTTAGAAGCAAGAGTTGGGAATAATCCATATGATGGATTGGAATAAGGAGTTATTCACCCAATTGAAATTTTCGAGAGTTGTATGAGATACAATTGGAAGGAGTTCCTACCTAAATAACCTAGTTTTGTGTAATCCGCCTACGCGGACTTAGAACGAAGTGAAATATGGATCTCGACCCACTATAAAATCTTCCAACGGGATTTTCCGAATCAAATGATGAGGGTCATTTGTTTTGAGTAAAATAGTGGGAGCATATTTAATTAAAGGCCTAATTGAATATGTCAATGATACTTATATTTTCATTAATCCTTATGTAGATTACCATGACAGCAAACACCTCTAACAACATCTTGCGATCAATCCTTGATAAGGAAAAATTGTCTGGGACAAATTTTCTAGATTGGCACCGAAACCTGAGGATTGTCTTCAAACATGATAAAAAGCTGTATGTCTTGGAGACACCTGTTCCTGAAGAGGAACCTCTTAGTTCTGCACCTAAGGCAGAAAGAGATGCTTATAAGAAGCATGTCGATGATGCCAATGAAACTGCTTGTCTCATGCTAGCTACCATGAACTCAGAATTGCAAAAGCAACATGAGAACATGTCAGCGTTCGATATGATCGAACACCTGAAGTTGCTCTATCAAGAGCAAGCAAGGCATGAGAGGTTTGAAGTTTCAAAAGCCCTTTTTCAAAGCAAGTTAGCTGAGGGAGCCCCTGTAGGTCCCCATGTACTCAAGATGATTGGGTATGTGGAAAACCTTGAGAGATTGGGTTTTTCCCTCGAAAAGGAACTTGCAACTGATTTGATCTTGCAATCGTTGCCAGATAGCTTCAGTCAATTTGTCCTAAATTTCAATATGATTGATATGGACAAATCTCTTCCTGAACTGCTCGCCATGTTAAGAACTGCCGAGCAGAATCTGAAGTCAAAAGGGAAGTCCATTCTGATGATCGGAAATGGAAAGAGACAGAACAAAAGGCCCACTAAGCAGAGTGATAAGGGGAAGGGCAAGGAAGTTGCCAATCCCAGACCCACTGCTGCTTTGAAGCCTAGTGGAGGCATAGCAAAAGAAGGCACCTGCTTCCATTGCGGTAAGACCGGACACTGGAAGAGGAACTGCCCAAAGTACCTGGAAGATAAGAAGAATGGAGTAGAGACTTCAACTTCAGATATTTTTGTTATTAATTTATCTACTTCTGCATCATGGGTATTAGATACTGGATGCATTTCTCACATTTGTACAAATGTGCTGGAACTAAAAACGAGTAGAGATTTGGCAAAAGGTAAAGTCGACCTACGAGTTGGCTGTGGAGCAAAGGTTGCTGCTTTAGCCGTAGGAACTTTTGTATTGACTTTACCTAGTGGTTTAATAATTCAGTTAGAGAACTGTTATTATGTACCTGCAATTAGCAGGAATATTATTTCCATTGCTTGTTTGGACAAGTTTGGTTTTTCATTTATAATAAAGAACAATTGTTGCTCAATTTATTTGAATGATATATTCTATGCTACTGCACAAATGAACAATGGACTATATGTCCTTGATCTTGAAATGCCTATTAATAACATTAATACAAAAGGGTGAAACCTAACGAGTTAAAACCAACTAGGTAAGAATATTAAAACTCTTCGATCAGATCGAAGTGGTGAGTATTTAATCCTAGAGTTTGATGACCATCTGAAAGAGTGTGGGATCCTATCCCAACTTACTCCTCCTGGCACATCCCAATGGAAGGGTGTATCTGAGAGAAGAAATCGAACCCTGTTGGACATGGTCCGATCCATGATGAGTCACACCAATCTTCCAAACTCCTTTTGAGGACATACACCATTGACACCAGCTTGCACACTTAACCGTGTTCCATCCAAAAGGTTGAAAAGACACCATATGAGATATGGAGTGGTAAGAGACCACATATGTCTTACATGAAGATTTGGGGTTGCGAAGTTTATGTGAAACAACAAATTTCAACTAAGCTTGAGCCAAAATCTGACAAATGCTTATTTGTGGGGTATCCTAAAGAAACAAGAGGATATTATTTCTACAATCCTTCTGAGGGAAAAATGTTTGTCGCTCGAACTTGAGCTTTCCTAGAAAGGGATTTTATTTCCAAAGGAACCAGTGGGAGGAAAGTAGAGCTTGAAGAAATTCAAGAATCACAAGGCATTGATACACCTATGGAGGAATCAGAGCAGGAAACACAAATAGTTGTGTAAGAGCAACCTACTCAAGTAGAACAAGACCAGCGTAGGTCAGGCAGGATACGTCACTTACCTGAGATATATGGATATCTGATCAAGGTGATGTATTACTCATGGATCAAGACGAGCCTGTGACCTACTCATGGAATCTTCGTTTTGATGAAACGGTGAAACTGTATGGATTCATTAAGAACGAAGATGAGCCTTGTGTCTACAAGAAGGTTAGTGGGAGCATTATCGTATTCCTGGTATTATATGTAGATGACATATTACTCATTGGAATCGATATCCCTACCCTGCAACAAGTAAAGTCTTGGTTGGGGAAATGCTTTTCTATGAAGGACCTAGGTGAAACAACCTATATATTAGGAATCAGAATCTATAGAGATAGATCACAAAACTGCTTGGCCTAAGTTAGAGTACATACATAGACAAAGTGTTGAGACGCTTTAATATGAATTATTCTAATCTGGTTGTGTGTTTTGCTTAAATGGTGGCACTGTGAGCTTGAAAAGTTCAACGCAAGATGCAGTTGCTGATTCTACAACTGAGGCCGAGTATATTGCTGCCTTAAGTGCAGCAAAGGAAGCTGTTTGGATCAATAAACTTGGCATAGTCCCTAGCATTGTGGATCCCATTGGTCTCTATTATGATAACAATGGTGTTACCGCACAAGCTAAGAAGCCTAGATCTCACCAACGATCCAAACACATACTTAGGCGTTGTGCGAAAATATGTAAAGTACCTACACTTGACAATGTTGCTGACCCACTGACAAAGCCTCTTGCGCAGCAGAAGCATGTTGGCCATACTAGATCAATGGGCATACGGAGTATGCCTGATTGGCTCTAGTGCTAGTGGGAGATTGTTGGTGTAAGCCCTAGAGGCCAATACTGTTGGTACTTGTATCGAATTATTTATTAATAATAAAAGGCATTTTCTTTATTATGGTTGATTAATAAAGTCCCTAGAATAGATAGTCCGTTTAATGTATTAAGTGTGACTTAATCATGAGAACACATTAAACATAAGGGCACTATTCTTAAAGTATCCGTAGTCGAGCTTTAATGTGAAGTGGGATAACATTAAAGCATTAAGACTATTATGTTTGTAGACTGATGATCACATCTCATGGATCATGGATAAAGAGTTATCAAGTCTTAAACATAGGTATGAATATTAGGAGTAATATTTATACCGGATTGACCCGCTATGAGAATACTATATAGAAAGTTATGCAAAGTGTCATAAGTTATTCTCATGGTGATAATAGTGTATACCACTCTTCGACCTGAAACCACTATGGATCCTAGATGTAAAGTCGAGTGCTTTATTGCTGATCCAACGTTGTCCGTAACTGGATAACCATAAAGACAGTTGATAGGTACTCCACGAAGCATGCTGAGGGACATGAGTGTCCTAGATGGAATTTGCCAATCCTGCGTAACAGGATAAATGTCTATGGGCCCAATATTGAACTGGACAAGGATGACACGGTCTATACCTTGTGTTCAATATAGACATAAGGGCAAAGGGGTAATTATACACATAATTATTATCACAGGAGGTTTTGTCAGATCACATGACATTTTCGTGACTTGGGTAGCAGTGATGTGTTGCTAGATACCGCTCACTGTTTATTATGTTAAATGCGTGATTTAATATAATTGCCAACGCCACGAAAACCTATAGGGTCACACACAAAGGACGGATTGATGAGAGATAGAATAATTAAGGAACATCGTAAGGTACAGTGTACTTAAGTAGAATTCGAAATATGGTAAGGTACCAAATACTTAAGTGATTTTGGCATATTATGAGATATAGGCCAAAATGCACTTAAGTGGGCTTTTTGGCTTGAAGCCCACACAAGTGGTTCTATAAATAGAACCCCTTGGGTAGAAGCTTTGTCACTCAACTCACTGAGACAGAAAACACAACTGAAGAGTTGGAATTTCGTATCTCTCTCTCACTCAAAGCCTTCATTCATAACAGCTAGCACTGCGATTGAACGAATTCGTTCGTGTGGACTGAGTAGAGACGTTGTCATCGTTCAACGTTCGTGATCGCCCCGTGGATTTGTATCAAAGGTTTTGATCATTATCAGAGATTTGCACCAAAGGTTTGAATCGCCACAAGAGGTAACGATTCTATCACTGATCATGCCCATTCGTAAGGATCACTAAATGGAGAAAATTTTAAATTCCGCTGCGCCTTGGATGGCAATTCTCCTTCAAGAACATGCCAAAGGAATTTTGGGCAGAAGCTGTAGAATGTGCCATTTATGTTCAAAATCAATGTCCACATTCGAAGTTAGAAGATCAAACACCACAAGAAGCAAGGAGCGGACAGAAGCCAACAGTCTCTCATCTTAAAGTATTTGGTAGTGTGGCTTATGCACACGTACCAGATCAACGAAGAACGAAGCTTGAAGACAAAAGTCAGAAATTCATACTCATTGGGTATGATGAGAAAACAAAAGGGTACAAGCTATTTGATCCCATAAGAAAGAAGGTGATAGTGAGCAGAGACGTTCGAATAAACGAAGCAAGTAAGTGGGACTGGAACAGTTCGACAGAAGCTATTGTCGAAGTTGAAGAATCATATGTCACTGTACCACCAAACATTTCGACAAAACTTGAAGATTCTGACAATGAAGATGAACCTACACAACCCAGAATGTGAAGTTTGCAAGATCTGTATGATTCGACAAGTGAAGTGCACCTTGTATGTCTCTTGGCAGATGCTGAAAACATCAGTTTTGAAGAAGCAGTACGAGACAAGAAGTGGAAAAGTGCCATGGACGAAGAGATGAGGGCGATTATCCACAACAACACTTGGGAACTAGTCGAATTGCCAAAAGGTAGTCAACCCATTGGTGTAAAGTGGGTATTCAAGAAAAAGATGAACGCTCAAGGAGAAATAGAACGATACAAAGCGAGACTTGTTGCGAAGGGATACAAACAGAAAGCAGGAGTTGATTATGACGAAGTATTTGCACCTGTTGCAAGAATGGAGACAATTCGATTACTCATATCTCAAGCTGCTCAATTCAAATGGTCAATATTTCAAATGTATGTCAAAACAGCTTTTCTGAATGGTGTACTCGAAGAAGAAGTCTATGTCGAACAACCACTCGGGTACATGAAAGCTGGAGAAGAGAAGAAGGTACTGAAATTGAAGAAAGCGCTATATGGGCTGAAGCAAGCACCGCGGGTATGGAACACACGTATCGACACATATTTCAAGGAGAACGGGTTCGAGCAATGTCCGTACGAACATGACCTCTATATGAAGAAAAATGGAAGGAATGTATTACTTGTTACTCTCTATGTTGATGATCTTATTTTTCTGGGCAGTAATGATCAGATGATAGAAGAATTGAAAAGCACAATGACACGTGAATTCGAGATGACAGATTTAGGCCTGATGAGATTCTTTCTTGGTCTGGAAGTTCGACAAGAAGAAACAGGAATCTTCATCTCACAAGAAAAATATGCAAAAGAAATCTTGAAAAGATATAAGATGGAAAGCTGTAATCTGGCTTCGACGCCAATGGAACCTGGAACAAAGTTGTCGAAATTTGATGGAGGAGAACGTGTTGAAGTAGGTAGATATCGAAGTTTGGTAGGAAGTCTTCGCTACCTCACATGTACAAGACCAAATATCTCATTGAGTGTAGGCATTGTAAGTCGATTCATGGAGGAGCCAGTTTACACACATTGGAAAGCATTGAAGCGAATTCTGAGGTATATCCAAGGAACAGTATCACTTGGGATGTTTTACTCGAATTCAGACAAATACAAGTTGGTTGGTTACTCTGACAGTGATTGGTGCGGAGACATAGACGATCGAAAAAGCACTTCTGAATATGTATTTTTCATGGGAAATACTGCATTTACTTGGCTTTCTAAAAAGCAGCCAATAGTAACTCTTTCGACATGTGAAGCAGAATATGTAGCAGCATCCTGGTGTGTTTGTCATGCAATATGGCTCAGAAGGTTGATAAGTAAAATGGAGCTAGAACAGAAAGATGCAACAATAATACAAGTTGACAACAGGTCAGCAATTGAATTAGCAAAGAATCCAGTAAACCATGAAAGGAGCAAACACATTGACGTTCGCTTTCACTTTATTCGAGAACATGTGAAGGAAGGAAATGTCGAATTGAAGCATGTAGCAATTAAGGACCAAGCAGCAGACATTTTCACAAAACCACTATCAAAAGAAATCTTCGACAGAGGTAAGAAGTTGATAGGCATGATGAATAGAAGAAACATTTAAGTTTACAGAGGAGTTTTGTTGAATAAACTTTAAATGTTATAGTTAATGGGCCTTTTAATAATAAGTTAGTGGAGAGAATTGGAAGGTCAATAGACAGTGGACAAATTAATAGTATTTACTAGTTATTATAACTCCTAGAATAGCTAAAGTTTCTTTGTATGTATAAAGTCCAAAATTGCATTCTAATAAAATACAGAAGTTTACAAAGAATCGTTTCTTCTGTCAGTTTCTAATAAAGTCCTATCAATATCATGTTATCAAAGAAACAAACAAGTATTTATCGGTGCATTTTCCGTCAATAAATGATGCAAAATGAGTCGGGCATAGCCGTGGAAACGACGGTGGCCACAGAAACAGTGGCGGTCGCGGATAGGGCATACAAGATGAAACATCGGTGGTCACAAATATTGGCAGTAATGGAGGAAATGACTAAGAGGGTTCCTCATACTTTAAGGTCAATATTCTTAAAATGGATGAGAATAACTATAATGAATGGGTTCAAACTATTCGTTTGGTATTGGATAATAAAGGGAAGTTTGGTTTCTTAACATGAGCAGTAGCTGAACCGAAAGTTTGAAAACTCTTTGATTATCGCATGACTGGTAAGTTCTATGGGAACTGGAATAGGTAAGACTTATATGTTTTTACCTTCTACAAAGGATGTGTGGGAAACTGTTAAGGAAACATACTCTAATATTCAAAACTCCTCCTAAATTTTTGGGTTAAAATCAAAGTTATGGCATGCGAAATAAGGTGACTCCTGCTGCATATTACAATGAACTTTTGACTTTGTGACAAGAGTTGGATCTCTGTTATGATGACAATTGGAGGTGTATAGAAGATAGTGTTTTGTTTCTCAAGAGACGAGAAAATGATCGTGTATTCATGTTTCTCGCGGGGCTCAATAAAGATCTTGATGAGGTAAGAGGTAGAGTTTTAAGAAAAATACCATTTCCAACTCTTCGTGAAACTTTTGCAAAAATAAGAAGGGAGGTGGCGCGACAAGGAATTATGATGGGCAAGACACCACGAAGCTCCGAATCTGAAGGCTCGGCTCAGGCTACTAGGAACCTTGACGAGGGAAAAAGGTCAGACAAAGTTCCTTGGCGTGATCACTGCAAGCGCGAATGGCATACTCGTGAGACATGTTGGAATCTCAAAGAAAAATCTCCTAATTGGAAGAAGAAAGGTGGTTGTGCATTTTAGGCTAGTAATTCTGATCAAGAGCAGCAATCCCTTCCGGCTCAGCTTCCACTCACTATGGAACAACTAGACAAACGGTACAAACTCCTCGAGTCTCCAACTCCTTCTTGCTTTATAGCAACAAAAGGTAATTATGCATTTCTTAGTGTCAGTCTCAATCATACCTGGATAGTAGATTCAGGTGTCTCTGATCACATGACAGGTGAATTTGCTTTGTTCTCTTCCTATATTCCATGTGCAGGTAATCAAAAAATAAAAATCTCATATGACTCTTTTTCAGCAATTGCAGGTAAAGGTTTAGTTGTGTTGTCTTCGATTTTAACTCTTAAAAATGTCCTTCATGTTCCAATCTTATCGTGTAATTTAATGTTTGTTAGTAAATTAACCAAGGATATAAATTGTCAAACTAATTTTCTACGATCTCACTGTGTCTTTTAGGATTTGAACTCGGGGAAGATGATTGACAGTGCTAAGGAGAGTGGAGGACTCTACTACCTTGAGATTGAATCTGCATCATAACCACCTTCAAAAATAATAAGTTCCTGCTTTGAGTCTTTTTCTATTTTGAATAATAAAGATGACAACATTATGTTATGGAATTTAAGATTATATCATCCTAGTTTTCGTTACTTAAAACACTTGTTTACTAAGTTATTCCACAATAAGAACTTTTCTTCATTTAAATGTGAAGCATGTGAGTTTGCAAAACATCATCGTTCCCAATTTTCAATACAGCCTTATAAACCGTCAAAACCGTTTTATATTATTCATAGTGATGTTTAGGTTCATAACCGTACAAGTACGCTCTCTCTCAAAAATAGTTTATCACATTTATAGATGATCATACAAGAGTATGTTGGGTGTACTTATTAAAGGGGAAATCAGATGTTTGTCAGACTGTAAATAATTTTTTTCAATGGTGCAGAACCAATTCCAAACAAATATCCAAGTCTTTAGAAGTGATAATGGTAAATAATATTTTAACACTATCTTAGATGATTTTTTTCCTAAAAAATGGGATTGTACATCAAAGTTCATGTCATAATACTCCTCAACGAAATGGAGCGGCCGAAAGGAAAAATAGACATTTACTGGATGTTGCTAGAGCTCTACTTTTTTCGGATAAAGTACCAAATTATTTATGGAGCGAAGCTATTTTAACAACAGCGTATTTAATTAACAGAATGTCCTCTAAAATTCTCAATTTTCAAACTTCAATTAATGTCTTCAAAGAATATTTTTCCAGTACTCGTATTTTAACTGATTTGACTTTAAAATTTTTGGTTGCACAACCTTTGCTCATTAACATAAAAATGTTGGAAAACTTGAGCCACGTGCTATAAAATGTGTTTTTGTTGGATACTCCCTGATCCAAAATGATATAAATGTTTTGATCCAAAAAATAAGAAAATGTTTATCATTATGGATGTTACATTCTTTAAAAATAAATCCTTTTTTTTTATAACACTCATCTTCAAGGGGGGAGATAAAGGAAAACTCATTTTAAATTGAGGACTTGAGTTTTTAAAATAATTTATCTTTTTCTGTACCACAAAGTTCTAAGACTTTTACATCTGCACCAATAGAAAATGACCATGATTCTTTATCTAATCTCACTCTTGTTATGAGTAAGAAACCTGGTGAATCTAAGCCTACATTTTTTATTGTAGAAAACAATGAGAAACCCGAAAATGGTGATCTAATTGAAATGCCACAAAATAATGAGTCACTTCAAGAAAACATATTTGAATTAGGAAACAGGACTTGGAAATGAGATGTTTTGTGAAAAAGCACCATAAAGGAAGGGACGAGTCCACATCTCAACACTTCTAGGAATCTGAACCGGAGAATGATCAATCTCCTAACAAAAGGAAAGGTAAGTTTATTTCTGTTTCTGAGAGTCGTATTTTATATCTTGATATATATGATCACGTTGCAATTAGAAAACCTGTCGCACTAAACACCTCATGTCGAATTTTATATCATATTCAAATTTATCTTCATTTATGTGAGCATTCACCTCAAAATTGTCTAGTTTAGAAATTCCAAAAAATGTACGTGTTGCTATAGAAATTTCAAAGTGGAGGGAAGTTGTACTTAAGGAGATGAAAGCTCTTGAAAAGAACAAAACTTGGAATGTTACGTCACTACCAGATGGCAAGAAGACAGTTGAATGCAAATGGGTGTTTACTGTTGATGATAACTTAGATGGGTCAATTGAAAGATACAAGGCTCGTTTGGTGGCTAAAGGCTTTACTCAGACCTATGGTATAGACTACTCATAGACATTTTCTCATGTTGCAAAATTGAACACTGTAAGGATTCTTTTATCTTTTGCTGCTAACCTGGATTGCCCCTACATCAGTTAGATGTTAAGAATGTCTTTCTTAATGGCGATTTAGAAGAAGAAGTATATATGGACATTCTTCATGGCTTTGAAAACGAATTTAGATCAAATGTATGCAAACTAAGTAATTCTTTGTATGGATTAAAGAATGGAGGTATGGAGGTTGTTTGGTCAAAGAATGATATTGTGGTTTCACAACAGAAATATATTCTAGATTTGTCAAAAGAAACAAGAATGAGTGGATGTGGTCCTGCAGATACCTCTATGAATCCTAATGCAAAACTTTATGGAGAAGGTAATGTTCCTATTGATACTTCTCTTTTACTAGAACAAGCTCAATAACATTCAGTTGGGATTAGGTGTTTGGCTTCTTATCGAGGTTTCACCCAACTATGAGTGTATTAGTGTCATTCAATCTGATCAAAAGATTCTTCGCATCACACACCAGATTAGACAAAGGCGATTTTATATGTCTACAATATATAAGGTCGGTCACGCACCAAAACAACCATTATATCATCCCGACTCTTTCAAATTACATCTCTTTAACCTCACTGACTTGGGCATTGCAGTGCTAACCTTATAGGTCTATCCCGCTACACTGCATCAGAGAATCATGTCGTTGCATAAAAAGCACTCGCTCCCTCCATGTCATCCATTTCTCGTTCCACCACGGAACAATGACAACGTCTGTTGGAATCGACTTCTAATTCTCACAAAATTCTGCATTGAATTGACTGAATTATGAAAGTCACCATTCATCGATGATTATTTCATTCGATTGGAAATGGTAACTTCTTATCTTGAAAATAACGCCACTTCCCCAACCTCGACTTCAAAACCATCAACAAACCATGTCGTTTCTCCAATCGATAGACACTCCAGACTCACAATCAAGACCTTTCCGGTTACTTTTTCTTTAGCCAAGCTACCCGACTCACACCAGGTAGATATCCCATCTCAGGATTGCTTGCATTCCTTGCATATATAAACAATACATGAGTATCAGGTAAAGAAATATCGTTTTAAAGGACACTCCGATATAATTTTGATTGTTTCCGAGAGTGATATATGCAGGGAAATCTCGGTCAATTGTGTTAGTTCCCATTGTGGTAATCCAAGGTGTTACATTGGTGATACTAGAAGAGTCTGGACCAAAGTTTCCTCTGACACAAGATACCAGAATCCCATGCCCCCTTGTTGTAAAGGATCTTATTGCAACGTTGTCCTCGTAATAATCAAGTGTTGGATATCTGATCGACAATGAAAGGACATTGACATTGTCTGCAATAGCTTGATCAATTGTGGCTAGATAATCCGACTCCAAACAAATACCATTTTCCCAACCAACCTTGTATATAAAAACTCTGGCCCTAGGGGCCATCCCGCTGTTAGCTCATAATTTCGACGCCCACTGTAGAATTACTAAAAGAGAAATCCTATGTAGAGATGTTTCGACCATGAAGAGATGTTTCAACCGGGTAGAGATGTTTCGACCGAATATGATATTAAAGAGACTCAATCGAAAGTCCCTGGGTAATAAGGGTCAGCGTGCAGTTAAAACTTAGAAATATTTCTTCAAATGGTTAAACACGATTTTCGATTGGAGATTCAAAATTTAAATAAAGGAGAGAACTTTGCTCTTATTTGAAACTGCTGAAGGTACACGTGGGGCGTAATGGATAGTTGCATCCATGAAAAGTGCCATGTGTCTCGACGTGATTGAAGGTCCATTAGAAACGGTTATTTCGATTGAGTATAAATAAAGGGTCTTAGTGTTAGGATCAGGTGTGTATCAAAGTGTGTACAGAGTCTGTACAATTTACCAAGTACCCGTGTGAAGAGGAACCGTAAATTAAGAAATGTACGTTTGTTTACACCATTGTTAGTTCTTTTAAAGCAATATAATTTACCTTTACTTTTCCAGAAATACATCTTTTTACTTCTTTATTTCAAACAGTCTTAATACTTCTTTGTTTCAAATATTTTCCTTTGCTACTTGGTTATCATCACGTTCTTTTACAATTTTTCTCTTTAATTCATATTAGCTTTTTACGGTTTATGTTTTAATCATCAGTTCCACAGACACTGTCGAAGTGTTCATAGTTACTAGAATTCACTTTTAAAACAGTTAGCACATGTCTTAGGATCAATTTGATCGATCCTGTGAGTAACCAAAATTTGAAATTTGGAAGATCAGCGGTTGTTTACCAATTTTCAAGGTAAACAAATTGGCACGCCCAGTGGGACAATGCTAACGTTTTTGGAATTATTTTTATTTCTGGTTGTTATTTCATTTTCTCTCTTTTTTCAGAAAGAATTCGTTGTATGTTATTAAGGAGTGGTAAAGTAGCCATAAACAATGAACAATGACCAAGGAGAGAATCCCATACGAGGATGGCGAATTTAAATGCGCCAGATAACAAAAACTCTCAAAATCCATGAACCAATAACATAATGCCCCCTTCTTCTTTGATAGGGGTGAACACAGACACAGTGCACGTGTCTGAAATAGTTTCATCTATGGCGAGTTCAATGCCAACGCATTCGATCTCCCATACATAATCGATTTTAACTTACATCGGGCCTATGGGGCCTCCACATACTCCCCCACCAATTAGAAATATTCCAAACAGGCCTTTGGTACCCCCCTGGTTTTTCGATGTCATTTGGTGGTCGAGAACAGCCATATGGAATGCCAACTTCAGTGATGGCCAGTTTACACAATGTTGGTTCGACTTTCTCAGAACCAATGGTTAACATAAACTCTCCAGTACAAGGGTTTGGGGTTAACATAGGTCGAAATAACCAATCTTTAGGTTTAAGACACCAGACATAACTACCTAGTCTTACAAATAACTCTGCAGCAGTGTGGAGACAACAGATGGACGAAAGTAATCATGAGATGGTCCAAATGTTGACCCAAACATTGACCACCGTATTAAATCCTCTGATTCAAAATGCGGCTCAATCGAATCAACAGATGACAATGCAGGTGGCGCGAATGTCTGGATTCCTGGGTGTACCTTAGCCCCAGAGACACCCTCTTAGGGATTGGGTAAGAGAAAACCAGGGGGGCCACCTTCGAAGAAGACCTTACTATCAACCAGATCCCACAAAATCAACTACAGCCAGAGATGCTGAATCAGGAAGTAGGAGTTGTACCCCCTAGGATCAAACCACAAATACTCAGAGAAAGGGAACCAAGGGTAGTAATAGTAAATAGAAACCAAAACACCGATGATATCACACGGCAAGTTCGACATGACGATTTGGCAGCAGATAATAATCTAGCAGCCATGGTCGAGAGGATTATGGTTCGAAATGGGGTAAACTTCAGAATTCGAAGGCCAAGTTATACATCACCTCTGTCAGAGTATATCTTACAGGCAGAAGCACACCCTAGAACAAAAATCCCCAAATTCACTAAGTTTTCTGAGGATACTACTGAATCCACTGTCGAACACGTGGCTAGATATTTAATTGAGGCAGGAGACATGTCAAACAATGAGAACCTTAGGATAAAGTTTTTTTCCAAGTTATCTCACAAAGAATGCCTTCACATGGTTCACCACCTTGCCATAAAGTTCGATCCACACTTGGAATCAACTAGAGAGAATGTTCCATGAGCAGTTTTACATGGGACAAATGAACATAAGTCTTAAGGAACTGGCTAGTATCAAACGAAAGTTTACTGAGCCAATTGATGACTATCTTAATAGGTTTCGGTTCCTCAAAGCTAGGTGTTTTACACAAGTGCCAGAGCATGAACTGGTTGAAATGGCCGCTAGGGGCCTTGACTATTCGATTAGGAAGAAATTAGATACCCAGTATCTGAGAGATATGGCCCAACTGGCTGATAGGGTTTGACAGTTATAACTTTTGAAGGAAGAAAAGGCTAGGGCAAATAAAAATAAAAGGGTAGCCTATGTCAATTTCAGAAATGATGATGAAGGGTCCTGTAACGGACTTTCAGACTTCGACAAAAACGAGATCGACCTTGCTGAATTGAAGCAAGGGCCACCTTACGCGTGTAAAGTTTTGGCCCATTCGAATGGAAAAAACTCTATCGAACCAAAAAAGAATGATAAATTTCCCAAGAAAACTTATACTTTCGACGTTACGAAATGTGACAAAAAAATTTAATTCTTAGTTAAGGATGGCCAAATGATAGTACCCCCGGGTGTTAAAGTACCTCCTTTAGAACAAAGAAAGAAAAAAGGATTTTGCAAATACCATGGTTTTCTGGGTCCTAAAACATCTCAATATTTTTTTCTAGGGATCTTGTGCAGAATGCCATCCAAGAAGGGAGACTCAAATTTGGAGGCAAAACTCGGAGCCAGGTGAAGATCGACTCAGATCCTCTACAAGTAGCTGATGCCCATTATACGGAGCCAGAGGAAGTGAACCTAGTCGAAGTCACTGATGATTTTGACATGACTGAAGTCACTGATAACTTTGTCAATGAACCTGTTAAGGCTAAGGTTTCTAAATGCCTTGATCACGAATCTCTTAATGACTTCATTCAAAAAGTTGTGGGAGATGCCACCAACAAAAACGTTGTTGTCTCTGACGTTGGGGTCACTGAAGGTTCCAAACTGATGATAATCACCAAGGAAACCGCTGATGGTTTCGTGCAGATAGACAAGGCCACTGAGGGCCTTCAATTAAAATTACAAAAGTTGGACATCATTGAAGATGTCAACATGGAGGTTAATATCGTCGAGATATCCCAGGAGACCTCCATGGAAGTTGACGATGAATGTCGACAGGAAGAGTATAACAAAATTTCCTTCCCTAAAGAGAACGAAACATTGTTTGACTTCCTCCGAAGGTGCCAGAAGAAGAAATAGGAAATCATGTTGTGGCCTCGGTGCATCATTGTGTTCGACAAGAAGGCGGCCCAAAATCTCGAAGGGGTAAGGAGAGCGAATCACCAAGGGGGTCACAAAGCTTTTCAAAGTCAACCAGCTGTTCAGCCCATGAGGGATTTCGACCCAAGGAGATACCATGATCCAAGAAGGCCAATGGTGACACTTGGTGAAGCAAAGCGAAAAGGTCTTGCTACTAAACCCATTTATTTCAAACCTAGTGCATAAGTGTCAAATGGGAAGTAGGTAAAGCCAATAAATGGCAGGAAACACGGTCAAGGGAAATGGTAGAGCTTCGAGGTCGAAAGAGGTTCATTGCTAGCTTACCGTAGGGAATTTCAGGCCGGCAAGAGAACCTCCCACGTCTCTGAGAATTATAAAGGAAAAAACCCTATGACAAGGTCTCAATGGAGAAGGGAGCAGAGGAGCAGGAAAACCCAGAGGGATGCTGGTGAAAAAGACAAAGTTGAGTCTAGCACTAACGTACCTGCAAGGTAAAGGAAAAACTCAAGCTTCGATAAAAGGAAATTTAATGATCCAGCAGAAGCGGCCAGAGAAAGGTATTATCAAACAGTCACTGAAGATGAGATGTTGACTGATAGTTTCGACTCAGGATTTGAGGCTTCCCTAGATATCTTAGTCGGTGTGGTGTCTGTGATGCCCATGGAGTTCGACCGGATCACTGAGGTCGAGGATACCGACATCATTATAGAAAGAGAGATGGCTGCTCATAAGCCAGTATGCTACTATGTGATGAATAATGGTTGCGTCGAAGAGCAAAATGCCTTCTTCGAGAGACCGAACGAGGCTATGAAGAGTCACCTTAAGCCTCTCTTTATTACTGGGAAGGTTGAAGGTGTCCCCATTAATAAAATCTTAGTGGACTGTGGCGCAACCGTGAATTTGATTCCTCATCACATGTTGAGGAAAATTGGCAAGTATGACACTGATGCCAAAACTCATAATATGGTGCTTACCAACTACGAAGGTAAAGTGGGTTCCACCCTTGGTGTCATCCAAGTCGAGTTAACCATAGGAACGGTCACAAGATCCACAATGTTTATGATTGTGGAAATGAAGGCCAACTATAATCTGTTACTTGGAAGGGAGTGGATACATGGGGTCGGAGTTGTCCCATCCTCAATGCACTAGAGGATAATTATTTGCCATCCAGATGGTATCGTGGAAAATATAGAGGCAGATCAAGGGTACTTCAAAACCCATATGAATCATACCAACAGACGCCAGCTCGACAAGCATTTGGCCGATGTCGCTCCCTGTGATTCGACTGATTTTGCATTCACTCCTGATGACAATGCTTATTGTTCCCTGTCGTTGCACCCTTACAATGGCTTTCGCTGGGACAGAGAAGTAGTAGGCGAAGACGACTTTGGATACTTAGGAACGTATGGAATTGAACCCGCAGGTTAGGAAGCGAATTCAGTGCTGATGATTGAGTTCGCAACATTAAAAAGGATTTCGGCTTACATAGCCGAAAACAAGCAACAATTGGCCTTAGAGGCCTCGGTAAAAAACATGGATGTCGAAGACAATGAAGTTTTTCATCCAATAGGCCCTGGTAAGGACTTTGACCCAATGCCACCTGACAAGGGTCAAAACGAAGAGCAAGGCCAGAGGCTCGACGCTATCTACGACGATGAGCCTTTGGGTTTCGAGAAGGATCCGCTAGAAACAAATGCTAAAATGTTGGCTCAGGATCCACTGGAGGAAATAGAATTGGGAGAGGGATTGATAAAGCGGCCAGCTTCATTAGCGCCAATATCCACCCTCAACTAAAAGTAGAAGTGGTCCAATTATTGAAAGAGTTCAAAGATTATTTCGCATGGGACTATGATGAGATGCCTGGTTTGAGTAGAGATCTGGTCGAGTTGAAGCTGTCAATCAAGCCGAGAAAGAAGCCTATTAAGCAGAACCCAAGGAGATTTGCACCAACAATACACTCGAAGATCAAAGAAGAGGTTGAAAGGCTCATTCGCTGTAATTTCATTCGCACATCCAGGTATGTCGAATGGTTAGCTAATATTGTGCCTGTTATAAAAAAGAATGGTACTTTGAAGGTTTGCATAGATTTTAGATTTAAATACTGCAACCCCAAAGGATGAATATCCGATGCCAGTGGCAGAAATGCTAGTCGATTCCGCTGTAGGCTATGAGTATTTAAGCATGCTCGATGGATATTCTGGGTATAACCAAATATTTATTGTAGAAGAGGATGTCCCAAAAATAGCATTTCGATGCCCTGGAGCCTCAGGCACCTACGAATGGATGGTGAAGCCTTTTGGTTTTGAAAAATGCTCGGGCAACCTACCAAAGGGCAATGAATTCGATCTTCCATGATTTTATAGAGACTTTTATGCAAATCTACATAGATGATATTGTCATTTAGTCTGTTTCAGGGAAGAGTCATATAGACCATCTTTGAATATCCTTTGAAAGGATGAGAAAGCATGGTCTAAAAATGAATCCTCTCAAATGCGCTTTTTGTGTGCAGGCTGGGGATTTCTTAGGCTTTGTGATCCACAAAAAGGGAATTGAAATAAACCAGAATAAGACCAAGGCCATAATGGAAGCGAAAGCGCCATCAACAAAGAAAGAATTGTAGTCATTACTAGGAAAGATCAATTTCCTGAGGAGAGTCATCTTAAACCTTAGTGGGAAGACACAAGCTTTTTCATCATTGCTTCGACTCAACAAGGAAGGGTTCAAATGGGGGCAGGCTCAACAAGAAGCATTTGATAAGATTAAAGCATACTTGAGTCATCCACCAATCCTGACGCCACCTTGTAGAAATAAGAGTATGAGATTATACGTATCTACGTCTGACAAGACTTTAGGGAGCATGTTGGCTCAAGAGGATGATAATGGCATTGAAAGAGTCATATATTAGCTCAGTAGGGTCTTAAATGATGCAAAAATTAGGTATAGCATAGTTGAAAATTTGTGTTTATGCTTGTATTTCTCTTGTACAAAGTTGAAGCATTATATAAAACATGTTGATGTTTATGTTTCATCTCATTTCGACGTTATTAAACATATGTTGTCCAAACCGATTTTGCATAGTCGAATTGGGAAGTGGGCATTAGCATTAACTGAGTTTTCTTTAACGTACATTCCATTAAAGGCTGTTAAAGGACAAATGGTAGCAGATTTTATAGTCGACCACTCCATAGATGCAAATGCACTGCACTATCTTGAATTAGAACCCTGGAAGTCGTATTTTGATGGGTCTAGTCACAAGGATGGAACAAGAATAGGAGTGCTAATTATTTCTCCTAATAAAATTACAACAAGACTCAAGTATAGAGTAGAAGGTCTCTCTTCGAACAATGAGGTCGAATATGAAGTCGTCATAGCCGGACTTGAAATATTGTTGGAATTGGGGGCAACTCGGGTCGAAATAATGGGTGACTCAAAGTTAGTCATAAAATAGATCACAAAGGAATACATATGTATTAAGGAGAATTTAATTATGTACTTCATAATAGCCAGTCGATTGCTAAAAAGATTCGAGATGGCTAATATTCGACATATACCTCGATTGGAAAATCAAGTGGCTAATGATTTGGCTCAGATTGCATCTCGATATAAAATTTCAAAAGAAAAATTGTAAAAATTCATGGAAGTCAGAGGAAAGGTTATGTCAACCAGATTAACCCCTTCAGACTTAGAAAAGACAAAAATGGGATACGCTGATGAAGGAAACTTTGAAATATTGGCAATAGAAAATCTGACAGATGAAATTGGAGGAAACCAATAGTGGAATATCTACAGAATCCAACGGCGCCTGCTGATCAAAAAACCAGGTATCGAGCGTTAAGTTATGTTCTTTTGGGATTGGAGTTGTTTAAGAAGTCTCTTGAGGGAGTTTTGCTTAAGTGCCTCAGTGAGTCAGAGGCATGTTTAACCCTTTCGACTGTCCACAGTGGGGCGTGTGGGGCACACCAAGTTGGTCATAAGATGAAATGGCTTTTATTTCTCCAAGGGATGTATTGGCATACTATGTTGAAGGATTGCATTGAATTTTCAAAGGGATGACAAGAATGTCAGATACATGCAGGCATATAACATGTTCCCGCAAGCGAATTGCACTCTATCATCTAGCCTTGGCCATTCATAGGTTGGGCTTTATATTTAATTGGGGAAATTTGACCACCATCATCTAAGAGTCAAAGATATATCCTGGTGGGCGTTGATTATTTTACGAAATGGATCAAAGTTATACCCTTACCAAATGTGAATCAGGAAGATATGATCGATTTTATCCAGAAGCATATTATTTATAGATTTGGAATCCCAGAGACTGTCACAACAGATCAAGGGTCAGTATTCACTGGTCGAAAGGTGCAAGAATTTGCTAAAGAAATGGGTTTCGAACTGTTAACTTCGACGCCATATTATGCTTAGGCTACTGGATAAGTCAAAGTTGCTAATAAAGTGATAATTTATTTGATTAAAAAGCATGTAGGGAAGAAGCCTAGAAATTGGCACAAAACTCTAGATCAGATTTTGTGGGCATGTCGTACCTCTCCCAAAGAAACCACTAAGTCGACCCCTTTTCGGCTGACTTTTGGTCATGATGTTGTTTTACCAATAGAGATTCACCTACAATCCATAAGGATTCAAAGGCATCATGAAATTCCAACAGAGTCATATTGGACCGTGATGCTGGATGAATTAGTCGATCTAGATGAAGTAAGGTTAAATGCCTTGGAGTTATTAAAACGACAGAAGAAGAGAGTAGAGAACTCTTATAACAAGAAGGTGAAAATCAAAACTTTTTTGCCTGAAGACTTGATCTGGAAAGTGATCCTTCCAATGGATCGAAAGGATATGACCTTAGGGAAGTGGTCTCTAAAATGGGAAGGCCCTTTTCAAATTTTGCAAGTATTTTCTAATGGTGCCTATGAAATTGAAGAGCTTAATAAAGACAAGAGGATTTTGAGAGTAAATGGTAAATATTTAAAAATATATAGACCAGTACTCCAAGAGATAAAAATAAGAGACGAATAGTTATATGTAAGTTAATCAGAGCCAATATGATAAAAGTACCAAAATGGTTTACATTTGATTCGAAGGCCCAAATGGCTAATATTCATTACAATTAAACTAATGTCTAATTACATCAAAAATAAGCAAAATGGAAAGGAGACTAAAAATTTAGAAAGGAAGGTTGGCCTTGATCTGAAGGTACTTTGCTTTAAGAAGTTCCAGACGTTTCTCACATAAAGATCTCTTCGAACGAAGAAGTTTGATGTCAGACTCAAGTTTTCGAGCCTATTCAACTAACTCCATGCCGAATTCGAGCTATTTATCCATTAAGACATCATCAAACTCTAAGAGTTCCCTTTTGCTTCTTTCTGCCTCAGAGATCTTTGCCTGAAGTTCTTCCATTTGCCTCCTCCAAGAAGCAATATCACGATCATGGATTTAGATCTTTTCTTTGCTCTTTTGTTTAGTTTGGTCCAATTCCATTGCCTTGTTGGTTGACTCGGTGGCAGCATCTCAAGCAGCTGCCTCAAAACCAGAGTTCTTCTCGATTTCCCCTGTTAGCCGAGGTAGCAGCCTATGATCTGCGACAACTTGGTCGATCATAGTACCTATCTCCAATATAACATTGGAAACTTCAGGGGGAGTTTCTAACAGACCGACTTGATT
This sequence comes from Lathyrus oleraceus, assembly GCF_024323335.1. Classification (NCBI taxonomy): domain Eukaryota; kingdom Viridiplantae; phylum Streptophyta; class Magnoliopsida; order Fabales; family Fabaceae; genus Lathyrus; species Lathyrus oleraceus. Next base: position 467,629,568 of record NC_066580.1, read on the forward strand.
CAGAAGAGCCTTTAATGTTAAGGGGGCAGAAGGATCAGCCAATAGCAGTAGGAACAAGTCACATTTAAAGATCTTGTCTTTAATCTTGGAAAGCACTTCATCTGCAGGGGTGCTCGAAGGTTGATCTTCGGACACCGAAGCAGTGCTAAGGCTTTTTTCAGAGGAACTTTCCCTACACCTTAACATAGGCTTCAAATATTCAAGGGGTTGGCTTCATTTCAGAATAGTCAGTCTTTCTGCAGAAAAACCCCCAATACTACTTGTCGAAACTCTGCCCATCAAAATAATTGCAATAGTTTGAGTGACAAGAGTTTGGTTTTGAGCCTGTCATTCGCCTGTATCAGCCTCTCTCTCTTCAGAGCCTTCATCATCGTCACCAGAAAATTGGAGAAACTGAATTTTTTTGCGACATTGGAACACTTGGCACGATGTCAAAGTTGTTTGAGGCGTCGAAGCGTGTTCTAAAAAAATGTCTTTTTTCTCTCATATGTCAAAAATAACATTTTTTGGGGGGAAATTTGTTAGCTCATAATTTTGACACCCACTGTAGAATTACCAAAAGAGAAATCCTATGTAGAGATATTTCAACCATGAAGAGATGTTTCGACCGGGTAGATATGTTTCGACCGGGTAGGTATGTTTCGATTTGATAAGATATTAAAGAGACCCAATTGAAAGTCCCTGGGTAATAAGGGCCAGCGTACAGTTAAGACTTAGAAATATTCCTTCAAATGGTTGAAGACGGCTTTTGATTGGAGATTCAAAATTCAAATAAAGGAGGGAACTTTGCTCTTATTTGAAACTGCTAAAGGTACACGTGGGTCATAATGGATAGTTGCATCCATGCAAAGTGCCATGTGTCTCGACGTGATTGAAGGGTTGTTAGAAACAGTTATTTCGGTTGAGTATAAATAAAGGGTCTTAGTGTTAGGATCAGGTGTGTGTCAAAGTATGTACAGAGTCTGTAAAATTTACCAAGTACCCGTGTGAAGAGGAACCGTAAATTAAGAAATGTATGTTTCTTTACACCATTGTTAGTTCTTTTGAAGCAATACAATTTACCTTTACTTTTCCAGAAATACATCTTTTTACTTCTTTATTTCAAACAGTCTTAATACTTCTTTGTTTCGAACATTTGCCTTTGTTACTTGGTTATCATCACGTTCTTTTACAGTTTTTCTCTTTAATTCATATTAGCTTTTTACTGTCTAAGTTTTAATCATCAGTTCCGCAGACACTGTCGAAGTGTTCATAGTTACTAGAATTCACTTTAAAAACAGTTAACACATGTCCTAGGATCAATCTGATTGATCCTGTGAGCAACCAAATTTAGAAATTTGGAAGATCAACGGTTGTTTACCAATTTTCAAGGTAAACACCCCTGTGTTATACCAGCAGCATAACCGAAAAGACTTGCATTTCTCACTAGAGACCCTACAATCGTGCTAGATGTGTGGGTTCCATGGCCATAATTGTCTCGTGGCAACCTAGTATCCTTAGTTTCGTTGATCGGACGACCTGCATCGGCATCAAATCCCGTTAGAAAGAACCTGACACCTATTAGTTTCTTATTACAATTTGAGGTTGTGAAATTTGTACCTGTTTCACATCTTCATTTCCATGTGTTAGGAATGGCCCCATATCCAGTATCATCGAAACTCTTGTTTCAGGCCAAACATCGATGTCTATAATACCAACAATTATATCCTCCATGATTTTGTTCGAAAATACAGAGAATGTGGAATGAATTCTTTCTAATCTAAGAAACCATGGACTCCTAGTGGTAAAAAGTTGATACCTTTTATCCGGTGAAAATTTCAAAATCCCAAATTGGTTTGACAGTAGTTGTACCTCCTTGGCGGTTAAATTGGTATAAAATCCATGAACAACTCTGTCATAATTGTAGAGAATTTGGGCTGAAGGAGAAACCAACCTCAGAGTCAATTCAAACTAGTGTGAATGGTGTGTGAAAATGGATGGCATTTCTGACTTTGTTACGAACGATAAAATTAGCGTTTTCCTTAGAAGTCGTACAGACACCACCATAAAAGAATAGAATCATAGAAACAATTATTATAAGAGGTTTTTGTTAGATAAATTGATAATTTTGAATGGATCTAGGTCTGAGTCGTGATTGGTGTCACTTTCCTTAAAAGTATTTCAAGCACTCTCTTTATAGCTTAGAGTTGAACACAAGAATAACCAGAATAATTTAGCCTCGTAACTGAATCTGCACATGACTAGCGAATATTTGAATATTGAACAATGTATTTATAGGCCATGCATGTGTTGTTTCCCAAGGTTGCAACTCTTGATGAAACAACACATTTTCAGCGTATGTTTGCAATGGTTTGCATATGGATACATTATGCATCACTTCATGAAGTGTTGCATATTTCAAATTCAAAATTTAGACTCTAAGCAACGACCAAAACCAGGAGCAAAAATTAAAATTAAGCCGTTGCATGGCGGACCCGGTCCTATAAGTTGTCACTAGCGCCTTTACGCCCACGCCCTCGGACCCGGTCCTGGGAGACACCGGCGAGGGGTTGTTTTGATGAGACATACCGCATAATGTTTATAACCACCACATTTGTCCATGTGACACTTTATCCTCTTTAGCTCCTTTGTTTAGTTTAATGTTTTTAAGTCTTTATAAATGCTTTTAAAGTGAGCACCACTTTCTATGTGGGACTATTGACAATTCATTTATTGTTATTAATTCAATTTCACACTTCTTGTCATATTAGAACACTCCTATGAGAATTAACTATCCATAATTTCCAACAATCTCCCACTTATTCTAATGATGACAAGACCAATTCCAGAAAAGATAAATAAAGAATGTTAATACAGTTAAGTATCTTTCGATTTGAACTTAACCTTAGCATGGAAAACACAAAGTCTAATCAAAATGTTAGGTAGCAATGCTTTGAACTATTATCTCTTGTTATTATACTGGCGTTACCTTACACACACTCTTTAATGATTCTTCGCCCGTATCTCTCGTCTAACACTATTTATGTCCATGTGCTTATCCTGTTTTTGTGAATTTTTCATGAGAGAAACTCTAACTCTCACTTTGAGATGACACAATCTCGAACTTTATATAGGTGAAGTTCATTTTGTATCTATTTCTTAAGATACATGTCCTCGATAAAGAATTTCATTAAGAGTTTGAAAAACTCAACCCTCAATATGTAATAGTCAACATTGTCACAAGATGTTGCACAATCATCCAACTCAACGACTTGTTGTTACCCATTGAATCTTAGGTTAAGGTTTATTAACTTCAAATTGGGTTGCTACCGTTGTTGGATAGCTTATAGAATAATATTGACTATTCCTATCAGTGTTGCATCTGCTGAAAGAAGATTTTCTAAATTAAAATTATTAAAATCTTATTTGAGATCTATTATGTCACAAGATAGATTAAATAGTCTTGCGTTGATTTCAATTGAAAATAATTTTTTGAAAACTTTGATTATGAACGAATTATTAATGATTTTACAACAAAAAATATTAAGAGGATGATATTTAAATAATTTAAAAATTTGGTCAATTTTTTATAGGAAAAAAGATCGGATCAAGAAGAAGAAGAAGTCTCTTTATAATTATTTATGTTTTGATATAGTATAAACATTGATTCAAAGATCCATACTTATATTCTTTTTGCACAATATCAAATAATTTTTTTTATCTAATTATTTCTTTTGTCTTTATATATTTATTTTTAAAAAAGTTATAGGACAACCCTCTTTTGATTCGTCCCATATACTTAAATTCAAAAGACTGGCCTTGTTAGTGGTCATGTGTTCAAGCGGATAAAGGAAGGTATTGAAAACAATAGTGTATATATTTAATTTGAAACGCATGTATTAGAAAGTGTATGTAAAATACACACGTTACATGTAAAAGTCCATTGATAAAAACACTGTTACATAAAAAATGGAAAAATCAATTTGCGGTAGTTATATATCTGTGGTGTTTGTGTTTGGATAAAGATTACCGGAACTTAGAATTAATTTCAACTTTATTTTTAAAAAGAACAACATCTTTTTATTAATGTTTGCTTTTAAAATTTTAAATAAACTACTATTTTTAAAGGGTAAAATGGGAATAAAAATAGATAAACTCAAAAAATTTAATTTGATTTGTCTATCTATAGTTATAAATATATTATTTTCAGAAAACCTATAAATATTTCTCTTTTTAACATTCATTTTACCTTTTCAGTATCTAGTTATACAAGTAAGAATATTTTGTAGGTATAATGTATCAGTTTATTCAAAAAAATCACGTTGATATCTTCTGTGTTAATGTTATTATGTGTTTATGATATTCTTGGAATTCATGAAACACGCGTGATTGTTACTAATTCTTTAAAAGGAAACTTAGATTTAACACTTCATTGTAGATCGGGAGGACCGGGAGTAAATGATCTTGGAGTTCAAGTTCTTAAACCCGGTGCTAATTTTGGTTGGAGGATTGGATTTGAAATTACTGATAGATATTACTTCTGTAAATTTATATGGAAAGGTGAAATACGTAGCTATTTTATATACAGGGTAGATAGAGATACTTGTACCACTTGCAATTGCTATATAACACAATCAGGACCATGTATGGGAAACTTCCCTTATCACGCAACTTGTCATTCTTGGAATAATTAACTACCAATGTAATACATATTTTCATATCTTAATAAATCTTGTAGTTTGTGTGAATTAAGAATCAAATATATTTATAATATATAATATTAAAAGATTAGATGTTATGGAAAATATCAATACACCGTTCTCTGTAAATTTGTCACATCTCTAAAATAGAAATAAATTTGGTCAAAAAATTTCAATTTTGAATTAAACTATCAAATTAAATCAATTTAGTTGCTAATTCTTCTACTTCTTTTCACTTTAAGCATGATTTGAATCGGTTTTCATTTTGTTTAGTTTCAAATCAACCTATCCAATCCAACTTTTTCTGCTTTTCTCTTTTACTGATATCTCATCACATAACTTTTGTACATTTTTGTCCAATGTTGCATTTACAACTAATACACTATTCCCAATCCAAAAATCAATGCATACTTGTCTTTCGCTTCCGTTTTAATCTTCATCGACAACATTTTTTACTTTTTATATTCCCGTGCATCTACCATCTTCCTCTTCCAACATTTTGTGAAACAACTAATTTCCAAGTTCAATTTATTTTTTATTATGGTTTGGGGTTTTGAGTTTTTGACCAAAACCATTTTCATCTATTTGAACATGTTTATTATTTTTGTCCCTATTCATCGTCTTCATTCAACTGCAGGTAAATTCCTCTTCATCTTTATAAATGCTCTTTTTTTGTTACATATGCTATATTGATTCATGCATAATGGTTTCTTTTATTCAATGCTTTATTGAATCATTTCAAAATCTTTTTGATCTTTTCAAACCGGTTTCTTTTTTGGGTTACTTTTCAACTTTGTTGGGCTAAGAAACCCCTTCTTTGAGAAACCTTAAAAGAAATACCCTAAACTGGTAAGAATGTTCTACGAAAATATCTCTTTGCATCATTAATTACGAAGTCAAAAAACACCTAATCATTATATCTTTTAAGTATTTTGCATAATTTTGTAGCATACCTTTCATCGAGCAAACTTATGATCAAACTGATATTGACGTTAATGAATTTAATTTTGATACTGATGCTCGCACTCTCTTGATTGATCCCTCATCTGGAATCCCATCTCCCTTCAATGTTGTCTTTGTTCGCCTCAATTATAGGATAATTCATTATACAATGAATCATGTCATATTCTCAAGAAAGAGTAATTTTAGCATCATCCAAAAATAGGACGTTCCTGCAATCTGATTTTTGAAAAACCAAATCGAGAAAAATTGGGTAGATGTCATACTCCATAACATGATGGGTAGCAAAAAGAAAAATATCAATATACCCTATGTCAAACTAGTCACAAAAATGTGGACCTACACCATATATGATTTCAGAGAAGAAGAATCAGAAGTTATGCACTCAAAAATAGGAAAAATGGATTGTAAGTAAAATGGGTCATGCCATTCAAAGGAAATAACTTATTCCACTACCTCCAAGAAGACCAAGACAACGAAGTAGCAATGGCCTTCCTCCATCCTCCTCAAACACCTTCAACGATATATGTGATAAGCAAAGAATAATGAATTCAAAGATTAACAAATGGAGAAAAGAAACATCATTTCTCCAATAGTTTCAAGCAATGATGATGAGATGAATTAATTGCTTTTTATTTTCTTATGTTACTAATGTAACACCCCATATAATATATATCTAAAATAATATCATACAAGTGTTATTTTTTTGTACTGACACAACATAAGTGCCTAATGACATCATTATATGCACATGTCTAAACTAAAATATGAAACTATAACACATGTTATACAATAATACCTAAAACAAAAACCTAAGATCTATGTACAATATATTCATTGAACACAATCCACATCGGAAGATCACAACAGTCAAAATCCTTCAAAATATCAACAGACAACTTCTCTTGAATTCAACCTACAATGAAGATTTGAAAAACAACAACAATAATGGGATGAGATAATAATCTCAATGAGTTCTCCTATCCTATGGGCTCACTCAACTCTACAGGGTTTCTAATTGATTTCCTCAACTTAAGTCATTCAAAGAGAATAAAGACTAAAGCAACTAAGGGATTGTCACATTGTATGGAAACATGTACACTTGAGTTCATAAACTCAAATCAATCATTATTCGGAAACTTGCCAAGGCATTTTCCCCTAGCCAACCCTACGTCTAGGATTCTAGATACGGATCATGGATCCTTGTATCATGCTTCAACTTTCTTGTGGATTTTGGATTCTTCTATGGGACTCGTACCTAATCTAATAATCGTCGCTCCTTATGGGACTCAACGCCTATTTCGATCCTTAATCCTCATATGTGACTCTAATCCACTTTGAGGTCCATGTCTTCTATGGGACTCTAATCCATTTGGTTAGTCATATGGGACTCTAACCCATTTGGTTGAACATGCGAAGCAATAATGCATATATCCTAATTCTTACTTTTCATAAACATCGAACTTTGAGAGGGGCACGATAATGGGGTTGTTTCCGAATACATGACTAGTTCTTCAAACGCAACATGATTTTACTCGCCAATAACTAGGTGATCACATCCACCAATTCTAATAACATCTACTCATGTTCCATACAAGGCATATTAGTTTGTGACTAAGATACAATTCTAACGACAACTTGTCAACGACACACACCAAAGTACATTTGTGTCAAAGCATCGCCACCTAAGTCATATTTATAACGTAAGTTACGTTTCTAGTCCATTCACCTAGATATACTCCTAGGTTTCCTCACTCATCATCATAAGGTTTTTAATCATATTATTACACAATCAATACAAACCATAATTCATATCATACAATTCATAGCGTATACAAAATATAACATATTGGAATAAGCATAGTCAAAATAATTACACAATCCGCCTCAATCTATCTTATTCCACTTTCACGTCATGTAGCAAATGTTCGTATGATCATCCTATGGTGGGGTTAACCGGACTCAAATGGAAATGTATATTGGAATAACTTATAAATACTTCTCTCTATATTATAGTTCTCTATGCTAGCTTCATAACACATCCGTTCGCACATCATTACGTGTTACAAAACTCATTAACTAGTCATTTTAACCTAATCGAGATTCTGGGTTAAAACATACCCACACTCATGTAATTCGACCAATTGATGTTAATCTAATTCATACACATCATGGTGCAAGTTATAGTTCATCCAAGGTGGCTTAGAAACATGAAACAAGTGGTTTTAGGCAAAAATAAGCATGGACTGATTGATTTTTGTGTGAGACAATCGATTACTGTGACCTTCTGTAAGTATTTTTCATCATTTTTTCCAGGACCAATTGATTGGGGTCTGCAACTAATCGATTGGTGTAGTGAAAATCATCTTTTTCTCTTATTTAAGAAGAACCAATCAATTGTTTGACAGAACTACTCAGAACAAATCGATTGATTCACATTTTTCTTCACAAATTCATCTTCTAAACACTTCTTCTTCCAATTTAAACCATGTTAAACCATTCCAAAACATCAACCCACACAAATCAAATTATTTTTAAGTATAACTCAAGAACAACACACATATGCAAACATGGAATCAAAGATAACAACAAAAACAACAACATAAAAGCAACATCGTCATGTCATGATCAAACAACAACACCAACACAAAACCCTAGCTTCCCACACATAAATTTCTCCCACCCATGGCTAATCTAACTAGGAACTCACCTCTAACATATGAAGATAATGAAGATGGTGAAATGATGGTGATGAACTTCCATGGGTCCTTTTCTTCTTCTTCTTCCATTATATCTCTTCTTTTTTCTTCTTTCCCTTTCTTTTTCTCTTTCTCATTTTACGGTTTTCTCTCTTTCTCTTATCCTTGTATACTTTTCTTCTCTTTCTTTTTATGTTTTCTTTTATGTTTTACTGATAAGTAGAATAAGGAAAGAAAATATGTGGTGGATAAATAAGAGAAAAATGAGTGGATCAAATGAAAAGGTGGTAAGGGAAATATTCTAAAGTGAGATTTGTCTCCTAGTACCATTTTCCAAATTATTAATGTTATCAAAATATTTCTTCTTGTATTAATTAATAATGACATGTCCCTTTTAATAAGGATTAATCTCTTGTGAGTCCATTGATTACTCTATTTGTCTCAACTGATAAAATTTGGAGTACTTAAGGGTATATGAGATATTACATTCTCCCCCCTTAAATTTAAATTCATCCTCGAATTTCTTCAACTCAAAGAAAGAAACAGTTCTTGCATCACCGTCCTAGATCAATACTTAACATTGCTTTAGCTCAGTCCTCTGACATACTAAAACTTCCAACTTCTCTTCACTGGAAAATTTCCTTCTTTCATGAACTCTCAAAACTTTATGATCTTAACCATAATCTTATTCCAATATTTGATTAGCTTCTAACCTTTTCCCCACTTAATTCACCTGACAGACTGCTCTGGATCGCTTGGTCACAGATCCCTTAAGAATTCACGACTTCCCTTTCTTGCACCGAGTTAATCAAAACCATAACCACGACACACTATTCTGATTGGATAGTCAAAACTTTTAGAACTCCGTGATATAATTTTACTGATTCCTTGACTACACAATTTTGACGACTCTTCTCTTATAAATCCTTCAACAATTGTGACAAACTTTATAATCCATCTATTGGTAACCTTATCAACTTCATTGGACCTGATATTATAATACAAGTGTCTATACCCGATACTTCACTTCTCTCCCATTACTCTACTAAGATAACACACTTGGCACAAGATTATCTTACTTTCATTCCTACGAGTAGTTATCTCTCTAATCCTCCATGAAACTGCATTGTGCCCTTCTATTCATTACTCTGTACTGACTAACTAATGGGTCCTTAAAGGAGATATGAATTTTCCTCGGAGTACCTACTATCGTAAAACAGTTTCAAAATCTTACCACATCCACAGGTAGAACACTTTTCGTTCCGACACAAGATGGAGAAATATAACCAATACCTGTTAAAAGATAGATACGTAGGAGTCACATGACTGCAATTATAAGAGTGTACGACCTTCATAATTAACTTGCACTGGTTCCGATTAATCCAATTTAGTTTGAATATATTTCCATAATCCATTCTAAGTTCTTTATGGAGTTCTGACTCATTCACGGGTTAAGCTGACACAGGATTCCAACCAACTAGAGAAATAATACCAACAGGAATTTCAAGTCATCAACTATATAACGCTTTCAAGGAACTCTATCCAAACTAGGATGTAAATGTGAGTTTCCATACCACTTACAAAGTCACACAACACGATCACACATCTGGAGATACCATTGCACTTCCTATCCAAAATCATTCATCTTAAACATCTTACTCCATCTCCCATAATTTTAGCTCGTGTTCCTACTCATATACAATCAGAGTTACATGCTTAGCTGCAGAAATTTCTAATTCCCGCTATTTCATGGAAGTATGACTCGTAAATCCTTTCAATGTGGTAGAGTATCATTGTATACGTCAAGTACCACTCGCATGGGGATCTACATTTGAGGTCATGTATCTGAGAAAACTATCCAATGTCATACTATGACTAACCACTTACATCTTACTAACACCTGCAAGATATTGAATCGATCTCTTCGAGATCACCACTTGGTAAGTCTCTTCCAGGTTCACTCCTTATGGCTCTCATTAGTCATAGTAGTGATACTCCGAAGACTTACTCACACTGAGTATGGTTCACTAGGTTGATTCCCAAAACATCTAACTTCTTTGGCATTTCTATAGATTATCAACTATGCAATACACCTTCAAAATTCCAATTTCAAAACTATCAACTTGACTTGTAATAAATTTCAACTCCACTCTCAATCCCGCACATCAAAAATGGTACACCAATGAGAATTGGGATATATTTATTTTCAACAAGGTGTGAAGATCATACTCCGAGATCAATCAATCCAAACACTACTTAGGAAAATGAATAACAATCAAACTTTCAATAAGCCACTCCAATTCTTGCCAACCAAATAATATGCACTCAAGATGAACCTTGACATTCCCATATACTTGTTGACCTAGATCTTCCTCCAAATTAAAAATCCACTACACGCTTCATCATACAAAGGTTACTTATCTAGATGACTTATAACTGACAGTCTTTGTTGCCTACTTACGAGTTCAAACGACGTAGATTGTTTCATGTTCCATACTTAGTTCCGTACTCAAGCTTGGTTTGTCTTCCGTTGCTTACCACAAACTCAAACTTCTCAGGACACATGATTCACTGCTCAGAATAAAGAGTGTGATACTCCACAACCATCCCAAAACAAGGTAATTAATTACACATACTCGTGATCATAATGCTATTATCACACGTTTCTTAATACCAAGGTATAACTTTCTCCACTCCATTTCATACTCTATAAATATTCGTATGTGAATAATCATTAACTACACACCCATATCCTAGCATCAATAAAATCTTAATAACTTCATTGTGCCTGTTCCTGAAATGTATCCCATTACAATAATTGTATTGCAACGTTTACACTGCTCCCAACTATGTGTTTTATTCTCTTCATATGGTAATTCTCTTAACTCCAATTATAGGACCATTCTACTAAAATTTCCTTGAATCTAAAATACTTGATCTTTCTCAACACGAACCTCTTACAACTCTTCCTTAGGTAACTGAACATTTCCATAACGATCTTCCACTAACACTCAGTCTCTAACGAACTATCCTGAACCAGATTTCCCTTCTAAGACTGGGTATACTTGGTTTGTCTTCTACCCTTTATCTGGCACATACATGTTTCACTTAGAATAGAGAGTCTTGTCCTCGAGCCTCTTTTTGTACTTCTCCACTACCTTAGACACTTAACAAAATGCTTAACATACATATCTCTTGAGCCCTCTACCACTTGGAAGGTACCATTCTGAATATACTTCCTAAAGTATTCTCGTTCTTCTAAGATGCTCTAATAACCTTGGAAGTTGAAAAACTGATGCACTACCTCACCTCATACCTTATGACATACACACAACAAAACCGCCCTTCCCCCTTCACTGTATAGAACTACTTACAATATTTATTCCATACCAGTGGGTCAATCTTGTTCTACTAACAGATTCTCATATTTCTCAAAACCCCGACAAATTCATCCGGTAGAAATTCTCAACTTCCCGACTCCATTAACACTACAGGATTGCTTGAACCATACACCACGCTTCAATTCCACATTACCAGAATCACAACTCCTACTAAGACTTCAATTGATCTAACCGATTCACCTTACTTTTAAACTCTTGGTTTGAGCCTAATCCCAAAGTACAAGGTCTACTAAACTTTGGAGTCTTCGTGGTCTCTCAACCATGATCCTACCTACCACACACATATAATTAGGTTGATCAGGACCAATAATACATACTGTGGTATTAAGAATCATGTTGTGTAAACATGCATATGAGGCAGGAATAGATTTAATTATGATGTTTCAAGGTTAGGTCGAGAATCGATATGCTCTGATATCAACTGTAACACCCCATATAATATAAATCTAGAATAACATCATACAAGTGTTAATTTTTTGTACTAACATAACATAAGTGCCTAATGAATCATTATATGCACATGTTCAAACTAAAATATGAAACTATGGCACATATTATACAATATTCCCTAAAACAAAAACCTAAGGTCTATGTAATATCTTCATTGCACACAATCCACAACGGAAGATCACAACAGTCAAAATCCTTTGAAACATCAACAGACAACTTCTCTTGAATTCAACGCGCAAGGAGTACCTGAAAAATAACAACAATGATAGGATTAGATAATAATTTTAGTGAGTTCTCATATCCTATGAGTTCACGCGGCTCTACAAAGGTTTCTAATCAATTTCCTCAACTTAAGTTATTCAAAGAGAATAAATACTTAAGCAACTAGGGAATCATCACATTATATGGAAACATGTACACTTGAGTTCACCAACTCAAATCAATCATTATTCGGAAACCATGCCAAGGTATCTTTTCTTGGACAACCCTATGTCTAGGATTCTAGACACGGGTCATGGATCCTTGTATCATGCTTTAAATTTCTTGTGGATTTTAGATTCTTCCATGAGACTCGTACCCAATCTAAGGATCGTCTCTCCCTATGGGGCTTAACACCCATTTCGAGCCTTATTCCTTGTATGAGACACTAACCCACTTTGAGGTCCACGTCTTCTATGAGACTCTAACCTATTTGGTTGCACTATGGGACTCTAACCCATTTGGTTTATCATAAGGGACTCTAACCCATTTGGTTGAACATGCGAAGCAATAGTGCAAATATTCTAATTCTTACCTTTCATAAGCATCGAACTTTGGGATGGACACGAAAATGGGGTTGCTTTTTAATACATGACTAGTTCATCAATTGCAGTGTGATGTACTCGTCAATCACTAGGTGATCACACTCACCAATTCTTATAACATCTACTCATGTTCCATACAAGGCATATTAGTTCGTGACTAAGCTACAATTCTAGAGATTACTTGTCCACGACACACACTGAGGTACCTTTGCGTCCAGGCATCGCCACCTAAGTTATATTCATAACATAAATTATCTTTCTAGTTCATTCACCTAGTTATAATCCTAGGTGTCAGTGTAAGCCCTAGAGGCCAATACTTTTGGTACTTGTATTGAATTATTTATTAATAATAAAAAGCTTTTTCTTTATTATGTTTGTTTAATAAAGTCCCTAGAATAGTTAGTCCGTTTAATGTATCAAGTATGACTTAATCATGAGATCCCATTAAACATAAAAACATTATTCTTAAAGTATCCATAGTCGAGCTTTGTTGTGAAGTGGGATAACATTAAAGCATTAAGACTATTTTGTATATAGACCGATGATCGCATCTCATGGATCATGGATAAGGAGTTATCAAGTCTTAAACATATGTATGAATATAAGGAGTACTTATTTAAAAAATTCAAAAGAGAACTCAACAAATCTACAGATCTTTCTACGAATTTTGATTCTAAAAACTAAAACAAAAAAGATTTAATATTTAAAAAATATTTTAAAAAATATTTAAAGACTAAAAACAAAACACTTATACGAAGAACAAGACTATGTAAACTAACTCTTAATTTATTTTATAAATCATTCCTCTTTCCAACTTAATTCCTAAAATATATAATCAGGGTTACTTTTTGCTTATATTCCACATTAAGAAAAGTCAAATATTTTTTTGTATAATTCTTTGTCCAAATACTTTTAATTTTTTATTTTTGTTAGAAAGGAGGTTATTATCGTAAAAAAATTTCTTTCCTTTTTTTAATTATCTATATATATATATATATATATATATATATATATATATATATATATATATATATATATATATATATATATATATATATATATATATATATATATATATATATATATATATATATATATATATATATATATATATAGTTATTGTTGTTAGAAATTGAATCCACATAACTCGTTTAAATTCATTTAGCATTAGAGAAAATTGTGAGAGTTTCGGCTGACATAATTTTTTAAAAAAAGTATTTTTTGAAAATTCTTGAAAATTCGGCTATCGTTAGGAATAAAATGGCGGTTTTACAATAAGTGTCACACAGACGATCCTAATTTGTTTATTATGAAATGATGGTTATTGGGGTACTTTATGGCGGGTATAAGAAACACAATTTTCATAACTTTTCATAAAATAAATGATGTAACAATAGTCAAACATGTATTATCATCAAATTGATAATATCAAATAGGGTTAAACATGCTCGCGGTTCTTCATTAATATGACAATATTCAATTTTAATCTCTAAAAATTTTCTTGAATATTCACAACTTTTATGTCCCTAAAATTGATTTTGTGAGGGTTATAAACCTCCTTAAATGCTCAAATTCTCTCAGACATTTTATCAAATCGTTTTTGAGCAATATTTCAATGACTTTTTAATTAAATATTTTGTTATTTTTGAAGTTTATTTTCACTAATATGAGATAGATTTGGGTATTGTAGTTCTTCCTCAATTGATGGTAAGAACAAGTGTTTGAAGTTAGCTTGAGAGGTTTAGGAAAATTCTCAAACCAGCACTTTGTTTTGCTATAATATATATATATATATATATATATATATATATATATATATATATATATATATATATATATATATATATATATTTATTTATTTATTTATTTATTTCTTTTTTAAAACTAACAATTTATATTAATGGAATTATATCAGTTTTCTTTAAAAAAAAAGTGAAATCCATAAATAAAATGCCTATGGCAATCATAACTCGACATATGTCATGTCAATTCAAGCATAAGACTTTGAAGGGTGAAACATTTCTCATGAAGATAACAAGCTAAGAATCTGGTATGTTGAATTGTAATTCCTTGTGTCGAAGCAGGTTGCTCGATAGAGTAAGGAAGTGTCGAACCACGTATGCCTATTTTAGTAGTGTTAGCTATTTTGGGCTTTTATAGTTTTAGGTTTTGGCTTGAGGTCCAAGTTAGCCTAAATCTATAAATAGAGGGAGTGATCCTTATTTTTGTAATGAGGTGAATAAAGTATTCATAACACTTGTAATTCACAGTATTTTGCCGTTGCAAAGTGAATAAGAAGTTTTCCACAGTTTGTGGGCAGAGAGAAACTCTGCAGAATTTAATTCTTCTTCTCCTTCATCGTTCTTTACACTCTTTCTTTCTCCGTTATTCTCTTTTCATTGCTATTGTGTGAGTAATAAAAATTTTGTTCATCAAGATTGATTGAAATTCTCCATAGGTTTTGGGGGATTTTCAACATCTGGTATCAGAGCTTCGGTTTAATCGATTAGTGGGAAGAAAATCACCATGCCAACGAATAATCTAAACGGGCATTTTCCAGCAAATCTTCAAATTCTCAAGAACAACAATTATGAGAATTGGTGCAAGCAGATAAAGGTTGTGTTCTGTTATCAAGATCTTTGGGATCTTGTGAAGGAAGGAGTAACAAACGCTTGCAGAAGCCGCGATAGATCAAGAAAAGGCTGCACATAAAGAATTGAAGAAGAAAGATTATAAAGCTCTCTTTATAATCCATCAATGTGTTGATGCAGATAACTTTGAAAAGGTTAGTGATGCAGAGTCAACGAAAGAAGCATGAGAAATTCTGGAGAAATCGTTTGGAGGCACAGAGAAGGTGAAAGAGGTGAGGTTACTAACTCACAAAAGGACGTCTGAATTGCTTTAGATGGAAGACAATGAAAGCATAATTGATTTCTTCAGCAAGGTTACGAAACTGGTGAATCAAATCAAGGTATGTGGAGAAGTGTTGACATCAAGATCTGTTGTTGTAAAGATCTTGAGGTCGTTGGCTCCAAAGTTCGACCACGTGGTAGTAGCCATAGAAGAGTCGAAATATTTATCAAAATTGACAAAGGAAAAGCTTCAAGGGACGATTGAATATCATGAACAAAGAATGGCTGAAAGAGTTGCAGGAAAGTCGAATAGTGATATGGCTTTGTAGGCTCAATCAGCAAAAGAAAGAAAAGGAAAAGGAAACTGGAACGGAAACAAAGGAAGAGGAGGTTACAACAATTCGACTGGTCGAAATCAGCAAAAAGGAAACTAGTCGAATCAGAGAAAACCCTGGAACTGAGGCAACCAAATAGGTGATGTTGCAGGTAGAGGAAGAGGTGGTGTTCAAAAGCAAGACAAGAGCCACATTCAATGTTACAATTGTCAGAAGTATGGTCACTATTCTAGTGATTGTCCAGAAAAGTAGAAGAATCAAGAAACTTATGCAAAGCTGGCGAAACACGAAGAAGAAGAGACGTTGCTGATTGTTACAACAAGAGAAGAAGAGAGATTCAAGGACCAATGGTACTCGGACTCAGGATGCTCATCACACATGTCTGGAAGAAAAAATTGGTTTGTCAACATAAAGCCCTCAATGAAGAACATGGTGAAATTTGCAAATGACAACACTCTAGCAGCTGAAGGTGTTGGTGATGTTCTGATTATGAGGAAAGATGGTAAGAGGTCAGTAATTTCAAATGTGTTGTATATACCAGGCATGAAGAGTAATTTTCTCATCATATGGCAGTTAGTCGAAAAGAATAACAAGGTTTCGATCGAAGACAAGATCATGAGAGTTCTCGACTCAAATGGAAGGTTGATCTTGAAGGCTCCAATGTCTCATAATAGAACCTTCAAGATTGAACTAAATGTGATGGAGCATAAGTGCCTTGCAACAACAGCCAACAGAGATGAATGGATATGGCATTATAGACTTGGCCACCTCAATTTCAAAGACATCGGAGATTTGAAGAGAAAAAATATGGTTTTAGGATTACCAGAAATCGACATTCCAAACGAAGTGTGTGAAGAATGTGTGCAGGCAAAGCAACATAAGAACAACTTCAATAAGGATGCAGAAAGCAAGTCGAAGGCAATTCTTGAAGTCATATACTTTGATGTATGTGGTCCTCTCCAGGTGGATTCGATTAGAGGTAACACATACTTTGTTACATTCATAGATGATTTTAGTAGAAAATTATGGCCTTACCTGATCCAGAAGAAAAGTGAAGTTATCGAGGTATTTGCCAAGTTTAAATCCATGGTGAAAAGACAGAGCAGTCGAAAGATCAAGATCTTGAGAATTGATGGTGGTGGAGAATATGTGTCAAAAGACTTTGATGCATTATGTGTGAAAGAAGGGATTGTGCATGAGCTGGTGCCACCCTACACTCCACAACAGAATAGAGTCATAAAAAAGAAGAATAGAACCATTATGAATATGGTTAGAAGTATGTTGAAAGGTAAGCATCTAGCCAAAGAATTATGGGGAGAAGCTATGTCGACTGCAACATATATCCTGAACAGATGTCCGACGAAGAAGCAAGAAAGAATCACGCCAGAAGAATGTTGGTTTGGTGTCAAGCCTAGCTTGAGTCATCTAAGGATGTTTGGATCTATATCACATAGACATGTGCCAGATCAGTTAAGAAGAAAACTTGATGACAAGTCGAGTCAGATGATCCTAATAGGATATCATTCGATTGGAGGATACAAGTTGTTTAACCCAGTGAATAAGCAAGTGGTGATCAACAGGGACGTGATCATAGATGAGCTTAAGGAGTGGGATTGGACTGATAATGTCAAGAAATATTTAGTAAGAATCTTTTATGATGAACCAGCTAGTGAAGTTGAAAGAGAAGTTCGACAAGAAGAAGTCAGAGGTGAAGCAGGCCCAAGCAGACCTCAGAGAACAAGACACATGCCTGCAAGATTGCAAGAATGTGTGATTACATCAGATGATGTGGTCGATGAAGAAGATGAGTTGGTACATTATGCTTTATATGCAGATGTTGAACCTGTCAATGCAGTTGAAGCATTGAAAGATTTGAAGTGAATGAAAGCAATGGACGAAGAGCTGAAGTCAATCAAAGTCAACAACACTTGGTCACTTATCGAATTGCCCCAAAATAATAAGGCAATCAATGTGAAGTGGGTATACAAGGTGAAGTTGAATCCCAAAGGAGAAGTGACTCAATACAAGGTGAGACTTGTGGCGAAAGGATTTCTTCAGAAAGAAGGAATCAACTTCGATGAAGTTTTTGCACCTGTTGCTAGGATCAAAACAATCAGGTTGGTTGTTGGTCTAGCAAACATGAACAACTGGCATATGTGTCAAATAGATGTGAAATGTGCATTCCTTAATGGCCCCTTAGAAGAAGAAGTTTATGTTGCACAACTAGCTGGGTTTGTGAAACAAGGCGAAGAAAGAAAAGTGTATAGGCTACATAAAGCCCTGTACGGAGTTAAACAAGCTCCAAGAGCTTGGAACAAGAAGATAGATGGATTTCTAATGGAGAAGGAATTTGTGAAGTGCATAAGTGAACATGGAGTATATGTAATAAGAAACAATAGTGAATTGCTTATACTATGTCTCTATGTCGATGACCTGTTGATAACAGGTAGTTGCAAGAAGGAGATCGAAGACTTCAAAGGTGATCTCAACAAGGAATTCAAAATGTCAGATCTGGGTGACATTTCATATTTCATTGGCATAAAATTCTACAAGGGTGGTAAAGGTTTGATGATTCATCAAAGAAGGTATGCAGGTGAAACTCTCAAGAGAATTGAGATGCAAGATTGCAACCCAACTTCGACTCCAACTGAGCCCAGACTACAACTGTCGAAAGATTCAAATGAAGATGATGTAGACCCAACTCAATACAGAAGACTTATTGGGTCACTTTGATACCTTTGTCACACAAGGCCTGACTTAGCATACATTATAGGTATGATGAGTAAGTTCATGCATAAGCCAAATGTGTCACATCTAGCAGCGGCGAAGAGGATACTAAGGTATCTAAAAGGAACTCTCAACTATGGCATTTTGTTTTCTGCAGATGATGAAGGAAAAGAATGCACATTAGTGGGATACACTGACTCAAGTTGGTGTAGTGATGCTGAGGATCGAAAATCCACAACTGGCTATGTGTTTATGCTAGGTGATGCACTAGTTGCTTGAAGTTCGAGAAAAGAGTCAGTGGTGGCATTATCATCGTGCGAAGCAGAATACATAGTTGTTTCTCTTTGTGTATGTCAAGCAACATGGATGGTGAATCTGGTAAAAGAAATAACAACGAAGAGTCATGGAGCAATTACCATGAGGATCGACAGCATGTCAGCTATCAATTTGGCAAAGAATCCGATAACACATGGTCGAAGCAAACACATTGAAATGAGGTTCCATTATCTTCGAGAGCAGGTAGCATATGGGAAGATGAATGTGGAACACTGCAGAACTGAGAATCAGATTGCAGACATCATGACGAAGGGAGTGCAGATCGAAGTGTTCAGAAGACTAAGTACTATGATAAATGTAGATAGCTTAGACACAATGAATTAGGTGATGTGTTGAATTGTAATTCCTTGTGTCGAAGCAGGTTCCTCGACAGAGTAAGGAAGTATCGAACCACCTATGCCTATTTTAGTAGTGTTAGCTATTTTGGGCTTTTATAGTTTTGGGCTTTGGTTTGAGATCCAAGTTAACCTAAATCTATAAATAGAGGGAGTAACCCTTATTTTTGTAATGAGGTGAATAGAGTATTCAACACTTGTAATTCACATTATTTTGCAGTTGTAAAGTGAATAAGAAGTTTTCCACAGTTTGTGGGCAGAGAGAAACTCTGCAAAATTTAATTTTTATTCTCCTTCATCGTTCTTTACACTCTTTCTTTCTCTGTTGTTCTTCTCTTTTCATTACCACTGTGTGAGTAATAACAATTTTGTTCATCGAGATTGATTGAAATTCTCCATAGGTTTTGGGGGATTTCCATCATGGTACACCTATGAGAGTGTTGTTTCTTTCATATAATAAAATTGATATTGAAAAGCAAATTAGTTAAAGAAGGACGAAGTAAATCATCATCCAAAAAGATTAAAAAATGGTGTTTGGGTGGAGAAAAAGTGTGAAGACAAGCCTCCTACAAGGTTTTGATGAAGACAACATATCAAGCTCTCCACAATAAAAAGAATGAAAAAAGAAGATTACTTCAACTTTGCTCAAGCCTTCATGAATCTAATATAGGTATATGAAACTCTTGACAAAATACTCCTAGTGCTCATAAATTTTTTATCCTGCATTAAAAATTATCATTCTAAAGTTATTTTTATCATGGTTAATTATTTTAAATATTGTTTAAAAAACTGCATGTGCAAAAGTTTTTAACTTAGAAAAGTTTTTTCAAGATTTTGGACATGTCAATCGATTGATGCTACCTGACAATCGATTGATCAAACCTTATGTTTTAAAAATTTTCATTTTTTAAACTGAACCAATCGATTGATGCTGCATGGCAATCAATTGATCAATCTTTCTGTTTTAAATTTTTTTGTTTTTCAAACTGAACAAATCGATTGATGTTGTATGTCAATCGATTGATCTTAGTATATTTTTTCATTTTTTAAGTTATGTCAATCGATTGGTTGAGTATGTCAATCGATTGATGCTGGAAATATTTTGAAAAATCTTAAAAATTATTTCATCATTAATTGCACCATTTCATCATAACTTTCCATGATTAAAGCTTGCATCTTTTCATGATCAATTATCTTATTTCATTTCTAAACATTCTATAAATAATTTTCATATTTTCATTACAAAATTTCACCTCTTTTCAAAACAATTTGCAAAATCTCTCTACATTCAATCTTCATCTATTTCTCATATTAAGATACTTTTGGAAAAAGAATTTTCATATCATTTTCTTCAAAAGTACTCTTGAGCACTTAGAGATTATTTTGCCTTTGAAATTTCATATTGAAAGAGAAGAAGACTCTAATAAATTGATTAAAGTCTTATACAATAAAATTAATCAAATATTCATTCAAATACTTTGTAAAATCCTAAGTACCAAGGATTGTTTGGTTTTAGGTGTATTGCTTATGATCCAAGATTGTTGGATATAAGTGTTAAGAAAAGGAAGGATTGTTTTCTTTTCTTGTTAGTTAAGTTTTCAAGAGGATTGTTCTTGATTACTTAGTTAGAGGCTTGTTCTAAAGTATCTAACATTATAGTGAATTCTCTTTCGTGTTGAAAGGGGAGTGGAGTACTCTCGATCTGTGAGGGGAACCACTATACATCGTGGTGTTCTTTACTTTCCGCACTTTACCGCATTTCATCACATAAGCTTCTCAAGAGAGTAAAATTCAATAAACCGTATAAAATTCGGAAAATCGTCCAAGTGCCTCATTCACCCCCTCTAAGGCACTCCTTAAACTTACATTTGGCATTAGAGCAGGTTATAGGTAACCTGTTCCTAAAAGATCCGCATGGCTTCCGCTAGCACGAATCCGGTTTTTAAAGACGGTGGAATTAGTAACAATCCACCATTATTCTCTGGAGAATATTTTGATTTTTGGAAGATCCGTATGAAGGCACATCTAGAAGCCCAAGGAGAAGGCATATGGGAAGCCATTGAAAATGGTCCACATAATCCTACGAGTGTGGTCAATGGCGTTGGTACTTCAAAGATAAAGAGTTCGTACGATGAAGATGATAAGAAAAAAATCTTAAATGAAAAGAAAGCAATAAAAATCCTTCAAAGTGCTTTAAGTATGGATGAGTTCTTTCGCATATCCCAATGCAAGTCGGCGAAAGAAATATGGGACACCTTAGTGGAGATACATGAAGGCACCGTCGAAGTTAAGAGATCAAGGTTGAATACATTAAGTCAAGAATATGAAATGTTTAGAATTCTACCCGGAGAATCCATCGTGGCGCTACAAAAGAGATTTGTTCACTTGACAAACCACTTGATTGCTCTCGGAAAAACATTTATAAATGACGATCTCAATCTTAAATTACTAAGATCATTAACTCGAGAATGGCAACCGAAGGTGACGACTATCTCCGAAAAGAAAAGTCTTTCAACAGTGACGTCCGCTTCACTCTTTGGCAAACTTCAAGAACATGAGTTAGAACTTGGTAGGCTTGAGAAACATGAAAGCCAAGAAAAGAAATCTAAAGGGATTGCCTTGAAGATAGACTCAAAAGAAGATAAAGATGATGATGCATTGGAGGAAGATGAGAATTTCATGCTCCTTGTTAAAAGGCTCGGTAAGTTCTTTAACAAAAATGATAAATCCTTTAACGCTAAAAAGAATAGACTTTCAGGAAAAAGGAGGCCACCACATCTACGCAAGATGTAACATGCTACGAATGTGGAAAGCAAGGCCACATAAAGCCGGAATGTCCTAAACTCTCAAAGAAAGGAGGATTCAAGAGCAAGAAGGACTTCAAGAACAAAAAGGCATATCTTGCATGGGAGAACAATGAAATTAGTTCTTCATCCGGATCGGATAGCGAGGAATATGCAAACTTGGCGCTAATGGCTTCACATCATTCTAATGATGAAGAAGAGGTTAGTAATAATTTTTCTATTTTTGATGATGATGCACAAGATGCAATTAATGAATTGTTAAATGAGTGCAAAATTCTTTATAAAACTATATCATCTCAAAAGAAACAAATTTCTTCCTTGGGAAAAAAGATTGAAGGTTTTGAAAATGAACAAAAGATGATTAGTGAAAAGAAGAATTTTGTATGTCTAGAGTGTGAGTCTCTCTCGTTCCAAATTGTCCAACTTAAAAGAGTCCTTGAAAGGTATGAAAAAGGACAAATTGGTTTGGAAGGGGTTCTTAGCCAACAAAGATACTCAAATGACAAAAGTGGACTTGGTTACTCCAAATTTTCTACACCAAGTACAAGTAAAACTATCTTTGTAAGGCCTAAGGATCAACCTCCAAACGAAAGAGCCAACACACCAAAAGATGTGCATCAACATCCTAAAAAGAAAAAGTTTACAAAGAAAAAGTCTTTTGTTCATAGATATAAAGGAAATTTTGAACCAACCTGTTTTTATTGTGGTATTATTGGCCATACACCTAATGCCTGCTACATTAGAAACTTTAGTGTAGCAAAAGGGCATTATGTTTGGGTTGAGAAAGGTACTAATTATAAAGAACCCAAAGAAATTTGGGTACCTAACAAAACTTAACTTTGTTTTGTAGGTATGCTTGAAGGCCACAACAAATCTTTGGTATTTGGATAGTGGGTGCTCCAAGCATATGACCGGTGATATGCACAAATTTTCAGATCTAAAGTTTTAGGCCAAGGGTTATGTTACTTATGGAGATAACAACAAAGGAATAATTCTTGGCATAGGCAAAGTAGGTGCACCAAATTTCATATCCATCGAAGATGTGCTATATGTCGAAGGACTAAAGCACAATCTCTTAAGCATAAGCCAACTTTGTGACAAAGGATTCAAAATAAGGTTCACAAAAGATGAATGCTTAATCGAAGACGAAGTCACACAAGAGGTAATGCTTATAGGTAAGCGAATTAATAATATTTTCATGATTTCCCTTGACGATGTTTCTTTGAAGGTTAAGTGTCTTGTGGCAAATAACAAAGACTCATGGTTATGGCATAAGAGATTTGCTCACATTCACATGGAGCACTTGAATAAGTTAGTAAAACATGACCTTGTCATTGGATTGCCAAATATAAAATTCATCAAAGATAGGCTTTGCGATGCATGTCAAAAGGGGAAGTAAACTAAGTCAACTTTCACATCCAAGAATGTGGTGTCCACTTCTAGGCCACTACAACTGTTACACATGGACTTATTTGGTCCATCAAGAACAAGAAGCTTCGAAGGTAACTTATATGCTTTAGTTATTGTTGATGATTTTTCTAGATATACTTGGACATTCTTTTTAGTGCAAAAAAGTGATGCATTCAAAGCATTCAAGAAGTATGCAAAACAGATTCAAAATGAGAAATCATTAACAATTGCCTCCATAAGAAGCGATCATGGTGGAGAATTCCAGAATACATCCTTTGAAGATTTTTGCGAAGATCAAGGAATATTTCACAACTTCTCGGCTCCAAGGACTCCACAACAAAATGGAGTAGTTGAAAGAAAGAATAGGTCATTGGTGGAACTTGCAAGAACAATGCTCAGCGACTCAAATATTCCTAAGTATTTTTGGGCAGATGTGGTTAGCGTGACATGTTTTGTAAGCAATAAAGTTAACATAAGACCTATCCTGAAGAAGACTCCATATGAACTCTTCAAAGGAAGGAAACCCAACATTTCTTTCTTTCACATCTTTAGATGCAAGTGCTTTGTCCTAAACAATGACAAAGACAACCTTGGTAAGTTCGACGAAAAATCAGATGAAGGTATTTTTCTTGGTTATTCTCTTACAAGTAAGGCATACAAAATTTATAATAAAATAACTTTAAATATAGAAGAATCCATGCATGTTAAGTTTGACGAATCTAACCCCTCGAAAGAGGAAATTGTTGTTTGTGATGATGATGATGATTTTGTAGAAATCCCTAAAGAAGATACTTCAAACAAGAATCAAGAAGCACCGATTCAACAAGAGTCAAATGAAAATGATCTACCTAAGGAATGGAGGACTCATAGAGATCATCCCATTGACAAAGTAATTGGTGACATTAGTCAAGGTGTCGCTACAAGATTGAATCTCAAGGATGCATGCTTAAACATGGCGTTCGTTTCGCAAATAGAACCTTCTAAAATTGATGAAGCTCTAGAAGATGATCAATGGATCTATGCTATGCAAGAAGAATTAAACCAATTCGAGAGAAATCAAGTTTGGGAACTTGTTCCTAGACCAAGTGGTAAGCACATCATTGGAACAAGATGGGTGTTTAAGAAAAAGCTTGATGAGAATGGGATAATTGTTCGAAACAAAGCAAGATTGGTCGCTCAAGGGTACAATCAAGAAGAAGGAGTCGACTTTGAAGAAACTTTTGCTCCGGTTGCAAGGTTAGAAGCTATTCGTTTATTACTTGCTTACGCATGTTCAATGAATTTTCAGCTTTTTCAAATGGACGTCAAAGGTGCCTTCTTAAACGGCTACATCAACGAAGAAGTCTATGTCAAACAACCCCCTGGCTTTGAAGACTTCAAGAATCCTTCACATGTATACAAATTGAAGAAAGCACTCTATGGATTAAAACAAGCACCAAGGGCGTGGTATGATCGTCTAAGTAATTTTCTACGTGAAAAAGGTTTTGAAAAAGGCAAAGTCGACAAGACTTTATTTATCAAGAAGATAAAAGGTAATACCTTACTTGTTCAAGTCTACGTAGACGACATAATCTTTAGTTCATCCAACAAAGAACTATGTGAAGAATTCGCGTTGATAATGCAAGGTGAATTTGAAATGTCTATGATGGGAAAGATGAACTACTGCCTTGGATTGCAAATCAAGCAACTAGAAGACGAAATCTTTATCAACCAATTAAAATATTGCAAAGAGCTGCTAAAGAGATTTGAAATAGATGGTTGTAAAGCAATGTCAACACCAATGGGCTCCGGAACTTATGTTGATCAAGACGAATCAGGTGTGTCAATTGATATCACGAAGTATCGAGGTATGATTGGCTCTTTACTATATTTGACGGCAAGCCGTCCTGACATCATATTTAGCGTGTGTTTATATGCTCGTTTCCAAGAAAATCCAAAGGAGTCACATCTCACGGCGGTCAAGAGAATCATGAAGTACCTCAAGGGAACAGCCAACGTTGGATTATGGTATCCTAAAGGTAGTGTTTGTAAGTTAATTGGTTATTCTGACGCGGATTGTGCGGGTTGTAAATCAGATAGAAAAAGTACTAGTGGGACATGCCACATTCTTGGAAATGCATTAGTTTCGTGGGCTTGCAAGAAACAAGCATGTGTTGCTCTAAGCACGGCCGAAGCAGAATACATCGCAGCAGGTAGCTGTTGTGCTCAAATACTCTGGCTTAAGCAACAACTTCGTGACTACGGACTTGATCTTGGATGCATTCTGTAACACCCCCTTTTTCTACCCCAAAATACTTAACATATAATCAGAGTAAATAAGCACGCATATAAACAAAAGGGCGTCACATCGACGTTTTCAAAAACTAAAAGCTTTCAAAAACCAACATCATTCATCATCAATACACAATACACCTGGTCATTTTAAAATAACACATTTCCATTATCATGAATATTCAAGAATATGCGTTCGCAGCAGAAAATAACGAATATCCATCATTTCATAAAATGATCCATGTCCCATACCATGATCATCTCTCAACAATCTCTTTAATTAAACATGTTCACAAGTAATACCATAAAACGTATCCAAATAAGACACGAGTTCAATACTACCAATCTACCCCGTGTTACATGACCAGAGCATTGACTCACTACCTAGTCTCTAAACTAGAATACGAAAATTCTCCGGCTAAAGCTCGACTGAGCTACCTTCCACTTACTTCAGCGATACAACTCCTGAGTATCTGCACGATACCCATGTAAAGGTAACATTCAAACAGAAAGGGTGAGAATTCAAATCATTATGAAGAAGTATAATCAAGCACAATGATTAAATCAACAATTAAAGGAATTCATCACACTTCATATAACCATGTAAATAATATTCATCAATATCTATTTCACATGTTTCAAACATCCATCAAACTCAAGGAGTACAATATAAAATCCAATATTATAGTCTCAAATATACACATAACTACAATTATCACATAATCACATATGTTGTCAAGTTATGTACTCAAACATCACCAAATTCAATTACCATATCTCATACACACATCACAATAACAATAATGCATACACTCAATTATCACATAACTCTAATGTGACTCAATGCATGACATGTGACTCTATGCATGTGGTACCATAATGTGAACCCAACGTTTCACCGCTTTCCGATTCAATATCTAGAATCCAAGCCACTACGTCTATTTCCAATTAAGGATCAACGTCTGCTACGCCTATTTCCAATTAAGGATCAACGTCTAATACCACGTCTATTTCCAATTAAGGATCAACGTCTGCTACGCCTATTTCCAATTAAGGATCAACGTCTAATACCACGTCTATTTCTAATTAAGGATCAACGTCTGCTACGCCTATTTCTAATTAAGGATCAACGTCTAATACCACGTCTATTTCCAATTAAGGATCAACGTCTGCTACGCCTATTTCCAATCAAGGATCAACGTCTAATACCACGTCTATTTCCAATTAAGGATCAACGTCTGCTACGCCTATTTCCAATTAAGGATCAACGTCTAATACCACGTCTATTTCCAATTAAGGATCAACGTCTGCTACGCCTATTTCTAATTAAGGATCAACGTCTAATACCACATCTATTTCCAATTAAGGATCAACGTCTGCTACGCCTATTTCCAATTAAGGATCAATGTCTAATACCACGTCTATTTCCAATTAAGGATCAACGTCTGCTACACCTATTTCCAATTAAGGATCAATGTCTAATACCACGTCTATTTCCAATTAAGGATCAACGTCTGCTACGCCTATTTCCAATTAAGGATCAACGTCTAATACCACGTCTATTTCCAATTAAGGATCAACATCTGCTACGCCTATTTCCAATTAAGGATCAACGTCTAATACCACGTCTATTTCCAATTAAGGATCAACGTCTGCTACGCCTATTTCCAATTAAGGATCAACGTCTAATACCACGTCTATTTCCAATTAAGGATCAACGTCTGCTACGCCTATTTCCAATTAAGGATCAACGTCTAATACCATGTGAACCCACAGTTTCACCGCTTCCACTATGAAGCCGACCATGCCATGAATGAATGTACAAATACCAATACATATGCAATTAAGATCATCTCTACCATCTTAACATTCCACATATCACCATAATTCAACTCTATAAATTATCCACCAATGGTACATATACACATTCATAACAAATACACCATTCACATAATATGCAATTAAGATCATCTCTACCATCTTAACATTCATAACAAATACACCATTCACATAATATGCAATTAAGATCATCTCTACCATCTTAACATTCATAACAAATACACCATTCACATAATATGCAATTAAGATCATCTCTACCATCTTAATATTCATAACAAATACACCATTCACATAATATGCAATTAAGATCATCTCTACCATCTTAACATTCATAACAAATACACCATTCACATAATATGCAATTAAGATCATCTCTACCATATTAACATCCATAACCAATACACCTTTCTAATGCTTTAAACCCCAACCCAAAATGATTCACGAGTTGAAAGTTATGAATAAAACCGTGCACGAAGGCATTACTAAAAAGTTGTTGTTTATTAAATTTTCCAACATAATTTTCATCTTCTTCAACCCTCAAAACGTCCATGAAATAATCTCCAAAATTATTTTATTCCTGAAACAAAGTTATAGCCCTCTGTTTCAGCTATCCAACGTTTCAAACGACACTCAATTTGGACTTACGAATCAAAAGTTATGATCAAAACGATTTTGATAATAAAACATAAAAAAAAAGGCCGCGAGTGTGACGGACAGCATGCAGAATTTTCTGCGGTTTTCATCGTTGGAGGACTTCCGGACCTCCGATTTCGATTCCGTAAAAAGCCACACGTTCAGAAAATTATAACTCACACAATACTCTAAATATATAACGTTAATTTGCAATTTTAACACAATCAATCACCATAATTCAAGAATAATCATCAAAACCTAATAATTTCAAACAACCATGCAAAATTAGGGATTTTAACCTAAACATATATTTACCCATTGACTCAATCATACTAACCCATAATAATAAGGATTCCCTCCTTACCTCTTCAATTTTCTGGAAACCCTAGCTCATCTCTTGTTCTTCCCCTCTTCTCCTTCTCTATTGTTGTCAAATGATTAAATGAATCCTAATTTTCACTCTCCTCCTCTTATATGTAGTATTCTATTTGGGCTTAAATCATGATACCTCTAATTTAATTAATAGGCCCAATAAGACCTAATATTTAAATATCTCTAATTAGTTCAATTAAATTAAACTAACACCACATACACACTAAGTTAATTAAT
This sequence comes from Lathyrus oleraceus, assembly GCF_024323335.1. Classification (NCBI taxonomy): domain Eukaryota; kingdom Viridiplantae; phylum Streptophyta; class Magnoliopsida; order Fabales; family Fabaceae; genus Lathyrus; species Lathyrus oleraceus. Next base: position 467,658,711 of record NC_066580.1, read on the forward strand.
ACAATTATTTAATTATATCTCATATCAACTAAATAATTAATTAACACACCAAATTAATTAATATAATCAATTATTATACTACCTAATAACCAATTAATTAATTAACACTCCACATAATTAAAATAAAATATAATAATAATAGTATAATAAATAAATACTAAAATTGGGTTGTTACAACTCTCCCCCACTTAAAAGATTTTCGTCCTCGAAAATTTCTCAAACGAACAACTCCGGATACGATTCCTTCATCTTATCCTCAAGTTCCCAAGTAATATTGCCATTGGCGACTCCGCCCCATATCACTTTCACTAAAGCAATTTTCTTACCACGAAGCTTCTTCACTTCTCGATCTTCTCTAATCTCGTCAAGAATGCCACACGTAAGTTTCAACATACCAAGCTTAATACACGAAGGCGTCGCTTCACAAACCAAACTCAAATCTCTAAATTGCTCCAATAATTCAAACTCTCGAATCATCAACATAGACATGTGCAATGACTTCCTACTAAATGCATCGGCTATAACATCCGCCTTTCCCAGATGATAATTCAAACCAAAATCATAATCTTTCAAGAATTCCAACCATCTCCTCTGCCTCATGCTCATATCCTTTTGATCGAACAATTACTTCAAACTCTTGTGATCACTAAACACCTCGAATCGCGATCCAAACAAATAATGTCTCCAAAGCTTCAACACGAACACAATGGCGGCCAACTCTAAATCATGCGTCGGATAATTCTTCTCATGAACTTTAAGTTGCCTTGAAGCATAAGCTACCACTTGTCCTTTTTGCATCAGGACACCTCCCAAACCCAACAAAGAAGCATCACAATACACAACGAAAGTTTCTAACGGATCCGGTAAAATCAAAATAGGAGCCGTAGTCAATCTTCTCTTAAGCTCTTGAAAATTCGCCTCACACTGCGAAGTCCAAATGAAAGCTTGACCTTTCCTAGTCAATTGCGTCAATGGTAACGACAACTTAGAAAATCCTTCAATGAACTTCCTATAATAACCAGCCAAACCAAGGAAACTTCGAAACTCAGCAACAGACATATGAGCTTCCCATTGAGATACAGCTTCAATCTTCGTAGGATCCACAGAAATACCACCACTCGAAATCACATGTCCAAGAAAACTTACTTCACTCAACCAAAATTCACAACCTATTGGCAATTCTTCAATCGTCCTCTTCTCACGAATATCCAAAGTTGCCAACAACATAAACAACTCGACACCACCTTGCACCGATTCATCAACTTGCTTAGCAGACACAAACCAATCTTCCTTCGCACCAACTTCAGGAAAAATAACCGTCTTCTCAAAACAGTTGATATACATCCAATTAACTTCTAGCCAACACCATCCTTGAATCCGACCTCTCTTCGGTTTCAGGAAAAGCACCACATTCTCAAACAGGTTAACTAGCCAGCACTGCACTCTTGCATGCAACCACATGATGTCCAAGCTCGATATAATTGGAACATCCAAGAGAAGCAGGCGCTTCTCCCCCACTTATTTCATTCCCAACCTGCCAATGGAAAATAAAACAAGCATCGACCGTGTTCTCACAGACATGTCACATACTAGGGAACAAACATAATTAAACAACCTGGCCGGACGGACCGACCTGACAAATTGTATCGATCGTGTCAGATATACAATCAAATACAACAGGGTGGAAAACCCTAACGACTATTGACCAACTGGTCGACCATGCTCTGATACCACTATTGTAACACCCCATTTTTCTACCCCAAAATACTTAACATATAATCAGAGTAAATAAGCACGCATATAAACAAAAGGGCGTCACGTCGACGTTTTCAAAAACTAAAAGCTTTCAAAAACCAACATCATTCATCATCAATACACAATACACCTGGTCATTTTAAAATAACACATTTCCATTATCATGAATATTCAAGAATATGCAATCGCAGCGGAAAATAACGAATATCCATGCATTTCATAAAATGATCCATGTCCCATACCATGATCATCTCTCAACAATCTCTTCAATTAAACATGTTCACAAGTAATACCATAAAACGTATCTAAATAAGACACGAGTTCAATACTACCAATCTACCTCGTGTTACATGACAAGAGCATTAACTCACTACCTAGTCTCCAAACTAGAATACAGAAACTCTCCAGCTAAAGCTCGACTGAGCTACCTTCAACTTACTTCAGCGATACTACTCCTGAGTATCTGCTCGATACCCATGTAGGGTAACATTCAAACAGAAAGGGTGAGAATTCAAATCATTATGAAGAAGTATAATCAAGCACAATGATTAAATCAACAATTAAAGAAATTCATCACACTTCATATAACCATGTAAATAATATTCATCAATATCTATTTCACATGTTTCAAACATCCATCAAACTCAAGGAGTACAATATAAAATCCAATATTATAGTCTCAAATATACACATAACTACAATTATCACATAATCACATATGTTGTCAAGTTATGTACTCAAACATCACCAAATTCAATTACCATATCTCATACACACATCACAATAACAATAATGCATACACTCAATTATCACATAACTCTAATGTGACTCAATGCATGACATGTGACTCTATGCATGTGGTACCATAATGTGAACCCAACGTTTCACCGCTTTCCGATTCAATATCTAGAATCCAAACCACTACGTCTATTTCCAATTAAGGATCAACGTCTGCTACGCCTATTTCCAATTAAGAATCAACGTCTAATACCACGTCTATTTCCAATTAAGGATCAACGTCTGCTACGCCTATTTCCAATTAAGGATCAACGTCTAATACCACGTCTATTTCCAATTAAGGATCAACGTCTAATACCACGTCTATTTCCAATTAAGGATCAACGTCTGCTACGCCTATTTCCAATTAAGGATCAACGTCTAATACCACATATATTTCTAATTAAGGATCAACGTCTGCGACGCCTATTTCCAATTAAGGATCAACGTCTAATACCATGTCTATTTCCAATTAAGGATCAACGTCTGCTACACCTATTTCCAATTAAGGATCAACGTCTAATACCACGTCTATTTCCAATTAAGGATCAACGTCTGCTACGCCTATTTCCAATTAAGGATCAACGTCTAATACCATGTCTATTTCCAATTAAGGATCAACGTCTGCTACGCCTATTTCCAATTAAGGATCAACGTCTAATACCACGTCTATTTCCAATTAAGGATCAACGTCTTCTACGCCTATTTCCAATTAAGGATCAACGTCTAATACCACGTTTATTTCCAAATAAGGATCAACGGCTGCTATGCCTATTTCCAATTAAGGATCAACGTCTAATACCACGTCTATTTCCAATTAAGGATCCACGTCTGCTACGCCTATTTCCAATTAAGGATCAACGTCTAATACCATGTGAACCCACAGTTTCACCGCTTCCACTATGAAGCCGACCATGCCATGAATGAATGTACAAATACCAATACATATGCAATTAAGATCATCTCTACCATCTTAACATTCCACATATCACCATAATTCAACTCTATAAATTATCCACCAATTATACATATACACATTCATAACAAATACACCATTCACATAATATGCAATGAAGATCATCTCTACCATCTTAACATTCATAACAAATACACCATTCACATAATATGCAATTAAGATCATCTCTACCGTTTTAACATTCATAACAAATATACCATTCACATAATATGCAATTAAGATCATCTCTACCATCTTAACATTCATAACAAATACACCATTCACATAATATGCAATTAAGATCATCTCTACCATCTTAACATTCATAACAAATACACCATTCACATAATATGCAATTAAGATCATCTCTACCATCTTAACATTCATAACCAATACACCTTTATAATGCTTTAAACCCCAACACAAAATGATTCACGAGTTGAAAGTTATGAATAAAACCGTGCACGAAGGCATTACTAAAAAGTTGTTGTTTATCAAATTTTCCAACATAATTTTCATCTTCTTCAACCCTCAAAACATCCATGAAATAATCTCCAAAATTATTTTATTCCTGAAACAAAGTTATAGCCCTCTGTTTCAGCTATCCAACACTTCAAATGACACTCAATTTGGACTTACGGATCAAAAGTTATGACCAAAACGATTTCGACAATAAAACATAAAAAAAGGCCGCGAGTGTGACGGACAGCATGCAGAATTTTCTGTGGTTTTCATCGTTGGAGAACTTCCAGTCCTCCGATTTCGATTCCGTAAAAAGCCACACGTTCAGAAAATTATAACTCACACAATACTCTAAATATATAACATTAATTTGCAGTTTTAACACAATCAATCACCACAATTCAAGAATAATCATCAAAACCTAATAATTTCAAACAACCATGCAAAATTAGTGATTTTAACCTAAACATATATCTACCCATTGACCCAATCATACTAACCCATAATAATAAGGATTTCCCCCTTACCTCTTCAATTTTCTGGAAACCCTAGCTCCTCTCTTGTTCTTCCCCTTTTCTCCTTCTCTATTATTGTCAAATGATTAAATGAATCCTAATTCTCACTCTCCTCCTCTTATATATAGTATTTTATTTGGGCTTAAATCATGATACCTCTAATTTAATTAATAGGCCCAATAAGACCTAATATTTAAATATCTCTAATTAGTTCAATTAAATTAAACTAACACCACATACACACTAAGTTAATTAATACAATTATTTAATTATATCTCATATCAACTAAATAATTAATTAAAACACCAAATTAATTAATATAACCAATTATTATACTACCTAACAACCAATTAATTAATTAACACTCCACATAATTAAAATAAAATATAATAATAATAGTATAATAAATAAATACTAAAATTGGATTGTTACACATTCCTCTCCTTTGTGACAACACTAGTGCGATAAACATTACAAAAAATCCGGTCATGCACTCAAGAACCAAACACATTGATATTCGACATCACTTTCTTCGTGATCATGTGCTTCAAGGAGATGTCGAAGTCACTTTTGTAGATACTCATAATCAACTGGCCGACACCTTCACAAAACCTCTGGCGCGAGAACCTTTCTACAAAATTCGAAGGGAACTTGGGATTCTAGATGAGTGTGATATTTAAGTCATCAAATTAACATCAAAATTTAAAAGGTGCACTCTTTCTTTTAATATCTTATAATTAATTATTTATAGCTATTAAAATGTTTTGTTATAATAAGTGTGCTTGTTTATGTGTTAATTTAAGTATTTTTTTTCAAAAAAAATTTGGTGACAATCGATTGATGATAGGGTGTCAATCGATTGGTCCATCTTGTTTTCTCAAATTTCATTTTACAAAAAGTTTTTACAATCGATTACATGGTTGAGTCAATCGATTGGTTCCCTATTTTTTTTTTAATTTTTTTAAAATTTGGCTTTAAACCAATCGATTGTATCTCCCACATCAATCGATTGGTCTATGTTCTTTTTTCAATTTTTTTTACAACCAATCGATTGATCATGGATGTAAATTGATTGATCCATTGATTTTTTTGTTTTATTTGGTCAACATGCGCATATTCTCTTCCCATCTTTATTTAATGGCCATGTGATTTCTGCTTTTTACTGATATATTTGTCTTATTGTTTTTACTAGTCATTTGTCCTTTCCCTCTTTTTCTCCTATTTTTTCTCCTTTTCCTATTCCCTAGTAAATATCATTTACCAATATATTCTCTATCTTTATGTTACTTCATGTGTGCATTCATTACTGTTAATTTTCTTGGTCCAACTACCTTGTTTCTCATTACTAATCCACCACCACCATAAAGCCACTTCTATCCATCAACAACTTTCAGCATTCTCATTCTCACGCCTCTACACATCTCTTCAAAGGATTTTGCTTCATCTTTGTTGTCTCTCCTCAAACTTTTTCATGGCATCTCAATTATCACACAAAGGCAAAGGGAAAGGCAAAGTTTCTTCCTCAAAAGGCTCTCTAGATTTATCAAGGCTCTTCACTACAAGACAACAACAAGAAAGGTATGAGACCTTCTTCTTTTAAAAGAAAATCATGAAGCCTAAATATAGCACCTTTGTTACTTTTCCTGAAGAAGTTTTTACCTTTCCTAGTGTCTTTGAGAAGTTAGGTTTATGTAACCTAATTGGCTACCATTTATACTTTTACCCTGAACTTGTTAAGGTTTTCTACTCCAATATGGTAAGGAAGAAAGGGAAATTAACATCTGTAGTGAAAGGAGTCCCAATATCTTTAACTGCATCTGATATCTATGCTATCTTTGAGATCCCTCCTGGTGGCCATAAATTTGTTGGGACAATTGCTCCATGGGAAAACTATAGTAAACATGCCTTTTACTATAGCTTAAGTCGATTGTTTGAACATCAAATTTATAACAAGAGAAAGAAGAGTAGTGAAGGAGATAACCCGGAACGAGTCTACTGGTCCCCGACAAAATTTTCTATTAATGACAGGATGTTACACTATTTTTTGGTATATGTTGTTGTGCCAAGATTTTCAAATCACTACACCATCACCGACCCAGAATTTTTGCTTCTCTACTCCATAAAGACTAACTTCCATGTCGATTGGGGTCATTCCATCCTGTCTCATATGATGTCTCATGATGAGCATGCTGAAGGTCTTCCATATGCTCACCTATTGACCAAAATTTTCCGACATTTCAACGTTAATCTGGAAAATGAGTTGTGTTTTTCAATGGAAAAACCTTCCTTTATGATTAGCATCAAACAAATCAATCGGAAGATGGGAGTTGTCTTTAACCCTCGGACTCTTGAGATAAAGTATCTGGATATTGAAGATGAAGAACCGCAAGAAGCCAACAGTGATGATGAGTTCAACCCTCTTACAGACGTTCCACCAGCTCAACCCTCGAATCAAATGATTATGGATTATCTACAAGGCTTTTGCACAGTTGTTATGACCGAGATTGGTCATTTATCGTCAAGAATGGATCGGTGGGAGTTATCTCAAACTGGCTTTCAAGGTAGTAGTTATCAAGGTGGCGGTTTTCAGGGTGGTGGCTATCCCGGTGGTGGATCAAATGATGGAAACAACAATCCGTAGTTGGCTATCTTATGATGCTTATGACTTTGTTATATTTGTTATTCTGCTGTTTTGTTTTCTCTCTTCCCTAGTTTATAACTTGCATGACTTATCTTAGCTACTTGTGGTGTAATATTTGTACATCGTGTGTGTGTGGTTTAAATGCTTAATTTGTCACTTCTATATTATTATGTCTACTTTTCCCTTCTTTTTGATTATGACAAAGGGGGAGAAGATGTATGTATATGTGTTGTGCTTGGATTGTTTAATGCAGGGGGAGTTTTGTATGTGATCATCTCTAAGACGATAGGGGGAGTACGAGTTCAAACTCTATTTGGTTGTCATTATCAAAAAGGGGGAGAATGTGAAGACAAGTCTCCTACAAGGTTTTGATGAAGACAACATATCAAGCTCTCCACAATCAAAAGAATGGAAAAAGAAGATTACTTCAACTTTGCTCAAGCCTTCATGAATCTAATATAGGTATATGAAACTCTTGACAAAATACTCCTAGTGCTCATAAGTTTTTTATCCTGCATTAAAAATTATCATTCTAAAGTTATTTTTATCATGGTTAATTATTTTAAATAGTGTTAAAAAATTGCATGTGCGAAAGTTTTTAACTTAGAAATTTTTTCAAGATTTTGGACATGTCAATCGATTGATGCTACATGACAATCGATTGATCAAACCTTCTGTTTTAAAAATTTTCATTTTTTAAACTCAACCAATCGATTGATGCTGCATGACAATCGATTGATCAATCTTTCTGTTTTAAATTTTTTCGTTTTTCAAACTGAACCAATCGATTGATGTTGTATGTCAATCGATTAATCTTAGTATATTTTTTCATTTTTTAAGTTATGTCAATCGATTGGTTGAGTATGTCAATCGATTGATGCTAGAAATATTTTGAAAAATCTGAAAAATTATTTCATCATTAATTGCACCATTTCATCATAACTTTCCATGATTAAAGCTTGCATCTTTTCATGATCAATTATCTTATTTCATTTCTAAACATTGTCTTGTTATGATTGAAGGGATGCATTCATACTATAAATAATTTTCATATTTTCATTACAAAATTTCACCTCTTTTCAAAACAATTTGCAAAATCTCTCTACATTCAATCTTCATCTATTTCTCATATTAAGATACTTTTGGAAAAAGAATTTTCATATCATTTTCTTCAAAAGTACTCTTGAGCACTTAGAGATTATTTTGCCTTTGAAATTTCATATTGAAAGAGAAGAAGACTCTAATCAATTGATTAAAGTCTTATACAATACAATTAATCAAATATTCATTCAAATACTTTGTAAAATCCTAAGTACCAAGGATTGTTTGGTTTTAGGTGTATTGCTTATGATCCAGGATTGTTGGATATAAGTGTTAAGAAAAGGAAGGATTGTTTTCTTTTCTTGTTAGTTAAGTTTTCAAGAGGATTGTTCTTGATTACTTAGTTAGAGGCTTGTTCTAAAGTATCTAACATTATAGTGAATTCTCTTTCGTGTTGAAAGGGGAGTGGAGTACTCTCGATCTGTGAGAGGAACCACTATATATCGTGGTGTTCTTTACTTTCCGCACTTTACCGCATTTCATCACATAAGCTTCTCAAGAAAGTAAAATTCAATAAACCATATAAAATCCGAAAAATCGTCCAAGTGCCTCATTCACCCCCCCCCCCCCCTCTAAGGCACTCCTTAAACTTACAAAAAGGACTATGGACGTTTTCATATTTCCATTTCAGCAACCATGTGTTTCACAAAATGCTACAGTGAGTTGTTATTATTGGTGTTGTTTTACTCATCAAAGTGAATTTGATATCCGTCTGTTAATGATAGAATAGCATACGGTGTTGTTGGCTTTCATTCCTTTTTGTCAACATTTGGCTTCCAGCCCTCTTTCCTTTTTCTCATGGCACTGCAGCTCATTAGAGTGGTTGGAAGTGCAGTGCCCTACAGTAAAAGCTCAAGGGGGGAGATAGTGTGTCTTTGCAATGCCAACATTGAAAGCAATGTCCATAATTTAAATTATTTTTCAAGGTTTATTTTCAACCGAATATGGACATTCAATGGAACTATAAAATTTGTTGTTACGCAAAATCAATACAAGTAGTGTTGAAATGTTATTTAAGATTATATCGATTGAACTATTCTACATATTTATAAATTATTTTATCAATTATTAATTTTTTTTGAAGTTGAAATCTTTTTTCTTCTTCATGACTGTAGAGGGTCGGAGCCCAACAAACTAATCAGGAGGATTTCTCCTCATGACATTACCTGAGGTCCTCATTGTATATAATAAGCATCTCCCTAGGACAAGAGTCTAAGTAAATGATTTCTACACTTTGTTTAGCTTTTTCTTTAGCCAACCCATTCGGATATATATTAGATTCTCGATTGATGTGAATGCACCTATGCTTCTTGACTTTCGTTAGCTCTTAAAGAATATGCCTTACCAACGATAAACCTTGATTCTTCTTTGGTCCAACGTGATTAGTTCATTGGCCTTATTCGAATCCATTTGAATGAGAAAATTCCTCCAATTGATGTTGTTGAACATCTTAAATCCTTCTAAGATGCCCCATACTTCACTAGTCAGAACTGAGCATCTTCCCGTGGTTTTCTTGAAACAATGAATCCGAGTACCATTGTCGTCTCTGAGCACACCTCCATCTCGTTATTGGACAACCCCCATTAGAATTGAGTGATATCCAATTCTCTTCAGGAGGATGCCACCTGTTTATTTGAGCAGTCAAGCGTTTACCTTTAATAGTGTGAATCATCGTCATGCTTTCCTGGTAGTTTTGGAACATATGAATGATGTTTTGCACCAAATCTATAGGCATAATAAAGTTACAAGTATGCATAATCTTGTTCCTCAAATACAATATTATGTGACACGTCGTTGCCCATAACTCCTTCCAATTCGTTTGGCTCATACTTTTTTTCCAGATTAAGCTGAATCTGATCCTGAGCATTGGCACCAAAGAACCTATTTCAATACTTCTTGCCTACCAGACAGAACCATATATACCTGATAGTAGTACAATCTCTAAGCACATAATGCATGGTTTCTTGGTTGTTCCCACATTATATGTAACTAGAATCCGAGAGTTGTCTTCTAGCATTGCCATTCGTGTCTTTAACCCTTCATGTTTTATCATCCATATGAATGGGCAAATTTTTCAGTTACGTTAAGCCTCTAGATAATCTTACACTCTTCCGCACCATTCATGTTCTCAGTTTCAGAGCAAGTAACATAAGTAGAGGCAATAGTAAATTTACCAATTATGGTGTTTCCCCATTTACAATCATTCATGTTAGAAATCCACCACAACCTATGGAGAATTTCTATCAATCTTGATGAACAAGATTGTTATCACCCACACAATAACAATGAAAAAGATAAGAACAATTAAGAAAGAAAAGAAAGAACGATGGAAAAGAACAATATTTTCTACAGAGTTCCTCTATGCCCACAACCTGTGGAAAACTTTTTTATTCACTTTGTAACTGCAAAATTTTGTGAATACAATGTTATGACTTCTCTATATTATAATAATAAGGGTTACTCCCTCTATTTATAGATTTAGGTTAGCTTGCTTCCTAAGTCAAAGCCTAAAACTATAAAAGCCCAAAATAGTTAACATTAGTAAAAATATGCCTAAGTCGAAATCATGTGTGAAGCAACATGCTTCGACACTTCGACATACTAATACGACTCAACACACTAGATGATTTGACACTTCATTGCTTATGTCGGGTGTTAGATACCCAAAAGTGCTTATTTGAGCTATCAAACATGGGTATCTTTCACTCCATTTCCTTGCTAAAGTGTTCGAAACCACCTTGGTTTTAGATGAAATGCAATACAATGATAAACGATCTTGGTACCTTTGATTTGTGTGTTATTGTGCAGGAAGTAGGCATGAAATAATAGAAAATGAAGACACAAGAAATGTGGCAAAGGGATCAAATAAAATAAGCATTCATCAGCTTACTCGCTAGGCGAGGGCTGTGGCGAAGGACTCGCTAGGCGAGCGTCCAGCGAGAGCCCAGCGAAAAGCTCCAGTATTTTACAGTGGCAAACATGACCACACTCGCTAGGCGAGCTTCCAGTGAGGTGTGTGGCGAACACGTCCAGACTTGGTGAAAAGCGCAGCCAGCACTCACTCGCTAGGCGAGACATTAGCAAGCTCCCAGCGAGCATTCCAGTAGCAAAACCTCTCAAGCTCGCTGGAGCGAAGGTTGAAGCGTGGGCTTCGCTAGGAGAAGGTTTTGTTCGCCTAGCGAACATGTCAGTCTGGCAAAGGCTATTTCTTTGGGCGCAGGTGCCTCAGGTGCCTCATTTAGGGGCTCGCTAGGCGAGCCATTCTGCTCGCCTAGCGAGCATGACAGCCCAGTAGCAGCTCTATAAGTAGCAAAGGCTACTTTTTGGAGCCATACCTTACCTTCCATACTTTTGTACCTTTTTAGATATTTTTCAGCTTTTGCTCTAGAGATCTTTTGTGACCTAGAAACCATTTTTCTTCATCTCTTAACAATCTTTCACAAAAAGAAGGTGGATTCCCATCCAATCTCGATTATTCGACTCGGATGTTGATCAACCTTCTTCCGAAACTTGTTGAACAAGCTACCATGAAAATGAGTAGCTAAGTCCTTCATTTTGTCAAGGTTAGATGTAGATGATCATTAGCTTTGTGTGTAAATGTAAGGATCTTCATTTGTAAACTCTTTAATGGTGAATATATGGTGAAAACTTTGTTCTTATTGAAAACTCTTTTTGTTGGTTTATGATCGAGAGATGTTTACCAACTTTTAACCTAGGTTTTCATCCAATCTTGTTTGTTAGCTAGAGATAGTAATGAATGATTTTGTTCACCATAAGGTTGAACCAAAAAGTTGTCATTTTGATAGATTGTGTTAGAGATAAACAATGGATCAAAATGGGAAAACTCACAATGTGTGTTAGAGATAAACACATTGGGAGGACTTTGTGAAATAGTTTATCATCTAAAGGAGTTTATAAGTTTTGTTGATCTAACATATACATGCAAAGTGATCATCGAACCCTAATTTTGGCAATATTTCTCAAATATTCAAACCAAAACTTTTACCGCATTTTATTACACTTTTTGGCAAGATACCGTGACAAATACCAAAACCCCATTGTTACCTTAAGCTAAGAATTAAAACAACTGTCGAAAGGCGGTGATATCTCACAATCCCTGTGGATACGATAACAAAAACCCGACACTTAAAATTACATTCAACAAAATGGCGCCATTGTCGGGGATTGTAAATTGATATTGCGAGCATCGCAATGGTTGCTTAATTTTTAGCTTTCGAATTTTTGACTTGTGCTTGTAATTTGTTTGGTTTAGTGTGCAACTTACGTTTTATGCAGGGGCAAATCCCTGTGGACGAACTTCTTTTTGATCCCGAGATCGAGAGAACCGCAAGGAGGCTCAATAGCAAAACGAGACGAAGGAGGCAACGAGCGAGACATCGTCAAGAGCAAGGAGAAAGTTCTTCTACCACAAATCCACCACCATTCATACCTAACATGGAGCCACCACCACCGCCGCCTATTTCTACTCCATGCATAAATAGTCCAAGAAACACTACTCAGTTTACCAACCACACGGGAAGGCAAGCTGAGATGAAAACGGGAACTCTCAATTTATTATATGGAAGTTCATTCACCGGAATGGACCATGAAGATCCCTTTGCTTTTCTCATAAAATTTTATGAGATAGCATTGGCGGCCGGAGTGGATCAGGCTCAGGAGCTACCGTTGTTCAGAAGATTATTTCCCTACGCTTTGCTCGGCAAAGCAAAAGATTGGTACTTAGATCAAACACCAGCCGTCATGACAGACTGGAACGTGTTGGAGGAGAAGTTCATAGAGACATTTTTCTCCCATAACCGGTTCATGGAATCCAAGACGGCCATCTCGGTGTTTGCACAAGGAATCAATGAATCCTTAAATGAAGTGTGGGAAAGATTCAAATCCATGCTTCGGAAGTGTAAAGGGCATGGATTTGATGAATTGACTCAAATCCATATTTTCAAAAATGGACTTCAACCAAATTGCAAGACGTTGTTGGATGCTACCTCGGGTGGCTCTTTATTGTCGAAAAGTGCCGAAGAAGCTACAAACATCATAAATCGAATGGCTCTAAATGATCTTCAGAGTCAAAGTAGAGGCAACTCTTTGAAGAAGCCGGGAGTGCTTGAACTTGGGACGAATGATGCTATCCTTGCCCAAAACAAGCTCATCTCACAACAAGTGGAACTCTTAACGCAACAAATAAAAGAGTTGAGGGAACTTTCTAAAGCTAAACAAATAGCTTGTTGGGAGCTTTGCAAAGGTGAGCATGACACCGGATTATGTCCACCTCCGGGGTTCGAAGATGTAAACTACATGGCAAACCAAAGGGACTACCAACCGAGACAACAACAACAACAACAACCTTATCAACCAAACCCTCAAAATCAACAACAACATTTCCAAGGGAACCAAGGGTTCCAACCTAGGAGTAACTATTACCATAACCAAGGTTATGGAGGTGGTTCTTCTAGCCGTCAAAACCCTCCCCAAAATCCTTATCAATCTCAACAACCGCCGGTCGTAACTTCTAAGTTGGAAGAGACATTGACGCAATTCATGCAAATGTCAATGGCAAATCAAAAGAGCAACGACGCGGCTATAAAAAATTTCGAGACCCAAGTTGGGCAACTCGCGGAGCAACAACCCGGTCCTTTCTTTTCGGTAAACACGCAAACAAATCCTAAGGAACATTGTAAAGCGATCATGACGAGAAGTGGGAGGGAGTTAATTAGTGAGAATAAAAAAAGATATGAGAAAGAAAATGAGGAGGAAATATTGGAGGAAAATATTGATGGTGAAGTGGGGGAGTGGAGTGAGGAGGAAGAAGTTGAAAAGAACGAAAAGAATGGTGAAGTTGAAAAGAAAAAAAGTGTGGAAATTGAGAAAAATAAAAGTGATGAAGTAATGGGGGAGGAAGTGAAAAAGCCTAGATGGAGGAGTTCTAGAGTTGCAAAGGGAAAGGAGGTAGTGAGCACTACTCCAATCCAAAACCTTCCTTATCCTCATGCTCCATCCAAAAGGGAGAATGAACGGAATTACGCCCGGTTCATGGATATTTTTAAACAACTACAAATAAACATTCCGTTTGCCGAAGCCTTGGAGCAAATGCCCAAGTATGCCAAATTCATGAAGGACATACTTACAAAAAAGCGGAGGTATACGGAACCGGAGACCATCGTCCTAGATGCGAGCTGTAGTGCCATTATTCAAAGGACGCTTCCGAAAAAAGAGGTTGATCCGGGAAGAGTTACTTTGCCAGTTAAAGTTGGAGATGTCTATGTCGGGAAAGGACTAATTGACTTGGGGTCAAGAATTAATCTTATACCTTTGTCTATTATAAAGAGGCTTGGCAACATTGAAATTAAGTCCATCCGAATGACGTTGCAATTGGCGGATAAGTCGACAACCCATCCTCATGGCGTAGCCCAAGATGTTTTGGTTAAAGTCGACAAATTCTTTTTCCCGGTCGATTTTATTATTATTGATATGGAAGAAGATGATGATGCTCCGCTCATCTTGGGCCGACCGTTCATGAAAACCGCGCGAATGATGATAGACGTTGATGACGGTTTGATGAAGGTGAGAGTCCAAAATGAGGAAGTTACATTCGATTTATTCGAAGCAATGAAGCATTCAAAAGATAGAAATGATAGCTTTTGCATCGATGTGATCGAAAAGGAAATTTTGGAGGTTTCTAAGCATATTCATGAGATATCTCCTATGGAGTTAGCTCTTGACGACTCATTGGAAGTTTTCACAGTTGAAGAAGAGCAAGCTCTTGAGGAATGCTTAAGGGAACTTGATGGTTTAGATGAACTACAACCGTGGGAAGTTGAGGAGGAAGACTTGAAGAAGGAGGTTAATGACGAAAAAGCGCCTATTGAATTGAAAATATTACTTTCTACTTTGAAGTATGTATTCCTAGATGAGACCGAAGCAAAGTCGGTCATCATAAGCAACCTTTTGTCAAATGATGAAGAAGCCCGCTTGATCAATGTGCTGAAAAAAATCAAGAAGCCATGGGTTGGATTCTTTCCGATCTAAAAGGAATTAGTCCTTCCTATTGCATGCACAAGATCTTGATGGAAGAGGATTTTAAGCCGGTAGCTCAACCTCAACGCCGCTTAAATCCTACCATGAAGGAGGTTGTAAGAAAGGAAGTTGTAAAGCTGTTGGATGCGGGAATGATTTACCCGATCTCGGATAGTCCATGGGTTAGTCCCGTGCATGTGGTTCCGAAGAAAGGTGGAATTACCGTGATCCGGAATGACAAGGATGAATTGATCCCTACTAAAGTTGCAACGGGGTGGCGAATGTGTATTGATTATAGGCGGTTGAATACCGCAACTCGAAAGGACCATTTTCCACTCCCGTTCATGGATCAAATGCTCGAAAGACTCTCGGGCCAACAATACTATTGTTTCTTGGATGGCTATTCCGGGTATAACCAAATTGCGGTTGACCCGGCCGATCATGAAAAGACGGCTTTCACATGTCCGTTTGGAGTTTTCGCATACCGAAAAATGCCCTTTGGGTTGTGCAATGCACCAGCGACTTTCCAACGATATGTGCAAGCCATTTTTGCCGACCTTATTGAGAAAACAATGGAAGTCTTCATGGATGACTTCTCGGTATTTGGTGGATCCTTTAGTCTATGCTTGGCAAACTTGAAAACGGTGCTCGAAAGATGTGTGAAGACCAACCTGGTGCTTAATTGGGAGAAGTGTCACTTCATGGTGACTGAGGGGATAGTGCTTGGCCATAAAGTCTCTTCAAGAGGGCTTGAAGTTGATCGAGCTAAGGTTGAAGTGATTGAAAAGTTACCTCCTCCGGTGAATGTGAAGGGAATCCGAAGCTTTTTGGGGCACGCCGGGTTCTATCGGCGCTTTATCAAGGACTTCTCAAAGGTGGCTAAGCCTTTGAGCAATTTGCTAGCTAAGGACCAGGTATTTCTCTTAACCGATGAATGTTTGCAAGCTTTTGAAACTTTGAAAGAAAAATTGGTTACCGCTCCAATTATAGTCGCTCCAAATTGGAATTTAAATTTTGAGCTAATGTGTGATGCTAGCGACTATGCAATTGGAGCGGTACTTGGCCAAAGAAAAGAAAAAAAAATTCATGCGATACATTACGCAAGTAAAGTTCTTAACGAGGCTCAAATAAACTATGCCACAACTGAAAAAGAATTACTTGCGATAGTGTATGCACTTGAAAAGTTTAGATCTTATCTTATAGGGTCTAAAGTCGTAGTGTATACCGATCACGCAGCGATTAAATATCTGCTCACCAAACCGGATTCGAAGCAAAGGCTCATCCGTTGGATCCTCTTGTTACAAGAATTTGATGTTGAAATCAAAGACAAGAAAGGATCGGAAAATTTGGTGGCGGATCATTTATCCCGCTTAGTGAATGTGGAGGTTACCGCGTCAGAGAAGGAAATCCGGGAAGAATTTCCTGATGAAAAACTGTTCAAAGTTCAGGTTAGGCCGTGGTTTACAGACTTTGCGAACCACAAGGCTAGTGGTTTTGTGCCTCCCGACCTAACTTCGAACCAAAAAAGGAAGTTTCTTTCGGATGCCAAGTATTACGTATGGGATGACCCGTACTTGTTTAAGTTGGGTAGTGATAACCTTTTAAGGAGATGCGTTACTGGCGATGAAGCGCAGAGCATCCTTTGGCATTGTCATAACTCGCCTTACGGCGGACACTATAATGGGGTGAGAACGGCCACTAAAATCCTTCAGTCAGGATTTTATTGGCCCACTTTTTTCAAAGACGCACATACCCATGCGCAAAGTTGTGATAGTTGCCAGAGAAGCGGTGGATTGGTAAGAGAGACGAGATGCCTCTCCAAAACATCCAAGAGGTCGAAGTATTTGATTGTTGGGGCATCGATTTTGTAGGACCATTCCCACCCTCTTATGGGAACGAGTATATGCTTGTCGCAGTTGATTACGTTTCTAAGTGGGTTGAGGCGATTGCCTCACCTCGGGCGGATGCGAGAACGGTGATAAATTTTTTGAAGAAAAACATATTTTCCCGTTTCGGAACCCCCCGAGTGTTGATAAGTGACGGAGGGTCACACTTTTGTAATGCACCGTTGGAAAGCATTTTAAAACATTACGGTGTATCACATAGAGTGGCAACTCCGTATCACCCGCAGGCTAATGGGCAAGCTGAGGTCTCTAATCGTGAGATTAAGAGAATCCTCGAAAAAACTGTGTCAAATTCGAAAAAAGAGTGGTCTCAAAAATTGGATGAGGCGTTATGGGCATACCGTACCGCCTTTAAAGCTCCAATTGGCCTAACTCCTTTTCAATTGGTGTTTGGTAAAACTTGCCATTTGCCGGTTGAATTGGAGCACAAAGCCTTGTGGGCTCTAAAATTCTTAAATTTTGAAAATGATTTGGCCGGTGAGAAAAGGAAGGTGCAACTGCTTGAGTTGGAAGAGATGCGCAATGCCGCATATCACTCAAGTTGGTTGTACAAAGAGAAGGTAAAAAAATACCATGACAAAAAGCTCCGAAAGAAAGAATTTGTGCCCGGACAATTGGTCCTCTTGTTCAATTCCAGGTTGAAGTTATTCCCCGGAAAGTTGAAATCAAAATGGTCCGGGCCATTTCGGGTCAAAGAAGTTAAGGAGTACGGAGCTATTGTCATTGAGGACCTGGAAAAGAAGGACAGTTGGACCGTTAATGGCCAACTTTGAAGGTTTATCTTGGCGGTCATGTGGATCGCGAGAGCTGTGCTATTCCGTTGGATGCTCCTCTGTGAGCATCACACCGTCGAGCTTAGCCGACGTTAAACAAGCGCTTGTTGGGAGGCACCCCAACATTGTAAGTATTTACAGTTTTTCTGTTCTGTTGTAGTGGGATTCCAATTTGTAAAACCTTGCTGAAATGTACCTGGAATGCTGTCTTTGAAAAGGCAAATGCTGTCATGCTCGCTTGATGCTCGCTAGGCGAAGCAGTAGCGAGCAGGTTCGCTAGCTGCTCGCTAGGCGAAGCAGCAGCGAGCGCTGCGTGACAGCACTAATTAAATCTCAGCAGGCCATGCATTTTGGGCCCAAACAAAATTTCTTTTTAACAACTCTGCTCTCACGAACACTCAAGCACTCTATCACTTTTTCATCTCACTCAAACTTTAAACCCTTACATTGCATCCCTAACCTCTTGTGCATTTCAAATTCAACAGATCTCAAATCAGGTTTGCCTCTTCTTCATTACTTTCTCTTTCTTTCTGTTTCCAAAATTGCTTGAAATTTCTGAACATAAGACATTTAGGATGAAGTTGTGGTGTGGGAAACTATAGGTTTAGCATGTGGGGAACTTTAGGTTTTGAATGTGGGAATTTTAGGTTTTGCATGTGGATTTGTAATTACATACAGCATAGAACGATTCTTTTCTTGATAGATCCTTTTGTTCTGAAATTGACACCATGAGAGACTTGGGTTTTGGGAAAATTTCACTGAAAATACTGCAGGACCCAAAAACCCGTAAGGTTCGTTAGCAACTCGCTAGGCGAACCAGTAGCGAGCATTCGCTGCCACTTCGCTAGGCGAAGCAGCAGCGAGCATGGCAGTAGTTTGAATTATGTGTTGCTTTCTAATCTGTTTTTGTGTTGTGTTGGTTTCCTCTCTATGTTTTGCAGATGGAATCCAGATCCGGAGCTTCAAAGAAGAGAAAGGGAGGGAACACTTCCCGTCCCGTAACAATACAATTTGACACCGACAAGTTTGTCGGCCCGAAGCAAGCCGCAAGATACGTTGCTTTGGAGAAGCGGAAAATTCTACCGGAGAAGAGATTCATCATCAACCCTGAAGGCACGAACCGAACATTCGCCGGGTTGATTGACACGAAAAAGTGGGATCGGTTAATTAACCCCCTGGAGCATTATGATATCGCAACGATGCGTGAGTTCTATGCGAACGCACTGCCGGATGATGACGAGCCATTTACATGGACGTCTAGAGTGCCCGGTCGTCCTGTTGCGTTTGATCGGGATGCTATTAACCGCGTCCTTGGTGAACCGCTCCAACTGGGAGCCGAGGAGAGAGACACCTACCACACAGAATTAAGGCTTCACCGGGATACGGATGCAATTTCTGCTGCCCTGCTTTTGAGAGGGAAGTCAGTTGAGCTGAACCCATCTGGGGTTCCCATGAGATACCATAGGGAGGACATGACTCCCTTGGCTCAACTGATCCTGCTGTTGGTTCTGACAAACATCAAACCTAAGTCCCACACTTCTACCGTGCCGATCCCAGTGGCACACTTGGTACACTGTATCCTCACTAACGTCCAGATCGATGTGGCGAGGATTATTGCTTTGGAATTAAAGTCCGTGATTGAAAGCGGGCTGAAGGCGGGGGCACGAGTGAATTGTCCCCTTGCTTTCCCTTGCCTAATCATGAGTTTGTGCATGCAAGCGAGGGTGAGACTACCTTCTAGGGGTCAAGTAAGGATCCCGCCACCCATCGATGACCGTTATGTGGCCAAGTATTGCAGGGCGAAGAATGTTAGAGGTAGTGCAGCTGCTGAGGGTACCCGGGCTTCTGATGGTCCTAGTACTTCTACTCTCGGACCCGATCCTTACCAGCAAGCTGTTTGCAATTACAACTGGGACTGGATGGCGACAACTCAGCGTGCCATGCTCGATATGCACGATTCTATGCAGCTGTTACAGCTGCAGGGACGTGACCCTACCGGTGATCACTCATTGATGACGCGTGAGCAGTTTCTGCTTAACGCTAACTGGCCTGTGGACAGGCCTGTGTTTGGTGAGGGGGCGGGTGCTGGTGCTTCTTCTGGTGCTGCTGATGGTGATGATGATAATGATGATGATGAGGCTACCGGTTCTGAAGCCAGTAGTGAGGAGGGTTCTGAGTCCTTGGAGGGCTAAGTTTTTTATTTTTTATTTTATGTTTTATTTCTACTGTATTTCCAGAATTCTGTATTTTGATTTTGGCTTTGTACTTTTGGGGTGTTTTGTCCCCCATGAACAAATTTAAATTTTGAGTTAATGTTATTATTTATGTTTTAAATTTTGTTTGTTTTAATAAATTTTTGGTTGGTTGAGTGGCAAACCTTCTAGATTGGTTGCTCCTCAAAGAAGTATCCAATGAAGGTGCATCCGAGCTTGGATGGCAATGATAAGAATAAACAAGTGAATAAGGCTAAGGTACATGGTTACCTCCGGCTAGAATTTTAGAATGCACTAAGAACTTTACTCTTTTTGTAATTGAGTATTGTCTTTTTGCAACATAATTGAATGAATGTTTCATCTAGGACTTAAAACCACAAATTGTGAGGAAACCTCCATTGTACACTTAAATGCTGGATTCTAATAAGTTTTGTTGATTCATTTGATTCATGCTTTGTCTTTTATTATTGTGAATATGTGGAAGCAATTAGAAATGATCAAGGCACTTGTTTTCTATCGAGCACAACCAATTCCAAATACAACTTACCTGTGAGCAGAGAGAGTATTCGTTAACCCCTTTGAGCTTAAACAGTTGAATCTCAGCTTGAAATAAAGCGAGATTTCAAAAATCTTTTTTTACAACCCGGAAAATCTTGATTATTGTTCTTTTGCCGTAAAAAGTTAAGAGCATTCACTTAGGGTGAGTAAGAAATAAGTTGGGGAGAACGAAAATGAGAATCAGTAAGTGCCACAACTCTTGAAAAACCGAGCAAGCATTGAAAATAAAAATTAGAAAAGAAAAACATCTGTTTTGTAAATATGATGTGAAAGAAAAGAAAAAAAAAATAGAGAAAAAAAAATGAATGCTTGCTTGGAAGAAAAATAGTGAAAAACAAAAAAAAATTGAGTTGTGAAGGTTTCAAATGAGAAATAAATGGAACGAAGTTGAGATGTGTGAATAATGTATAGTGAATGTCTCTTTTGCGTCGGCAATTTCGTTTTCAATGGCCTTAGAAATGACCCTTGTTTGTTAACCTAACCAAGCTTCAACCGAAAAGCCCTTAGTGATCTTCGTGCTTCCACATTACCATTTATAATTGTTAGACATTGTATGAATTGAATTGATTTCTTCATTGTTTGTTAGAGAGTGAGATTATTCCCGCGGTTGCAAACGCGTAATTTCTTCAATCCTTATTCGAAGAGGAGAGATAGGGTGATTCATTCAAAATAATATTGTTGTAGATAGATACATATTTCGCATTGCTATTAAGTTTTAGTTCTTGTGTATTATTTTATTCGAACCGTTGGAAATTTGTATCTGCTGATTCACTTGTGTTTGAGCCGTTTTATCCGACTTCGGAGAAACCTTTTTCTTAAAGCAAATCCTCTTGTCCTTCAAGGGGCATACTTTGCTTGAGGACAAGCAAGAATCTAGTTGGGGAGAGTTGTTAGATACCTAAAAGTGCTTATTTGAGCTATCAAACATGGGTATCTTTCACTCCATTTCCTTGCTAAAGTGTTCGAAACCACCTTGGTTTTAGATGAAATGCAATACAATGATAAACGATCTTGGTACCTTTGATTTGTGTGTTATTGTGCAGGAAGTAGGCATGAAATAATAGAAAATGAAGACACAAGAAATGTGGCAAAGGGATCAAATAAAACAAGCATTCATCAGCTTACTCGCTAGGCGAGGGCTGTGGCGAAGGACTCGCTAGGCGAGCGTCCAGCGAGAGCCCAGCGAAAAGCTCCAGTATTTTACAGTGGCAAACATGACCACACTCGCTAGGCGAGCTTCCAGCGAGGTG
Organism: Lathyrus oleraceus; assembly: GCF_024323335.1. Lineage (NCBI taxonomy): Eukaryota > Viridiplantae > Streptophyta > Magnoliopsida > Fabales > Fabaceae > Lathyrus > Lathyrus oleraceus. The sequence continues at coordinate 467,680,650 of NC_066580.1, forward strand.
TGTGGCGAACACGTCCAGACTTGGTGAAAAGCGCAGCCAGCACTCACTCGCTAGGCGAGACATTAGCAAGCTCCCAGCGAGCATTCCAGTAGCAAAACCTCTCAAGCTCGCTGGAGCGAAGGTTGAAGCGTGGGCTTCGCTAGGCGAAGGTTTTGTTCGCCTAGCGAACATGTCAGTCTGGCAAAGGCTATTTCTTTGGGCGCAGGTGCCTCAGGTGCCTCATTTAGGGGCTCGCTAGGCGAGCCATTCTGCTCGCATAGCGAGCATGACAGCCCAGTAGCAGCTCTATAAGTAGCAAGGGCTACTTTTTGGAGCCATACCTTACCTTCCATACTTTTGTACCTTTTTAGATATTTTTCAGCTTTTGCTCTAGAGATCTTTTGTGACCTAGAAACCATTTTTCTTCATCTCTTAACAATCTTTCACAAAAAGAAGGTGGATTCCCATCCAATCTTGATTATTCGACTCGGATGTTGATCAACCTTCTTCCGAAACTTGTTGAACAAGCTACCATGAAAATGAGTAGCTAAGTCCTTCATTTTGTCAAGGTTAGATGTAGATGATCATTAGCTTTGTGTGTAAATGTAAGGATCTTCATTTGTAAACTCTTTAATGGTGAATATATGGTGAAAACTTTGTTCTTATTGAAAACTCTTTGTGTTGGTTTATGATCGAGAGATGTTTACCAACTCTTAACCTAGGTTTTCATCCAATCTTGTTTGTTAGCTAGAGATAGTAATGAATGATTTTGTTCACCATAAGGTTGAACCAAAAAGTTGTCATTTTGATAGATTGTGTTAGAGATAAACAATGGATCAAAATGGGAAAACTCACAATGTGTGTTAGAGATAAACACATTGGGAGGACTTTGTGAAATAGTTTATCATCTAAAGGAGTTTATAAGTTTTGTTGATCTAACATATACATGCAAAGTGATCGTCGAACCCTAATTTTGGCAATATTTCTCAAATATTCAAACCAAAACTTTTACCGCATTTTATTACACTTTTATGCAAGATATCGTGACAAATACCAAAACCCCATTGTTACCTTAAGCTAAGAATTAAAACAACTGTCGAAAGGCGGTGATATCTCACAATCCCTGTGGATACGATAACAAAAACCCGACACTTAAAATTACATTCAACATCGGGCAACCTGATTCGACACAAGGAATTACAATTCAACACACTACCTAATTCATTGTGTCTAAGCTATCTACATTCATCATAGCTCTTAGTCTTCTGAACACTTCGACATGCACTTCCTTCGTCATAATGTCTGCAATCTGATTCTCGGTTCTTCAGTGTTCCACATTCATCTTCCCATCTGCTACCTGCTCTCAAATATAATGGAACCTCATTTCAATGTGCTTGCTTCGGCCATGTGCTATCGGATTCTTCACCAGATTGATAGTTTACATGATATCGATCTTCATGGTAATTGCTCTATGACTCTTCGTTGTTATCTCTTCGACCAGATTCACTATCCATGTTGGTTAACATGCATAAAGAGAAATAACTATGTATTCTGCTTTGCACGAAGATGATGCCACTACTGGCTCCTTTCTCGAACTCCAAGCAACAGATGTACCACCTAGCATAAACACATAGCCAGTTGTGGATTTTCGATCCTCAGCATCACTACACCAACTTGAGTCGGTGTATCCCACTAGTTTGCATTCTTTTCCTTCACCAGCTGCAGGAAATAAAATAACATAGTCGAGAGTTCCTTTCAGATACCTTAGTATCCTCTTCGCCGCTGCTAGATGTGATACCTTTAGCTTTTGCATGAATCTACTCACCATACCTACATTATATACTAAGTTAGGTATGTGTGACAAAGGTATCGAAGTGACCCAATAAGTCTTCTATATTGGGTTGGTTCGATATCATCTTCATCTAAATCTTTCGATAGTTGTAATATGGATTCAGCTGGAGTCGAAGTTGGGTTGCAATCTTGCATCTCAAATCTCTTGAGTATTTCGCCTGCATAAATTCTTTGATGCATCATTAAACTTCTACAACTCTTGTAGAATTCTAGACCAAGGAAATATGAAATGTCACCCAGGTCTGACATTTCAAATTCCTTGTTGAGATCACCTTTGAAGTTTTCGATCTCCTTCTTGCAGCTACCTGTTATCAACAAGTCATCGACATAGAGACGTAGTATAAGAAATTCACTCTTGCTTCTTCTTACATATACTCCATGTTCATTTTTTCACTTTACAATATCCTTCTCCCTTAGGAAGTCGTCTATCTTCTTGTTCCAAGCTCTTGGAGCCTGTTTAAGTCCGTACAGGGCTTTATGCTGTATGTACGCCTTTCTTTCTTTGCCTTGTTTCACAAATCCAGCTGGTTATGCAACATAAACTCCTTCTTCTAATGGGCCACTCAGGAATTCATATTTCACATCCATCTGACATATCTTCCAATTGTTCATGTTTACTAGACCAACAATCAACCTGATTGTTTCGATCCTAGCAATAGATGCAAAAACTTCAACGAAGTCAATTCCTTCTTTCTTAAGAAATCCTTTCACCACAAGTCTCGCCTTGTGTCGAGTCACTTCTCCTCTGGAATTAAACTTCATCTTGCATACCCACTTCACATTGATTACCTTCTTGTCTTTGGGAAATTCGACAAGTGACCAAGTGTTATTGACTTCGATTGACTTCAATTCTTTGTTCATTGCTTTCACCCACTTAGAATCTTTCAATGCCTCAGCTGCATTGGTTGGTTTGATATAGGCGTAGAAAGCATAATGTACTAGCTCACCTTCTTCATTGACCATATCATTTGATGTAATCACACATTATTGCAACCTTGCAGGAATGTGTCTTATTCTTTGAGGTCTGCTTGGGCCTGCTTCACCACTGACTTTTTGTCGAACTTCTCTTTCGACTTCACTAGCTGGTTCATCACATAATATTCTCACTGAATCCTTCTTAACATTCTCAGTCCAATCCCATTCCTCAAGCTCATCTATGATCATGTCCCTGCTGATCACCACTTGCTTGTTCACTGGGTCGAATAACTTGTATCCTTCAGTCGAATGATATCCTATCAGGATCATCTGACTCGACTTGTCATCAAGTTTTCTTCTAAATTGATATGGCACATGTCTATGTGTTATAGATCCAAATACCTTCAGATGACTCAAGCTAGGCTTGACACCAGACCAACATTCTTCTGGCGTTATTCCTTCTAGCTTCTTCGTCGGACATCTGTTCAGGATATTTATTGCAGTTGACACAACTTCTCCCCATAATTCTTTGGGTATATGTTTTCCTTTCAACATACTGATAACCATATTCACGATGATTCTATTCTTCCTTTCTACGACTCCATTCTGCTGTGGAGTGTAGGGTGGCACCACCTCATGCACACTCCCTTCTTTCACACATAATGCGTCGAAGTCTTTCGAAACATATTCTCCACCACCATTAGTCCTCAGAAGCTTGATCTTTCAACCGCTTTGTCTTTCGACCATAGATTTAAACTTGGAAAATACCTCGATCACTTCACTTTTCTTCTTGATAAAGTAAGCTCATAGTTTTCGACTGAAATCATCTATGAATGTAACAAAGTATTTGTTACCTCCAATCGAATCCATCTAGATAGGACCGCATACATCAGAGTATATGACTTCAAGAGTTTCCTTCGACCTGCTTCATGCATCCTTACCGAAGTTGTTCTTGTGTTATTTCGCCTGCACACATTCTTCACACACTTCATTTGGAATATCGATTTCTGGTAATCCTGAAACCATATTTCTTCTCTGCAAATCTCTGATGTCTTTGAAGTTGAGATGTCCAAGTCTATAATTCCATATCCATTCATCTCTACTGGCTTTTGTTGCAAGGCACTTATGCTTCATTACATTAAGCTCAACCTTGAAGTTTCTATTCTGAGACATTAGAGCATTCAAGATCAACCTTCTATTTGAGTTGATAAATCTCATCATCTTGTCTTCGATCGACACCTCGTAGTTCTTTTCGACTAACTGCCCTATGCTGAGAAAATTTCTCTTCATTCCTGGTATGTACAACACATTTGAAATTACTGACCTCTTGCCATCTTTCCTCAAAATCAGAACGTTACCGACACCTTCAGTTGCTAGAGTGTTGTCATTTTCAAATTTCACCATGTTTTTCATTGAGGGCTTTATGTTGACAAACCAATATTTCCTTCCATACATGTGTGATGAGCATCCTGAGTCCAAGTACGACTGGTCCTTGAATCTGCCTTCATCTCTCGTTGTAACCATCAACAACATCTCTTCTTCTTCATGTTTCACCAACTTTGTATAAGTTTCTTGATTCTTCTGTTTTTTTGGGCAATCGCTAGAATATTGACCTTGCTTCTGACAATTGTAACACTGAATGTGAATCTTGTCAGGATTTAGACCATCACCTCTTGCTCTACCTTCAGCACCACCTCTTTGGTTGCCTTGGTTCCAGGGTTTTCTCCGATTTGACCAGTTTCCTTCTTGCTGATTTCGACCAGTCGAATTGTTGTAGCCTCCTCTGTCTTTGTTGCCATTACAGCTTCCTTTGCCTTTCCTTTCTTTTGTTGATTGCGTCTGCAAAGCCATATCATTCTTCGACTTTCCTGCAACTCTTTCAACCATTCTTTGTTCATGAGATTCAAGCGTCCCTTGAAGCTCTTCCTTTGTCAGTTTTGACAAATCTTTTGACTCTTCTATGGCTACTACCGCATGGTCGAACTTTGGAGCCAACGACCTCAAGATATTTCCAACAACAAATCTTGATGTCAACACTTCTCCATATACCTTGATTTGATTCACCAGTTTCGTAACCTTAGTGAAGAAATCATTTATGCTTTCATTGTCTTCCATCTGAAGCAATGCATACGTCCCTTTGTGAGTTTGTAACAATGGTCCTTAAATCTCTCTTCATCTCTTGTTTTAACCATAAGCAACATCTCTTCTTCTTCTTCATGTTTCACCAACTTTGCATAAGTTTCTCGATTCTTCTGTTCTTATTCATATTTACAATAACAAATCTTGATGTCAACAATTCTCCATATACCTTGATTTGATTGACCAGTTTCGTAACCTTAGTGAAGAAATTAGGTATGCTTTCATTGTCTTCCATCTGAAGCAATGCATACGTCCCTTTGTGAGTTTGTAACCCCACCTCTTTCACCTTCTCCCCGCCTCCAAACGACTTCTCCAGAATTTCCCATGCTTCTTTCACTGACTCTAAATCAATAACCTTTTCAAAGTTATCTGGATCAACACGTTGATGGATTATAAAGAGAGCTTTATAATCTTTCTTTTTCAATTCTTTATGTGCAACCCTTTCTTGACCCGTCATGTTTTCTTCAAGCGTTGTTACTCCTTCCTTCACAAGATCCCAAAGATCTTGATAACAGAACATAACGTTTATCTGCTTATACTAATTCTCATAATTCTTGTTCTTGAGAATCGGAAGATTCGTTGGAAAATGTCCGTCTGGATGATTCATTGTTATCGTGATTTTCTTCCCACAAATCGCTTAAACCGGAGCTCTAGATACCAGATGTTGGAAATCCACCACAACCTATGGAGAATTTCTATCAATCTTGATGAACAATATTGTTATCACCCACACAATAACAATGAAAAAGAGAAGAACAATTGAGAAAGAAAAGAAAGAACGATGGAGAAGAAGAATATTTTCTGTAGAGTTTCTCTCTACTCACAACCTGTGGAAAACTTCTTTATTTGCTTTGCAACTACAAAATTATGTGAATACAATGTTATAAATTCTCTATATTACAAGAATAAGGGTTACTCCCTCTATTTATAGGTTTAGATTAGCTTGCTCCCTAATCCAAAACCCAAAACTATAAAAGTGCAAAATAGTTAACACTATTAAAAATAGGCCTAAGTCGGAATCCTGTGTGAAGCAACATGCTTCGACACTTCGACATATTAATACAACTTAACATATTAGGTGATTCGACACTTTCTTACTTCTATCGAACAACCTGCTTCGACACAAGGAATTACAAGTCAACAATCCACTTCCGACTCAGCACTAGAAGTGGAAGATCTTCACACCCATCTAATTCAACCAATAATTCAACTAATATTATATTTCTACTTAAATAAATATTAATAGTTTATAGCATCAATGTTGTAACTCTCATGATAATTATTAATTCAATTAGATGGGTGCGAGGATTTGAACAAGTTGCCCTAATGGGTCTTGCCGCCCAATCCAAACCACATTTCACTCCTAGTTGAATTGATGGAGTACACGGCATATGCGAAATTGATCAATTGGAAAGAAAAATATAATTCTCCACAAATGCAAGGAGAATCTAATCTTCCCACTCCCGGGTCTTTGAACAAAAAAAAGGGAAATCACCCCTCTAACTCTTTGGTCCAAGCCTAAGGTATGTTTGGATTGGTGGTATGGGATGGAATGAAATGGAGTGGTTACTAATGAAATTCCATTGTTTGGATTTGTAAATAATTGATGAAATGGAATGGAACATGATCGAACTCATTCCATCCAATTCCATCCAAATCTTTATTTTTTTTCCATCCAATTTAGGATGTATGTGATGGAATGAGACATTTTTAATAAAGTAACCAAACAATAGAGTGAAAATCTATATTTCATTCCGCTTCGTTCCTTTCCGCTCCGTCATGCTCCATTCCGCTCCGATCCGTTATATTCCATCAATCCAAACATAACCTAAAAATCCTTTTATATATACCCCGACTGAAGAATAGACAAGAGTTCTCCAAATTTTCTTATAAAATCATAAACAAATTTTCTCATAACCTTACAAAAACTAGCCATCAACGCAACTAAATATCCTAAATACTAAAGCAACCCTATAAAAATAAAGTTATCTCTTGTAAATTTTTTAGCAAATAAATCTCTCAATATTTTTATAAAATATTCATCTTTACAACTTAATTCCTAAAATATATAAAGAATGAGCATCACTTTTGCTCATTTTCCATATTCAAAAGGTCAAATGTTTTTGGTATTTAGACCCAATACTTTTTATTTTTATTTTTTACTTTTTTATTTTTTAAATTATTTAGGATAAGTGTTACCATTTAAATAAATTATTCTTAATCAGTGGTTTTTTTTTACTATTATAAATGCAAAGTGATATACAATATAGCCATACTTATTAGTTTTGATTTTAAGTGTAAAACTAATTCAAAATGATATTTTTTTGCTACTCGCATTATATATAATTATATTTTTTTATCAACTAAGATATTAAATTTTATATATTTAAAAATTATGTATATATATTTATTGGTTTAAGACATTCTAAAATGAATTTAACTTCTAAAGTTCAGTAAAAAATATAGTAGTCTTTTTTTTTTCTTTTTTCTTTTGACTGAAACTAATGAAAAAAATGTATGTTCAAGTTTAAATAAGCGAGCGTGTAACCAAAAAAATTAAGCGGGCGCATACAGTCCCAACGAGAATCTTTATCGTTAACTTCTCAGCATTTGATTTGTAGAAAGAAAGCTAAAAATTCACTCTAACACAATCCAAATGAAATTCAAAGCGGTTAAATTAAATTGGAGATGGAAAACGAAGAAGTTCGGGTTACGTTCTGTTTTCCTCTTATGTATCTTCTTCTTCCTCGCTGGATACTCTGGTTCTAGATTCTTCCATCGCTCTCAGGTTTTCAAGATTTTAAGCTTTTTTTTTCTTTTTCTTTTGATTCACTGGAAATTGTTTCATGTAACGGATTGCTGGTTTTTTTTTCCAGGAAGATGAATATGACGTGAGAGCAAGATTGCTGGAAAAGTCGACGGAGGAGGAGGTGGAGCACCGTTTGTTGCAAGGTGGAGAGTCCGGTGATGATTTCATTACTTCTATTCCTTTTCAGGTTCGCAAATTGTTTCTTCAAGCAGTATAATTTTTCTGCTGATATGTTGTTATGCTAGATTAGTTGAAATCAGCGTTTCATCGATTTACAGCATTTTTTTCTTCCTTTTGTGTTTGAAGTAGCGCAATGTTAGTGCATTTAGTTGGTTGAATAATTGATTTTGGTGAATTTTTCAGTATATTTTGATTAAGATTAAGATTAGTTAAATTAATGCTATAGTGTGGCACTCTATTGCTATAGCTATAGAGTAGTAGAATTTGGATAAATCGCTATTGTTCTGCAGGGTTTTATAGGATCAGTATTAAGCACATGATGATTCTACTTTAGGGTTTATTTAACACTCAAATGTAATTTTGATTTGTGTTTCTCAGATTTTGAGTTGGAGCCCTCGTATTCTATATTTTCCTAATTTTGCAAATGCCAAACAATGTGAAAACATAGTTGAGATGGCAAAGGTAGGGCTTACACCATCACAATTGTTGTTACGCGAGGGAGAAACGGAGGAGAGTACGAAGGAAATCAGAACAAGGTAGTGCATATATGTTTTTTTGTCAGTTGAATAATTAAGAAATAGAAATCATCAAGAAATAAGCTCAAGTAATCCTTTCATTTACTTTTTTTATGGTCATATTGAACTCACGATTCACTTTAAATTGATGACGATCCTTTCATTTACCATCTCCTAAAATCTAACATACACATTATGTCATGGTGATTGTTCTGTTAAATCATATCAGGAGCTTATATATTCATCTTTTTCAAACAGCTCTGGTATATTTATCAACGCTACTCAGGACAAAACAGGTCTTTTGGAAGTCTTTGAGGAGAAAATAGCCAGAGTAACAAAACTTCCCAGGACTCATGGAGAGGTAACATTCCTATTATGGCCCTTGCCGCTTGCTCATTAAGAAGGAAATAATTTAAAAGGTTATCAGTTTCATTCCTTTAAGCTTCATTTAGTTACTTTTTGAATATATATCTCCATAAAACTTAGTTTACAGGTTTTTCGTTTTAGTACAACTAGCATTGTGAACATTACTTCTACGTAGTTAGTCTAGGGGAAGAGAAAATGGTGAGGGCTGATGGAAAATGTTGCCGTCCCTTCGAATTTCCATTATCAAACCAGCTAGTCCTTTTTTTTTCCGTTGTGTGTCTGTATTTTCTGCAAAACCTGTGCTTTGTTTTCATTTCCCCTACTAGGGACTTGGGTCACAAAATATTACAAGAGTGTTTTGCATACCAAAACAGGACTAGTACTTTTTATAACCTTATTTTACCTATGAAGATGCTCTGGAGTAATGCTGCATGAATGTTAGCTACTACGCCCTTCTTACACTTTTGTTTCAATTTTCCCCAAAACTAGAACTAAAATGTGTACTTATGAATGCAGTAAAGAATGTTAAGGCTTACTGTGTGAAATTTTATATATCTGTGTTTCAGGCATTTAATATCATCCGCTATAAGATCGGACAAAAATATGATTCTCACTATGATGCACTCAAGCCCAGTCAATATGGCCCAGGAGATTACCAAAGGGTACGTGACAACAAAACTCATACATTTCTATTTGCACTTGTTCTAATTCGTAATTTGGGACTATTAATGCCTCAAATTCATCATCTACCAATACCACCTGACTTGAAAAATAATTTTTTGGTTACCATGCAGGTAGCTTCGTTTTTGTTGTATTTAACAGATGTCCAAGAAGGTGGGGAGACCATGTTTCCATTTGAGGTAAAATCAAGTTTGTCACTACATTTTGATTCACTTAATATTTCTCATTTTCTCGTTTCTTTTTTTTTGGATCAAAATATTTCTCATTTTCTAGTTATGCACTTTAGTAATTGTGCATTGTTATTGTGTAGAATGGGTTGAACATGAACGGTAGCTACCGTTATAAGGATTGTATTGGTTTGAAAGTAAAGCCACGAAAAGGAGATGGAATTCTATTTTATTCCTTGTACCCTAATGGTACAATTGATCCGGTTAGTATTTTATTCTCTTCATGTTTGTTATAATCGTTTTATTTTATTAATCTTTTAGAAGAATAAAGAATGTTTTAATAACTATTGAATGTAAACTTAATATGAATCTAACAATATTTATTAGTTATGAATGCTAAATTTTAAAATAATTTTGCACTCACATATGCAAATTGTTTGACAATCTTTCTATGTAAATTTTTGACAGACCTCGCTCCATGGGAGCTGCCCCGTAATTAAAGGAGAGAAGTGGGTAGCTACAAAATGGATATGGAATCAAATAGTTGTCTACGATGATTAATGATTTATAGTATTTGCAATTGAGATTCAATGTATTACTTACCTGAATTGAGATACTCTCCTAAAAAAAATGGAAAATTTCATTAGAAAAATATATACATAAAAAATAAAACTGTCTTCTTTTCTTGATTACACACACTCAATCTATTTGTCTTTCAAATTGTGTCCATGTAACTGTGTCTATAAAAGTGCGTCCAAATGGCATTGTTCTTAGAGTAATTATTAATTATGATGTACATGTTTTTTTTTGGAAATGGAGAGGAAACATTGTTTCTATTTATGAAATTTATAGTTAAACATATATAAAATATGATTAGACACTCTAATTGTGTTAGAAGTAATTTATATTTAGTGATAATAATAGTATTAGTTTGTTAAACTTAACCTAGTTAGTTTAGGTTAACATTATTGCCTATGTGACATTATTGTTGTGTATATATAAATAAGTGTAGTTGTCAACAATAATATGCATTGAGTGTGTACAACAATGTGTGTGCAACAATTTTACTGCAATCATTTTTTTAAGAGTAGTGAAAGTTTGTTATTCTCTCTTCTCTCTTTTCTTCCATTTTTCATCTTCTTCATCTTGTGCATCAATAATTGGTATCTAGAGCTCCAGTTCAAATCCACAGGAAAACACGAGTGAACGATGAGGTGTTATGTGATTGATTTCGTTTCTTGAATTCGTGTTGAATTTTTTATCTGAATCGTAACAGAATCACATTTCTTGATTCTGCGGGATTGGGAAACACTAGTGTTTGGTGAGATCTGAGTGAATTGTACAAGGTTGAAGATGAACGGAAACGGTAATCTGAGTACTAAACTTCCAGTGTTTGATGGCAAGAATTGGAATCAGTGGATGATTCAGATGCGTGTGTTGTTTGGTGCTCAAGATGTTCTTGATCTCGTCAACGACGGTTACGTTCCAGTTGCACATCCAGAAAATGCAACGGATACGTAGAGGAATGCTTAGTGTGATCTGAGGAAGAAGGATCAGAAGGCGTTGTTCTACATCCACCAGTGTGTGGATGCGAATGTGTTTGAGAAAATCATTGATTTGACGATGGTGAAGGCTGCGTGGGACACACTGGTACGGTGCTACGACGATGATGTATCAGCGAAGAAGGTGAAGATTCAGTCTCTACCCAAGCAGTATGAGAATCTCAGCATGAAGAACAATGAGAAGGTACCTGACTACATCTCTAGAGTGATTCTGATCATAAATGAAATGAAGTCGTGTGGAGAAACTCTCTGAAGAAAATATCATAGAGAAGGTACTTAGATCACTTAATCATCAATTTGATTACATTGTTGTAATGAATGAACATTCTAAGGATCTTAGCACCATGAGAATTGAAGAGCTGTCAAGTACCTTCACAAATAAGTAGAGTATCATTTGCAAACTGAAGTATCATTTGTCATATGCTTTCTCAAAATCAACTTTGAGAAATATACAACTCTTCTTGCTTTTGAATGCTTCATCAATTAATTCATCAACTACCATAACCCCATCTAACATTTGTCTTCCAGGGATGAAAGCATATTGATTAAGGAAAATGATACTACTGAGAATTTTTTTTAATCTAGACACCAAAATTTTGGATATGATCTTGTATAGACTGCCTACCAAACAAATTGGCATATACTATTTGTTATGGGTGAGAATGAGGAATTGGATGATATCGTGGCAAAGGATAAGAAAATAAGGCGCAACAATAGAATAAAAAAGAAGCATCCAATGTGGACCCAGTTTGTTAGTAAGTGAGAGCATATTAGTAGTGGGTAGCTCTAAGCGTGTGGGTGTGAATTTGTATGAGATATTCTCTCCCTCTCTCTCTCTCTCTCTCTTATTCATCACATGCAAACCTTTCTCTTACCCATTGTATTTCTTTCCCTTTAAGAAAACTTATATGAATCGTACTGCATCTATTTCTCTATCCATCCATTTTGATATTATTCTCTGACTACTGTTACCTAGATTTTACTGTCATTACACTATTCCAAACCTATAGGGTTCTTATTTTTAGGTATCAAGGTTAAGAATGAAGATGTAAAAGTCTTAGGAAGCGTAGCATTAACGTGGAACTCCTATAACAATCCTAACACATCACTCTTCAACACACTCCAACTCCTTTTTAAGAATTCCAGATTGAATCCATCTGGCCCTGGACTCTTGTTACCATCACAATTCCACACTACAACCTTAATTTATTCTACTGAAAAAGGTTCCTCAATAAGCTGAGATTGAACATTGGTTAAACCTTTAAAATTAATCCCATCCAAAGTAGGTATGTTATTATCATGTTCCTTAAACATTTTTTCAAAGAAACTGAACAATAAATTTATAGAACTAGTGCTCCACATAATTATAGAACATTAATGATGAAATAGATATGGCATTTTCACTCAGAACATATCCCTAAATAGTCATCCCCTTTTAACCTAAACAATACATTTATAGAACTAGTGTTCCACATAATTATAAGACCCCCAGATCGACCTAAAAAATTACTAGCAGACCAATCCATAACACTATTATACCATAAGCTACTAATCAAATAACTACCTACAAATTTAAACTTATATTCTTGAATTAAACAAATTTCAGCTTTACCTGTCAAAAGAGTTTCTCTGACCCTTCTTCTCTTGACCTTATCCCCCCCCCCCCCTTTATGTTATATGAGACAAGATTCATAATGGATTCTTCTTTGACACCTTCCTGCTACCCTTCTCAACTCTATCTCTGTCTCTAGTTTCCTAGTCTTTAATCTTCTGCGCAGTTGAAGGTTTGTTTTGTATCCCAATAACACCCAAATTTGAGATTTCCTCCCAAACTCTGTGGCTAACATTTGAATCTAGATTGGACCAAAATATCTTAGTTCCTTGTAATATATATGAGTCAGAAAAAGAATCACAAAATAATATGGATCCTCCCGAGAATCTCTCTTCACTATCCTCTTGAATATTTACAGAAGTAACAACTTACTTAACCGATTTATTCACTTATGCTCTTTTCTCCATTTGTATTAACTTCAGAGTCTTTGGTATCATGCCTGAGTCCCTCGAGTTCACTACACAAATGGGGTCAAATAGATATTTCATTTGGACAACGAGTATCGAAGATCTTGGGTCTTTGTCTCCAGAATCATCTTCTGACTCGTTTGAATTACCGAAATCCTTATTTGTTCTTCTTCCTCGGGTTGAATAATTAAAAGATATTTTTTACCTTTTCTACGGGAGATGTCCTTCAATAACAAATTGTCCTTCTTTCCTTCTGCCATGATTCAGATCATTACTAAAGACCTTAATACTAGAAGAATTAGCTTCATTGTAGACCACAACAACATTGTTTAGTTCTTCCTCAATTTCAATTCCCTGTTTAAGACTGGCTTCCTATCCAATACTTGATATGTCCTCCTTAGACCCCTCTCATCCTCCATACCATAATCCTATGAGCTTGGTTCAGATTCACTATCAATGTCAATTTAATTATATCTCTCCTTTTGCTTCATATCTATCCTTAAATGACCATGAGAATCCTCGACCATCTTAACTTTGAACATTTGGTTGTTGATCTTGACATTAAAAATCTCGTTAATTACCATCATACAACTGGTTTGATCATGAACCTAGCCACATCTATACACTTCTTCTTGGAGGCAGAATTATCAGAGTAATTGTAATGACCTAGAGGTGATGACATGCATTCAAAGAAATCTATAGACCACACGTGAAACGAGACTCCGTAACATCTTATCCACATCAGTCTCTCCGTATCCATATCTAACTCCTCCCATCTACGAATTTCTGAAAACCACTATCCCCACTAATCTCGAGCTTCTTCTATTAGATCTAAAATCTCTCAGCTATCTACCTCCTCCAAAAGACAAAGATTTGATCCGAATGGCGTGACTTTAATTCTTTAATACCCTTTTACAATAATTTTTTTTTGAATGTTATATGACAATCCAGGAACTAAGTGTTGGTGTAAGCCCTAGAGATCAATACTTTTGGTACTTGTATCGAATTATTTATTAATAATAAAAGGATTTTTATTTATTATGTTTGTTTAATAAAGTCCCTAGAATAGATAGTCCATTTAATGTATCAAGTGTGACTTAATCATGAGATCCCATTAAACATAAGGACACTATTCTTAAAGTATCTGTAGTCAAGCTTTGTTGTGAAGTGAGATAACATTAAAGCATTAAGACTATTATGTATATAGACTGGTGATCACATCTCATGGATCATGGATAAGAAGTTACCAAGTCTTAAACATAGGGATGAATACTAGGAGTAATATTTATACTGGATTGTCCCGCTATGAGAATACCATATAGAATGTTATGCAAAATGTCATAAGTTATTCTCATGGTGATAGTGGTGTATACCACCCTTCGACCTGAAACCACTATGGATCCTAGATGTAGAGTCGGGTGCTTTATTATTGATCAAACATTGTCCATAATTGGATGACCATAAAGACAGTTGATGGGTACTCCAAGAAGCATGCTGAGGGACATGAGTGACCTAGATGGAATTTGTCCATCCTGCGTAATAGGATAAATGTCTACGGGCCCAATATTGAACTGGACAAGGATGACACAATCTATGTCTTGTGTTCAATATATACATAGGGGCAAAAGGGTAATTATACACATAATTATTATCACAGAAGGATTTGTCAGATCACATGACATTTTCGTGTCTTAGGTAGCAGTGATGTGCTGCTAGATACCGCTCACTGTTTATTATGTTAAATACGTGATTTAATATAATTGTTAATGTCACGAAAACCTATAGGGTCACACACAAAAGGACGGATTGATGAGAGATAGAGTAAATAAGGAACACCGTAAGATACGGTGCACTTAAATGAATTGTAGAACATCGTAAGGTACAGTGTACTTAAGTAGAATACGAAATATGGTAAGGTACCACGCGCTTAAGTGATTTGGCATATCATAAGATATGTGCCACATACACTTAAGTGTGCTTTTTAGCTTTCAGCCCACACAAGTGATTCTATAAATAGAACCCTTATGCAGAAGCATTTGTACAGTTGAAATTTTATTTCTCTCTCTCTCACACACGCACGTACACTTAAAGCCTTCATTCGTAGCAGCTAGCACTGAGATTGAAGGAATTCGTTCGTATGGACTGAATAGAGGCGTTGTCACCATTCAATGTTCGTGATCACTCCTTAGATCTGCATCAAAGGTTTCAATCACCGCAAGAGGTAACGATTCTATCACTGATCATGTCCATTCGTAAGGATCACTAAAGGAGAAAATTTTAATTTCCGCTGCGTTTTGGATCGATATTCTCCTTCACTAAGACCTTACCTACATAAGCATTCATTCTCTGACATTGATCTAGATCAGTTGAGAAAACCAGATGAGTTGGTGCTTGACGAGGAAGATCTTCCTTGTTGTTAATGACCACGTCGAAAAAAGATTTAGATCCAACAATAAAACCCTTTGAATTATGAGCAAAAGATTTTGAGAAATTCCTAGGGTTTGTTCCGATGTTTTTCTTGTTGGCGACCTCATTAGGGTGAACCTGCTCTCTTTGGAACCTAGGAATGTTAGCGTAAATCTTTTTTCTCTCCAATATGTATGTTGTAAAGTCGTAATGCTAACATCCTTTCATCTTCCACATCCACAAATCTCGCAATTCCAAAACTTCTACTTGACTTGTTTTTCCTTGGAGGAATAACAAGTTCCACTAGATCTCCATACTTCTTGAATAAACTAAAGATCTCTCTAGCTCTACATCCATCTGGGAACTCGAAAAAGTAAATAGATGATATCTTCCTAGACTCATCGTTGATCTTAGATCAAAAATCTTCATCAACGAAAATATTTCATCTTTGAGTCAGGTTCTTAAATACGTTTCCCTTATGCCTGACCTTTTGCCACTTCGTGCAAAGCTGAGAAAAAGGAGTGAGGTTCTTAGAGAACCAAATCTAGATTATCGGATCACCTAGGGTTAGGTGAAAAGTGAAAAACGACCAAGAAATTAGGATATGAAAGGAAAATTAGGGTTTCAAAAGGTCAATTTATAGAAGAAAATGGTGAATCGAAACGATTAGGGTTTCAAAATCGGAAGATTTAGGGTTCCTAAAAAGGGAAAAAGTTGGTTAGGGTTGAAAAGATGAGAGAATTCTATAGAGAAGGTGAGACATCTCTCTCTAGAAAAAAATAAATATTTCATATAAAAAATCAAGAGTATAATCCCTTTACAAGCCTTAATAGAAATAATTTTTTTCACTAGTGTTACTTTCTAGTTTTTTCCTTTGAGTTTTAGCCTATTTGTTTAAAAAAAAACTGATCTCCCTATTTTGTGAAAAAAGAAACATTAAAACTTGTTTTAACAAAATGTAGATTTTAATTAAAAATGATGAGGAATTGTTTTTTACGTTGTTCCTTTTGTCATAGTATAATAAAAGCACACACAAACACGTCCTAAATAGAAGAATAAGCATACCCACTTGCTAGATTGGATTAATGAATATCACATTTACCATCGTTGCAAGTGTTATTCTCGTGGCTTCATAAAAACTTATTTTTTTTACTAATATTAACAACATTGCTACTTTCACATCAAATATTTTACACCAAAGTATTATTCATTATTTATACACTCAACCAATCTCATATGTATCATTAACCAAATTATAAATTATATTAACTAATTTATATTTAATTAATCAATTTTATTTTATGGGTTAAATACGTTTTTATCCTCATAAATATTATCGTTTACACTTTTAATCTCTCAAACAATTTTCTTCAAAGAATGGTTTTTCTAACATTTTTCATCCACACTTTTGATCCCTCATGTTAACGTCTATTAACAGAAGTTGACGTGATATTCCACGTGATTTTTTTTTGATGATTAGGCTTGCACGTTACAGTGTCAATGTTACAAAGATGCTGACATAACATACCACGTGACTAAGATCAAAATTATACTTGATTTCATAAAAATTTGAAGTTAATCTATAACTTAAGTCGTAGCTAATCTGTAACAAATTCAAGAACTAGAAAAATTTATCATGCAAGAATCAGGAATGCAATCGTACAAAATCATCAGTTTCACAACTCCATCTACCTATAGTTGGTAATAAAATATCATCATCCTTCTATGTAGCATGAACACACTCTTTGCATAATATTGATTTCTCTACTAAAATCTCTTCTAAGAACTTTAGCATTGTACCTCACCAAGTCCTATGTCGTATCGTGAGTATAATGATAATAGTCAATAGAAGAAGCAACTATTTCATGTATTTATGCCACGTTGTTTCTGATTATATGGTATCCATTTCTCAAGCCAAACTCTTCCATGTTGTGAATCACTTCAAATGGAAGTCTTGTTTGAGGATGATAATCGAGATCAACTGAAGTTGGAAATCGCTGCATGTTCTGAATCTCTTGCAGTCTAGAAACCTCCATATAATTTTTCCTCAAATGATCTTTCAAACTTCTAAGATTGTATATAAACTTGAAAGTGCCGCACTTACCAAGAGGAAACGGGTCATCACATTGAGATCTATGACCTCTCTTATTGTTATAACCTGGATAATCTTCTTGCTTGAAATTCACAAGAAAACACAATCACATCACCCACCAAAAGTATTTGATGATCACTACAACAATGTTTGAAGCAAAAGCAAAAGCTTTAGCGAGGGAAAGGGAGAATGAGAAATCGCCATCACCCAAAAGTATTTGATGATCACTACAACAATGTTTGAAGCAGAAGCAAAAGCTTTAGCGAGGGAAAGGGAGAATGAGAAATCGCCATCACCCACCAAAAGTATTTGATGATCACTACATAATTTGTGATCCATTTTGGAAACTCTCTTTCATCTTCTTCTTGATAATACTCACTAATCCATTGATCATCATTTTTATTTTGAGTTTAAAATGCATGAAAATCAATACAATATATTGTATTTTCATCGAAGAAATTGCTGGAAGTTGTGACTCATGAATGGTTCAAAATAAAAGGGAATAGAACACTAATATTTAAATTGTATTTTTGTGTTTTGTGTTTGCATTTGAATTCTGACGTGTTTGTATTACTATATTAGAATGACGTGTTTAAATTACCTAAGGATTGGTTAGGAATTAACTATAAATTAACTACCATTTATGGGTTTAGATATGGTGTTAATATAAAACATTTAAAATGGAAACAATTGACAAGTGACATCCATGTCAGCATTTTTGCCACGTGTATGCCACGTCATCAAAAAATATTTCACATGGCATGCCTAGTAAACCTCTGTTAGTGGAAACTAATGGGAGAAATCAATTTTTGAGACTAAAAAGTTTGCATGGACCATTATTTAAAGAAAAATTTTAGAAAGACTAAAATTGAATGTTGATATATTTATGAGGATCCCTAACATATTTAACCCTTATTTTATCGTTTAAAATTACTTAAATGTGAATACACATATTAACCAAACTATGCAACAATAACTTCTAAACTTATCCCACTAAGTGGGGTCCAACTACATGAATTAACTTTCGCCATAATATTTTATCAAAGAATCATGTTTCTATCCAAATTATTAATCTCCATATTTTTCTTAATAACTTCTCTGGTAGTCTTTTTTAGATCTTCCCATTCCTCTAATTGTTTTCCTTCTTTCCATATGATCTACACTCCTTATTACTGATCTTCTTTCCACATGCTCAAACCAGTTAAGTCAATTTTCCATCATCTTCTCCATTATAGACGCTACCCTGACACTCTTTAATATTTTCATTTCTAATTCTATCATATCGAGTCTTATCACACATCTACCGCAATATTCTCATATCTGCTACACTTACTTTATTCTCGTATTGATATTTAAATGTCCAACATTTTGTCCTGTACAAAATCTCAAATCTTACCGCCTAAAACCTTGTTTTTATTTTATAAAGTATTTCTCTTTTCAACTTAATTCCTAAAGGCAATTTTGATCATCACTTTAAAATTCATTTTATTGGTCTCTTAATTTTTTTTAATTTTTTTTTAATCTTCATACCATTTTGAGATCAAACTTTAATCACATAACAATTTCGTTGATGATGTGTCACTGTCATATATATATATATATATATATATATATATATATATATATATATATATATATATATATATATATATATATATATATATATATATATATATAATATAATTAAATAGTGATTTCATCTCTCTTATTTTTATTAATATTAAAATTTTTAAAAACAATATTTAATCATGTAATTTGGACCTAATTTTGACATAATTTAGACATAAAAATGTTTTTTATTTTTAATGTTAATAAGTTATTATAAATAAATTATATACTTAAAAATATTGATATATAATAACCTAAAATATTAATATACATTATCAAATGAACTATTAATATTTGGTCTGAAATTGTTGGTGATTAAAATCCAAAAAAAACGAAATAGATGACAAATAAATAAAATTTTATAGTGGGGATTAATATATATATATATATATATATATATATATATATATATATATATATATATATATATATATATATATATATATATATATATATATAAAGACCAAAATTGATTGTTTCTAAAATATATAAACAATGATAGCTTTTGCTCATTTCCCATATTAAAAATACTCAAATATATATATATATATATATATATATATATATATATATATATATATATATATATATATATATATATATATATATATATATATATATATATATATATATATATATATATATATATATATATATATATATATATATATATATATATATAATTTTGTTAAGAACGAAGATATACCATTTGAATAAATGAATAACATATTTGAATAAATGGAAATCTTAACGAATATTTCAAAAGTATTTTTCAGAGCTTAAAGAGTATATATTTTTTCTAAATGTATGTATTCAATGTCTTAAAAATTTGAATAATTAATATATTTTTAAAGAAAAATCATGTGAAATTTTTAAAGAGTAATGTCTACTTAGCATCACCCTTTAATAAATTATCCTTTTTAATTATTGAGAATTTTCTCTTTTCCATACATGTAAAGTGAAAATAATATATTCCAATTATGGTATTTTATGGTTCGGGAGATTAGCCTTTATAGTTGTGTATAGATGATACCCGGTTTATAAAAAAAAAAGTGAAAATAATATATAGAATAATTAGATGATATAAGTAAAACTAATTTTTTTTCTCCGTATAAATCGAATAGTGTAAGACCATAATAGTAGGCAAAACTTTCGCTCAAGAGACCCATAATTTCTAATTAAGCTCGTGTCCAGGGTACTGGATTCGAACCCATAATTTCTAATTAAGCTCGTGTCCAGGGTACTGGATTCGAACCCATAATTTCTAATTAAGCTGAAAGAGACCCCACAATCTTATCCAAGTGCTTTTGAATAATATTTTACTATTCTTAAATATAAGCGAAAATGAATTAAAATAAATAAACTTAAGAGTAAAGGAAGTAATAATTAATAGGCTAAATTATACTTTTGATATCTCAATTTTACCTAAGTCACAATATTAATTCTTCTATTTTAAATTCAAATTATTTTGATATCTTTCACGTTTTTTATAGGAAATCAATGAGATTTCGTTTTTAACTTATATTTTTATCTATAAAGTTTAATGATATATTTATATAATTTGATTTGTTATATTTTAGAAAAAAAATGTCATTTAAAAAATAGAAACATCATTAATTTTAAGTGTAAAAGTATGAGAAGGGACCAATTGTTTAAATTTAAAATATGAGAAATTTTGTGAATCAAGTAAATAAAGTGATCAAAATTAAAATAAAATTCATCTTAAAACAATTTTTTTTTTATAAAATGTTACAATGTGAAAAACATAGAAATACAAATTCTTGTAACAATATTTGAATGGGATATTGTTAGAAATGAAATAACTCGATCAATCATATCATATCATATACATAAGCATTCTTCATTCTCTGACATTGATCTAGATCAATTGAGAAAACCATATGAGTTGGTGCTTGACGAGGAAGATCTTCCTTGTTGTTAATGACCACATAGAAAAAAGATTTAGATCAAGTAGTAAAACCTTGTGAATTTTGAGCAAACGATTTTGAAAAATTCCTAGGGTTTATTCTGATGTTTTTCTTGTTGACGATCTGATTAGGGAGAACCGGCTCTCTTTGGAACCTAGGAATATTAGCGTAAATCTTTTTCTCTCCAATATGTATGTTGTCAAGTTGTAATGCTAACATCCTTTCATCTTCCACATCCACAAATATCGCAAATCCAAATCTTCTACCTGACTTGTTTTTCTTTGGAGGAATAACAAGTTCCACCAGATCTCCATGCTTCTTGAATAAACTAAAGATCTCTCTAGCTCTACATCCATCTGAGAACTCGGAGAAGTAAATAGATGATATCTTTCTAGACTCATCGTTGATCTTAAACTTCGTGTTTAGGAACGTGTACTATAGTACTCTGTCGAAACCTTGTTCATTGTCATCAGTAGGTATATGGTGAACTTTATTAGACATTATATGACGTGTTTCATCCAATTAAAGTGTTAGAAATGTGCATAAGTTATATTGAATTGTGTTATGATTTTTAATAATTGAAAAACTATAAAAAAAAAATTATTTGGAACACAACCTAGCAAACATTACTCGACACATATATCAATTTGATTTGATTTTGAATATGAAATAGCGGGATGCACGATGAACACAATTCATTAAAATTTGAACGAATTGGGTATCGAGTTAGATAAAATCTGATCCAATTCAATTTGTATACACCAGTAGATACATAGACACAAACTCAAATTTACGATATCTCACTTATTCACCTTTAAAATGGTGAATTATTATACTACTTTTTTTGACAGAGTCATTAGACTACTTGAAATTAAAAAAAAAATTGAGATTTGAGAGTCAAGTTTATTTTAAAATCAAATTAAATAGAAATCATATATTTATGATTAAAATCTAATAATTATAATTTATTTATTTTAAAATCAAATTAAATAGAAATGATATATTTATGATTTTGGTTGTGAATATAAAACTAATATCCAGTATTATATTTTTGTAAACTAAGATATCAAAATTTTATATTTTATAAATTAATTTATATCAAAACAAAATTATAAAAATTCTTCTTGTAATATTTTCTGTATATCTTGTTTATCTTGTGTTGGAGTAATTTGTTTTCGTTATTAATATATATTTTTTTAGTGAAAATTTTAGATAAATAATCAATTTTTTAAATTTTAATACAAATTAATCAAAAAATTTGCATAATTCTCTATATTTTTTTTCATTTTTTTCCAGCTTCATGCAGGTTTAATGATGAGATTTATCCACGGAATTTTATTATTTTTATACTCGTAGATAAATTTGCAGAAAAATCCACATGTAATATCTAATTTGTAGAAAAATTTAAAAGTAAATTAAAAAAATAAAAATAAAAAGTAAAAGACATCCATTGAATTTGTTCTTTCTCTTTAATCTATCCTTTTGTTTGAAACATGATTATATTAAAATTTATGTGAAAAAATTGGTTAATTTGATACTAAAATTTTAAAAAAAAAATTATTTAAATAAAATTTCCATTTTGATCGTTTCAAAAAAATAAAAAAAAATAATTTATTTGATTTCCCACGTTGCAAAACTAATTTAGATTAAAACTTAATTATTTAGCTTTTAAATAAATTATTTTTATATCCATAAAAATAAAAATTCTTTTGACTGAAATTAATAATCACTTTTTTCTTTTGACTGAAATTAAGCGGGCTCAAACAGTCGGAACCATGCTCGCTTCATTCCTAATGCATTAATAGGAAAATAGCATTTGATCTGAAGATCACGCAGCACAATCCAAATGAAAGGAGTATCGATTAAAGAAAATTGGAGGAGGAGAACGAACAAGTTCGAGTTACCTTCTCTATTACTCTTATGCATCTTCTTCTTTCTCGCTGGATTCTATGGTTCCAGATTCTTCCATCACTCTCAGGTTTTCTTTTTCTCAATCCTAATCACATTCTTCAAGATTTTAAGCTTTTTTTTTCTCTTTTGATTTCCGAAACGGTGTCTTGCAGGAAGATGAATATGGCCTAAGAGCGAAATTGTTGCATGCCGGAGAGTCCGGTGATAATTTCATTACTTCCATTCCTTTTCAGGTTTTAGCAAATTAGTTTTCGAGCTTTCATAATTTAGTGTTTGAATTCGGGATATGTTGTTTTGCTAGGTTAGTTGAAATCAGTGTTTCAACCGTTGAGATGATCACGGCATTTTATGATTATTTTAGTGTTTGAATTAGCGCAGAAATATCGCTGCATTTAGGTGGTTGAATATTTGATTTTGACAAATTTTTCATTATACTTTGATCAGGTTCTCTAAATAGAGGTTATAGTGGCGTTATAGCGCTATAGTTCAGTAGAATTAGAATAAACCATAAAGTGGCACTACATAATATAGTTTTAAATTGCGATTGTAGAAGACGATGTGAATTTTGCGATTATTATGTTCGCTGTGAAGTGTGTTGTGCTGCAGCGAGACTATTGACTCAGAGAGACTCTTAAATTGAAATTTTAATTTCTTGCGAGTAGAATTGAAATAACCTGACCAAAATCATAGACGTGAGTCATAATGCTAGTTTAATGTCGTCGTGGAGACTACTGCAACAACAATATTGTGGCCGCAATTGGGTTGCTTTAAAACCATGCAAAACACTATTACGAAGTCGAGTTCGGTCAAACCGCTATTTTTTTTTCAGCAATTGGGTTTGTTATCACTGAATTTGATTCTGTAGACGTTTTAAGCATTCCTTTTAATGAGATAAAGCTTGGTTGTTGTTGTTATATTCCTTGAATATATGATCATTATTAAGCATGTGATGTGATTCATCATCATGGCTGATTTGTGCTTTGACATTTGGATGTAACTTTGATTTGTGTTTCTCAGATGTTGAGTTGGAACCCTCGCATTCTATATTTTCCCAATTTCGCAAGTGCGAAACAGTGTAATAGCATAATTGAGACAGCAAGGGCAGAAGGGCTTACACGATCAACAGTGGCAACAGTGTCGGGTATAAGTGATATCAGAACAAGGTAGTGTACATGTTCTTGCAATAGAATATTTAACTACATGGCTTTTTAACAATGTTCAATGGTTAACGTAACAGTGTGATTTCATCATATGCTTATTAAGTTTTAAATCAATAGAAGCTTATATATTCTTCTGTCAAACAGCTATGGTGCATCAATTAGTGCTTCTGAGGACAAAACAGGTGTTTTAGATCTCATTGAAGAGAAAATAGCAAGAGCAACAAAACTTCCTAGGAATCATGGAGAGGTAACATTCATTCATATTATGCTTTTTAACTTCACTTAGTTCAAGTTTTAGTCCTTTTTTTGGGGATGGTTTCTAAATTTTATGAGGAATCACATTGTTTCAGATATTTAATATTATCCGCTATAAGGTCGGACAAAAATATAATCCTCATTATGACTCGTACTATAGTGCTAAGGATGATCCACAAGAGAGTCGAAGGGTATGTAAGAATAAAATTCATATATTTTTAGTTCTAATTCGTAATTTATATCATGTAATTGGTTTCTTATCGGATTAATCTATCCATGTATTATTTTTTACACCATGAACATGCAGGTAGCTTCATTTTTGGTGTATTTAACAGATGTCTCAGAAGGTGGGGAGACAAACTTTCCGTATGAGGTAAATTCCAGTTTATCATTACATCTCAATTCACTAAATATTTCACATATTTTTATTCTTTTCGAACAACATATTTTTCATTTTCTAGTCACACACTTTAGTAATTTATGCATTGTTATTGTGTAGAATGGGTTGAACATGGACCTTGGCTATCATTTTACGGATTGTATTGGTTTGAAAATAAAGCCACGAAAAGGAGATGCGATTCTATTTTATTCTTTGTTCCCTAATGGCACAATGGATCGGGTTAGTACTTTACTCTCGTTATAATGGATGTATCTGATCTATACATAATACATAATACATCTAAATTGTTTATCTAAAAAGTAAACTTAGATGAAGTAATTTTTTATTGATCTTCTAAAAGAATAAAGAAGTTTTTTTAATTCATAAAGTGACTTGAATTTAAGTAAGCATAGTAATTACTCCTCCAAAATGAGTTGATATCTTGTTATGGTATGAAGAAGGTTATGTATGATACAATTCAAAATGATTTTGCACTCAAATATGTAGGTTGCTTGACAATCTTTGTATATAATTTTTGACAGACATCACTCCATGGGAGCTGCCCTGTAATTAAAGGGGAGAAGTGGGTAGCTACAAAGTGGATACGGAATCAATTACATTACGATGATTAATGATGATATAGTACATGCAACAAAGATTCAATGTATTACACAAGTTGAAATACTCTCCAAATGAAATGGAAAATTTGATTGGGTGAGATGTAAACATAAAAATAAATAAAGGATTCCTGTGATGAATTCAAAAGAAATATATATTTTTATAATGTATAGAAATATAAATAGTTTTTTTTATTCATATTGTTACTTTGAGTTTAGGATTTTGTTTTCAAAAAATAAATATATAGAAATAATTGGTCTTTTTAAATTGTGAATTTTTTTAAACTTGTTTTAAGAATTTATAGATTTTTTTTATTAAAAAGATATACTTATCAATCATGAATTGTTTTTTATATTGTTGTCAGTCACTTATATAACAAGTAATTTAACTAATTTAACCACCTAATTACTTTCAATACAAATAACTAACTAAAACCTTCTAGACTTGAGTTTCCCTTCAACACTCCCTCTTAATTCTAAGTCACTACAGTAAATTATATTGATCATGCTTCTTGTCTTTTTGAATTTTTTAATCTTGAGTGTTTTACTTAGAATCTTCTACTTGATCATTTGTTCTTCATTATGATAAAGTAAACTTGCCCTTGATTACTTGATATCTAAAAAAATACATTTGGTTTCAATGTGTTTTATCATTCCATGAGCTATCAGAATTCTTTATAACATTAATTAATGATTTGTTTTCTACCGTTAGTTCAACTATTCATCTTTTCCTATCATTAATTCAATAAGAGAAAATTGCAACTACACTTCTTAACAAGTTTCATTATGGTTATAACAAATTCAAGGATAGGGAAGTAACTTAGACCTCCTAAATCAGTCATATAAAATTCAATATTCATGCTGAACTTTGGATTCTCAATCTCATTGTGATTGATTCCATAAGTAGATAATGAACATATAGACACATTATATCGAGATTGTCTTGATTCAAGACTTTCATATAGATTCCATGTTCAAATGTACAGTTGAAATATCCAATCTTCTTTAAGAACTAATCAATCCTCTTGTCCCATGCTATAAGAGCTTGTTTCAATCTATGGAGTGTATTATCAAGCTACAAAACACTATCTTCTTCACCTTTTTCAGTGAATTCATGAGTTTGACTATACTAGATTGCAAGAAGTCATCCATGACTACTAATAATCTAATAGTCTCAATTATTGAATCTGGTGCAAACATTTATGTAAAAAATCAAGGTCAAACTCTTGTAAGAAACCATTTGCAGCAAGTCATGCCTAATTTTTGGTGATGAGTGAATTCTCAAGTGTACAAAATTGTCACAAGTAATAAAGATGGAGAGAATATTTTTCAGTGTCGATCACAAGAGCTACAAGTATTTTTTATTCATTGATTTTAGCATGTTATTAGTTGAAAAAAAAGTTTAAAGTTTTGTCTGATAAAATTTTAAAATAAAAAGAGTTTTAAAATTATTAATAAAAGTAGGCTAGGATGAGCTTAATTTTGAACTTCCCCTTTAATTTCTTATTTGACTTTACTAATTCACATCACTATTATAGGTTGTTACAAATTATTTATTAATAATCCTTTAGCAATTAAACATTTATCCCCTTATCCCTTAGACAAACTCTTCACAATTTCATGGCAAGTTGCAATTTAAGGAGTGTTAAGTTTCAAGTATGAAAGTGTAAAAGTCTCACATCGACTAAAAAGGGAGGAAATGTTAGATTTATAAGAGAGGTGACCCATACCCCCATTTCCTTACAGTTTTGGGTGAGTATGTTGTGTCACGGTTTCTTGCACTACAACAAACAAGACCTTAGACAGCGCTTTTTTTAGCCTTAGACAGCGCTTTAAAGCGCTGTCTAAACCTCCGCTGCTAAAGGTTTAGACAGCGCTTTTTTAAATCTTAAAAGCGCTGTCTAAGCCCCCACCCCTTAGACAGCGCTTTGACCAAAAGCGTTTTATAAGACCCTCTTATTTTAAATTTTTTAGGTATACCTTAGACAGCGCTTTTGAAAAGCGCTGTCTAAGCCCCACCCCCTTAGACAGCGCTTTGGCCAAAAGCGCTTTCTAAGACCCTCCTATTTTAATTTTTTTAGGTATACCTTAGACAACGCTTTTCAAAAAGCGCTGTCTAAGCCCCCCCCTTAGATTAAAATTTATCCTATGTAAGCTTTTCTAAAAAGCGCTTTCTAAAAAATATGTGCATCATTCACAACAGAATAGGAACCTTAGCAGAAGGTAATGCTCCATATAGCTTGTCTGTATTCCATGGAGAAATTTGTTTTTGTACATAGTTAGAGAGTATTATGCGGCTTTAAAAAAATAGAAAATGTAACACATGATAGGAAATAATTGTAGACAGTTGTTGAATAGAAAAATAGATTATTAAATTAGATAAAGTGTATAGAGTCTATCATAGATATGGATATAATTAGCTCAATATTGTGCCAGCTACTGAAAATATTGAACAAAGTTTCATTTATGTCATAATCCCTAAAAACATAAAAGGCACAAATGTGTATTCATCAGCATTCACCAAGAATCCATATATTAAAAGTTAGAACCAAAACAAAAGCTCATCTATTTCACTTCTAAAATAATTCCTAGAAAGCTCTCTGACTTGATTACCAAATTCACAATTTTCATATAACAGACTACCTACTAGCTATATGTTGGTGTTTTTCATTTCACACAAAATAAATGGATTCCACACAAAATCAATTTGATTTGTATATTTAGGCTTTAGAGAAATGTTAGCTTAAGGATATAATCAGCAATCTACCAAATCTCTTGAACTCTAGGAAACCCCGATACTCCAAAATAGTCAAAGTATCGGTGTCTAACACATATCTGACACCATAAACCTGTCCGATACAGAAAACTATATATCATGTTTGATTATAGCACACATTTTCAGAACTGTTAGACAAAAACGCACTCAATCATAATAACATATCC
This sequence comes from Lathyrus oleraceus, assembly GCF_024323335.1. NCBI lineage: Eukaryota > Viridiplantae > Streptophyta > Magnoliopsida > Fabales > Fabaceae > Lathyrus > Lathyrus oleraceus. The sequence goes on from NC_066580.1 coordinate 467,709,132, forward strand.
TGTGAAATTAGTGGTCTAAACTTTGTGCCTATATACTATTTAAGACTACATGCACAACAAAAACTTTTGTGTTTCTCCCAGCTAATTCATTCATGGAAAATATACTGCTATCATAAAGTAATCCTCACATTATACATCAGTAATAACAATTACAATTTTTTGTCAAGAGAAAGGACTTAGTTCCAAGGAACTCATTTCATATCAATTTATTCAATCTAATGTGACTCACTTACAAGGCAAAACATAACAAATATGAATAAATTAGACAATTTAGAGAGGACTGCAAAACGCATCTACTCATATATGAGGAAATAACATAGATTAAACTTACAATATGAATGTATAATGATGGCGAGATAGGAGCACGAGACAAAGATGAACGACAATGAGAGAGTATGGACTGAAAATGAAAACTAGTGTTAAAGAAATGATAAGTGTGAAACATTTGTAGAATGAGGAAGGAACGAAAAGATTAAACTTACAATATGAATGTCTAATGGCGGCAAGACAGGAGCCGGAGAGAAAGATGAACGGAGGTGAGAGAGTATGCGCTGAAAATGCAAACTAGTGTTAAAGAAATGATAGGTGTCAAATGCACACGCAAAACAGTTACAAGATTAAAATTGTTAATTTGTAGTAATTAAGTAGCCTAGCTAACTATTCCAATTCAGATGATATGTGACAACAGTTACTAGATAAAAAAACTCATCTACTCCTATAACAGTTACTAGATAAAAAAACTCATCTACTCCTATAAAAAAAACACATACACATATTTTAATTGAATACATACTAACTGTATAATAGACATCCCAAAGTATCTAATATATCAAACTGCACCTAAAAGCAAAATCTCTTTCTATTAATTCTACTTAACTCTTCAAGCTAGATAAGTAAGATAACTGTTAGAATTAAGTTGTTACATTGCACTTGGAGAAATTTAGACAACTCAATCTTTTCAATAAATTATATATTAATAGGTGAAAGTCATGTTGATCTCATTCAAATAAGAAGTTATCTCATTCATTTCATTATAATATTATTTGGGGAATGTATACAAATTATGAATCAATATCTTAAAGTGCCATAGCACGTTAAATGCCAACACAATAAACATACTTAACAAACAAACTTACACCTGGTCTCTTCCAACACCAACCGAAACATGCAATCTATCAATCATTCTTACATCTTTCAAATTAACTTTTTATTTATTGAAAAAGCCAAAAAGCAATTTATTAATTAAGGCACAAGATGTGCAACCAGGACACCACAGACATCACAAAGAAACTAGTACAAGAACCAACAAATATGCTTCTATACCAGATACAACCAAATTAACAAAATAACACACTACCATAAATATAACTCATCTACCACCTCCTATTACAAACTTGAGGAAAATAAGCCAGCATTCAATATTCATTCACCTCTGCCGACGCATCAAAGATGAGAAAAGATACACTCTAAATGCCTTAGACCAACCAACAATTTTTCAATGAACCAAGTGCCAAGCCAATAATAAAATGTGCCTCAGAGCTAGACTCAAAAACACGGTCCCAAAACCGGAGCGCCAACATAACAACCCTGCAAACCCTCTACAAGTTGTCAACTCATAAACGGTCGAATATCATGCCTCACTGCACTGACAGGTTAGAGCTACACTAATGACAGCAAAAGCCAACAGGACCCTAATACAAGTCGGTTATACACCTCCAAAACTAAACTTTCTGCAGAACACACAGACCCAGAAATACAAACCAGAATGACATAATCAATCAAAAGACAACAGCCTGACATCATCGTAACAGCTGAAACCATAGGGGAAGCATTTGACTACAACTTAGCAACATTAACTAAAATACAACATTGCAGACTTGAAGAGATTATTATCCAAATCATTAGTTGAGCTTATTGGTTATTCAAAAGCCTAAGTATTGCTCCCCTGTTATCCCAAGTTCACATAACGTAATAGAAAAAATATATTTCCTTCATGATTTACACAAACAATAAAGTAGTTGTGATTCAGATTTCATGCATCTCTATATGTTAAACAATAAACCCTAAAGTTGAGTCAACAAGCCCAACTGTGACTCCCACAACACCAATTACTAGAAATCTTAAACCCTAAAAAATCAAAAATTCAAAGTAACATAGTTTCAATTTATGATGTGATTCCAACAATCATTAGTGAGAAAAATACAATAAAAAATTAAACCCTAGCAAGAAAGCAGTCAAGAGAGATGAGAAAAGGGTACAACAGAGGAGCCAAGAGTAAGTTACCGGTGCGAGCTTCGATAACCCCCGTTCATGAGTGACCGTCATGTTCTTTGTTAACCTTCGTTCTCGAGTGACCAGTGTGAAAAAGCTTACATAGGATATACAATCGGTAAGGACAAATCGTACAAACTAGAGAGAATCGGTAAAATGTTAAGAAATGACGAACAAAACGCAGTAGAAATGACGAACTGAATCAGAAATGAAAAAATGCAGAAATGAAGAACATACCGCAGTAGAAATGACGTTCTGAAACCGATTCTTCAAACACTTTCTGGTATTGAAACTGAATGATTACAATGTATTCTCGTTCGCTGTTAGGGTTCGCTGGAGGGGTTTAATCGCAGGAGGGAAAACAAAAAGAACTGAGAACAAAAATAGAAGTCTGAAATTTAATTTTAATTAGACCTTAGACAGCGCTTTTGTGGAAAGCGCTTTCTAAGATAAGCCTTAGACAGCGCTTTCCAAAAGCGCTTTCTAAACCCCCACCTTAGACAGCGCTTTTGGTTTTAATTTTTTTTTTAATTGAAAGACTTTAAACAGCGCTTTCTCAAAAGCGCTGACTAAGGTCTATATTTAAAAGCGCTTTCTAAAAGCGCTGTCTAAGGGGGGGTCTTAGACAGCGCTTTCTAAAAGCGCTGTCTAAGACCCCCCCTTAGACAGCGCTTTCATTATTTTTTTAGAACATTTTCCGTGTTTTATTTTTATTTTAACCTTAGACAGCGCTTTCTTTTAAAAGCGCTGTCTAAGATGCGCTGTTAAAAAACCTTTTTGGCGTAGTGTTGGATCCATAAATATTTATCCTATTAACATTTATGGCGCTCTCCGAACTCCCTAGCAAGTGGTATCAGAGCCCTTGTTGGCTCAATGAAGGAACGAAAGTGGATAAATGTGGATCAAGACTAGTCATGTGGATGAGTCACACTTGTGGGGTAGATTGTTGGGTTTCAAATGTAAAAGTGTTAAAGTCCCACGTCGACTAGGAATGGAGGAAATGTTGAATTTATAAGAGAGGTGACTCATACCCCCATTGCCTTAAAGTTTAACCCATTAACACTTTCAGCACTCTACGGGTTCCCCAACAAGTGGTATTAGAGCGGCTATAAAGCAACTATAGTTCCGTCTTATTTTAGTTTTGTTCACGGAGTACAACCAAATTGCCTACGTCTGCGACTATAGAGTAGTTATAGTTCCGTCTTATTGATTTGTTCTGAATTACACACTTTAGGGTTTCAGTGTTACAAGTATATATAGGGATACTACAGATCCATATTACAATAATACCCCTAATAAACCCCTATGAAGATTAACTGCATAATACCACATCCTAGCAAGTGGGGGCGTGTAGTTCCTACTTAACACCGAGAAACATGTAACAAGTTCAAACATTGTTTGAACTTGTCACTTGTGACTAGCTTGGTCAACATATCAGTTGAATTTTCTGAATCTTGAACCTTCTAAAGTAATATATGTCTGGACGCCACCAACTTTCTGATCTTGTAGAACCTCACATTAATATGCTTGGTCCTTGCATGATATATCTGATTGTTTTCCAAATAAATAGCACTCTAAGTATCACAATGCAACTAAACTCCACCTTGCTCAACACCTAACTCTTTCACTAACCCTATAAGTCACAATGCATCCTTGTCAGCTTCAGCTACTTCCATGTATTCGGCCTCAGTTGTAGACATGGCTATTATGGATTGAACTGTTGATTTCTAGCATATAGGCCCCATACAAGAGTAAAAACATAACATGTTGTAGATCTCATATCATCCAGATCACCTGCATAGTCAGAATCCATATATACCACAATTAACGGATCACCCTGCTCCATGTTGAACATGATACCATGATTTGTTGTACCCTAAGTGTACCTTAGAATTCACTTGACTACTTCCTAATACTGCTTCCCTGGCTTGGACATGAACTTGCACACTTGACTTACTGCTTGTGCCAAATTCGGTATACTGGAAACCATAACATACATCAAACAACCAATTGTGTTGGCATAAGGAATTTTAGACATGCCTTCAATCTCTGAGTCTATCTTCAAACATTGTTCCAAAGAGAGCTTAGAATGACTCTCTCAAGTGGAGTACTCATAGGTTTTTCTTTGCTCATGTCAAATCTACTCAAAACACCTTCAATATAGCTTTTCTGAATTTCCATCTCAAGAATCTTCTTTGCACCACCCAGATCCTTCATATCAAACTCCTTACCTAACTTGTTACTCAACTCATTTAAATCATGCACATGGTTGGCAACAATCAACATAACATCAACATAAAATAACAAGAAATACAAAAGAACCATCATCAAGGCTCCTCATGTAAACACAATAATCATAATCACACCTTCTATAGCAAATTCCGAGCATGTATGAAGAAAAGATCATGTACTTTATGGTTGCTCCATGTAAATTTTCTCCTCTAGATTACCATGAAAGAAAGTTGTTTTAACATCCATATGCACTAAACGCATATCCTTGTTGACTACCAAGGCCAATATTGTCCTGATAGAAGTGTGTCTAACCACCGGATTGAAAATCTCATCATAATCAATCCTCTTCTTCTATGAATACCCCTTTGTAACTACCCGAGCGTTGAACTTTTCCCTTTCTTTTTCTTTTACTATTGGATTTTTCTTGTACACCCACTTGCAACCAATATCTCTCTTTCCCTGTAGCAGTTGGAAAAGATCCCATGTCTCATTATTTTTCAAGGACTCAATCTCCTCCATCATAGCACTCATCCACTTATCTTTCTCTTGGCTAGCCATAGCCTCTCAAAAAGTGGAAGGGTCTCCGCAACTAGTAAGAAGAGCATATGTTGTTAAGTCTTCAAACCCATATCACACTAGAGGTGTAAGACGTCGGGGATCCCTATCATGCACAAGTGTATAATCTTATACTCCACCTGAATCATGCACTCCATCTGAATTTGAGACTGGTTCGTGCTATTATTGGGCTACAACCTGCCTTGGACTCACTAATGGCTCCTTAATGTCCACCTGAATCTTGTCCTAATTGGAATTTTCTACCTCAGTATTTGGCGCAACCATCACATATCATTGTTTCAACATCGAATGCTCATTAAATACAATATCTCTGCTGACAACCACCTTCCTCTTAATAGGATCCCACAACTTGTACCCTTTCACACCTTTATTATGGCCAATAAACACTACTATAAATAATATACTTCATGACAAAACTTTCACCTCACTCTACCAAAAACTAAGGTAAAAGATCAAGGTGTGCCATGTTTTATATTATTTTTTAATAAATACCACATATTCTCTCGGTTTCTAAATAAAACTGAGGAGAAAAATATCCCAGTACATGCTTGGAATCCCAACATCAGAAGTTTATGTTTTTTTCTTTAAAAGTGTTTTTTTTAATTTTTAAAATAATGATTTATTTCTTCGATTATATTTAATAACCGAGGGATTAAATTATCATATTTTACTATAAAAATACTCGTTAATCAGATTTTACCCTAAATCTAACTTATATTTAATCGTCCAAAGTCTTACGCATCATTCTTTGGGATGGATTGTAAGACAAAAAAAACTTCAATGTTCTTCAATTGAACAAAATATTTTGTTACCCTTGCAATGTATCTCACATAAGGATGTTAATGTTGTTGTTGTATTTTTGTAATAACCTTCCTATGTTGTTAATCAAAGAAAACATTGAGAAATTTATTATTTTCCTTAGTTGACAATATTGAGAAATTTACTCCTAAACACAATCATCCATTTATTTTTCATGTTCTCTTTCATGTTTTCATTCATGTGAAAGCATTTGCCATGAAAACATTTGTTCAAGATAATTAAATCTCTCTATGATGGATTGCAAGTACAGAAAAATATTTTCTTAGTTGGAATAGATAACTTATAAAAAAAAATTGAAAATATATGTTGTTCTCCAAGAATCCATTGTCAAACTCTTGATTTATTTAAAATATTTATTTTAATATTCTTTGTAAACAATGTAAATATATAATAAAAAACGTTTTCCCCCTCAATTTTAACATAAACCGAGAGGTATGTGACACTTGGGTTAAAATATATTTTATTACTTTTTTTGTTTAAAAAGAAAATTTTACCCCGGTTTTGAGTAATAAGTTAATAACTGAGGTAAAATATAAGCGTGTTTATTCACTTTCTTCACCATCCTTAAACAAATATTTGACGTCAATTTAATGAGTATCAACGTTCAAGACACTGTCATTAGTGATCCTCATGAAACCTAAAGCCCTCATTATAAAAGCATTATGAATATTAAAATTTGATAGTAGTGAATCCACAAGAAATCGAGACGTTGTTGTGAAACTCTCTATGTTTAATCAGAGCGCCATGAGATTTTACAAAGTAAAAGTATCAATGTGATAGATTGTAAGAGCAGAAAAAATTTAGATTTATTTAATATGTGGTTGGTGAGAGTGTATTTACTTTGCCAATGATCTATGTGATGGATTGCAAGTGCAGAAAAAAATTGGTTCAATGTTTGTGTTCTAACATAATCTCATAACTGAATATTTATTTTATTTATCTAACATTTTTTTTATTTTAGAAACAAACGAATGTAAGAGCAGAAAAAATTTAGATTTATTTAATATGTGGTTGGTGAAAGTGTATTTACTTTGCCAATGATCTATGTGATGGATTGCAAGTGCAGAAAAAAATTGGTTCAATGTTTGTGTTCTAACATAATCTCATAACTGAATATTTATTTTATTTATCTAACATTTTTTTATTTTAGAAACAAACGAATGTAAAATCCATAGAGAATATATTGCACCCAACATTTGATCTTCCCCAAGATTCAATGAAACTATGACCCAACATTTGTTCTTTATTGACAGTGATGACGATGAATCGGATTCAAAACTTGTTATATATTTTTACTTTAATAGTCTGTATAAACAATGTAATGATTATTATATATATATATATATATATATATATATATATATATATATATATATATATATATATATATATATATATATATATATATATATTCCCCCTCAGTTTTGTTATTAAACCGAGAGGTATATGATGCTAGTTTGAAAAATATAAAAAAGTTATTGTTGAGTTTCGAATCCATGACCATTTAAACTAACCCCTCGATTATTTTTAACCCAAGGGTAAATTTCCCAATTTTCATGTCACCCTTCGTTACCTCGGTATTGTAACCGAGCTGAAATCCATTTCACTGGAAATATGCACGGTTTTGACCTGGGGTAAAGTTTAGACCGATCCTCATTGGAAATATGCACATATGATGGACACCCGAAAAATCCTTAAATTTTTCAAATCAATAGGTTTACCAGTCTGCACCTCTTATGCAATGTTTCCATCAAATGAAGCCATTAGTGATCTGTTAACTATATAACATTACCATATTGAGTGTTGCTGCCCTGAAACCTTTTGAAATACCAACATTCAACCAAAGGCACCTTTCCTTCTCTGTCAGGGTCATGTTAATCCTCATTGCAACACCATTATGTGTTGGTGTCTTCCTCCTAGAAAATTGCTTCTAGATTTCATTCTCCTCACATAATGCATAGACTTCTTGTCAGTGTATTTAGTTCCATTATCATACCGCAAATACTTTATGTTTATCCCTATCTTGTTCTCAACCTCTGCCTTCAACATTTTGAAATTGGTAAAGACCTCAAATTTATATGTCATAAAATAAAGCCAGACCTTACGAGAAAAGTCATTAGTGAATGTCACAAAGTACCTGAAACCTCCAACGATGGGCTCTTTTGTAGGCCCCCGGACATCAGAACAAGCATAGTTTAAGATTCCATTGGTCTTGTGTTGTCCAGTCTTGAAAAGAACTCTACATTGTTTCCCAATAACACAATACTTGCACAATCCAATTGTGCAATTGAAAACACCCTTCATCAATTCATCTTATGTAGTTCTATCACCCCATGTTCACTGAGATAACCCAAATGCATGTGCCACAATTTGGTTGCATCATTATCAGTTTCAACAGATGCTACATCACCCATAACTGTGCTCCCCAATAACTTATAAATGTTGCATGCAGTCCTCCTTACCCCATCACTCTCATTGCACCCTTGCTAACCCTCATGATGTCTCTATCTCCATCTGACCAGAACTAATAACAATTCAATTGAAAAGTACCCAGAGAAATCAAATTCTTCCTCAATTTTGGAACATAACGCACCTCACTTAACATGCGCATGCCTCCATCATGCAAAGCAATTTTAATCTTCCTTTTCATCTGATGGTATAATTTTTATCATCGCCTAAATAGACAAAACCAAAATCACCTGATTTAAAAGAGTTGAACCACTCCCGATGCGGTTGTTGGTGTAAGCCCTAGAGGCTAATACTTTTGGTACTTGTATCGAATTATTTATTAATAATAAAAGGCCTTTTCTTTATTATGTTTGTTTAATAAAGTCCCTAGAATAGCTAGTCCGTTTAATGTATCAAGTGTGACTTAATCATGAGATCACATTAAACATAAGGACATTATTCTTAAAGTATTCGTAGTCGAGCTTTATTGTGAAGTGCGATAACATTAAAGCATTAAGACTATTATGTATATAGACTGATGATCACATCTCATGGATCAAGGATAAGGAGTTATCAAGTCTTAAACATAGGTATGAATATTAAGAGTAATATTTATACTGGATTGACCCGCTATGAGAATACTATATATAATGTTATGCAAAGTGTCATAAGTTATTCTCATGGTGATAATGGTGTATACTGTAGGATCAAGCGCTTACCACTGAGCTAAAAGCAATTGTTATTAGTGAGGGTGCAACTTTATTTCCTTATAGTATGAGCTTTTTCAGGGGCTGCACCTAAAGCGAAGTTTGTAAGCTCCCTCTAAGCGCCATGGGTTGGGATGTTAAGCCCATTCGGATCCCTAAGGGTGACGCTGGATTTGTTAATCCAACATATACCACCCTTCGACCTGAAACCACTATGGACCCTAGATGTAGAGTCGAGTGCCTTATTGCTGATCAAACGTTATCCATAACTGGATGACCATAAAGACAGTTGATGGGTACTCCACGAAGCATGCTAAGGGACATGAGTGACCTAGATGGAATTTGCCCATCCTGCGTAATAGGATAAATGTCTATGGGCCCAATATTGAACTGGACAAGGATGACACGGTCTATGCCTTGTGTTCAATATAGACATAAGGGCAAAAGGGTAATTGTACACATAAGTATTATCACAGAAGGATTTGTCAGATCACATGACATTTTCGTGTCTTGGGTAGCAGTGATGTGTTGCTAGATGCCGCTTACTATTTATTATGTTAAATACGTGATTTAATATAATTGCCAATGACGCGAAAACCTACAGGGTCACACACAAAAGGACGGATTAATGAGAGATAGAGTAACTAAGGAACACCGTAAGGTACGGTGCACTTAAGTGAATTGTAGAACATCATAAGGTACGGTGTACTTAAGTAGAATACAAAATATGGTAAGGTAACACGCGCTTAAGTGATTTTGGCATATTATAAGATATGGGCCACATACACTTAAGTGGGCTTTTTAGCTTGAATCCCACACAAGTGGTTCTATAAATAGAACCCTTGTGCTGAAGCATTTAGTGCAGTTACAGTTTCGTTTCTCTCTCTCTCTCTCTCTCTCTCTCTCTCTCTCTCACACACACACACACACACACACACACACACTCAAAGCCTTCATTCGTAGCAGCTAGCACTGAGATTGAAGGAATTCGTTCGTGTGGACTGAATAGAGGCATTGTCATCATTCAACGTTCGTGATCGCTTCGTAGATCTGCATCAAAGGTTTCAATCGTCACAAGAGGTAACGATTCTATCACTGATCATGCCCATTCGTAAGGATCATTAAAGGAGAAATTTTAAATTCCGCTGCATTTTGGATCTCCATTCTCCTTCAGCAGCGTCATATGGTAGGAGCACCCAGAATCAAAGATCCATGCATTAGTTCACTTTACAGATGAAACGCAAAACAAATCCTCTTCACTGCATGAACCATCTACCTGAACTAAATTTATTGAACTACTATTGCCTGACTTGTTTAGATAGTATCTCTTTCAATGACCCAGTTTCCTGCAACCATAACATTCTCCTATTTTTATGTCCTTGTACTTGAACCTCTTTTTCTTTCTAGAACCCATTGCCTTACCCTTGCCTCTGCCACGGTCTTGACCTTCCTTTACAAAAAAACCTTCACCTGAACTTCCTCAATCTTCCTCTACACTTTGGCGATATTGTGTTTGTTGTAAAAGGGTAGAAAAAATAACATCCAACGTGATTGGTTCCTTCCCGTATGTGAGAGTGGTCACCAAGTGATCATAAGAGCTTGGTAAAGAGCGCACAAAGATAATAGTTGTATCCTCATCGTCAACCTTCACACTAACCCGTGTCAAATCAACAAGGATGTTGTTGAAAGAGTTGACATGAGCCTGCAAATTTCCTCATTCCTGCATCTTCGGGATATATGGACACTACTTTGCAAACAATTTGTTCATGAGCGTCTTTGACATGTACTGACTTTCCAATTTTTCCCATACATCCTTCGGAGTTATGACGTCTAGGATGTTATTCATCACGTCATTAGAAACACAGAATCTTATCAAACATGTGGACTTCTCCTTCATCTCATTCTAATCAACGGTTATGATGTCCGTCGGTTTCTCATAATGAAGCCTCTTCTGTAAACCTTGTTGAGCCAACAGATCCTTAACTCACCTTTGCCATAAACCGAAATTTCATGTTCTGTCGAAGTGAGTCACTTCGAATTTTGCATCCAGGATTAAGTGTCATCTGATACAAATTGTTGGAGCAACTATGCAAATACATATCAAAGTAGAGAGAAACACAAAATCTTTGTTCACGTAATTCAGCCAAATTTCTTATGGCTGCGACTATATAGCCGCTATAGTCATGTCTGATTGATTTGTTATGAATTACACATTTTAGGGTTTCATTTTTACTAGTATATATAAGGATACTAATGATCCAGATTACAATAATACCCTTATACCATATCATGGAGATATTCGCCCCTCGCACCCCCACACACCCAGTTTCCCCCCAACACGGCTCCAGCCCTGTCTCACTTGACATTACCTATGAGACAAACTCAACAAGGATAAACATTATTTAAAATACGAATATTAGAGTTTTGTAATCTCACCCTTATTCCTAAGTGACGACCAACTATAATATCTACTTCAAAGCCTTCACCCATTCAATTCCCATTTCACAAGGTAAACAATAAATCTTCTTAAATTTTTGGCCAAATAATAAAATTCAATAAAAATAGATACTCGATAAACAACATTATAATAATCATTCAATTGTAAAATATCAATTAAGGGTGCAATGTTATTTTAATCAGTTATGCATCCCCGACAAGTGAAGGATTTAGCTACTCGTGATCAAACATAAAAGGAAAATAAAACAATAAAAGAATTACATATAAAAGGTTGGTAGGAAAAACTTCAACTCTAGATTCTAAGGGTGTCTTTCCTCTTTTCCTTTAATGATGTTCTTCTCTTTACTCTTGTATTCTTCTCTTTTAAAATCTGATGTTTTATTTTTAATTTTGACTTTGACTTTGACTTTTTCTTATATTTTGGCTTGTGATTGATATAAAATTGGTCGGAAATTGAACTTCTCATCACACATAAATGCATTCATTATGATTGAACGTAGTATTCCCTGACAACAGGGAACACATTGTGCCTTGCTATAAAGTGTGTTCCTAGGCTGGCGCACCTACTTTGGATTGGGCCTGAATCATCTAAGCCTTCAAATTGTTGTTCTAGGTCAAAATTATTTAAATTTATTATGTTTCACCTTCTTAGCTTCATTGGACTTGGTCTTGGCCTCCTTGTCTTATATTCATATCTTTACATCATTCGACAAATCTGTCAAATGCAAATATTAGCTAAAATTGTTGAATTCATAAGAAAAGCTCTTTTAATAAATAATAATGAAAATATATGATAAATTTAATAAAATTTAATAAAAATGATACAAATACATTTTATGTTAAGGAGTTGTCACAACTCTAAACTTGAACTGTTGTTTATCCTCAAGTAACAAAAATCGCGGATTTTTGCAAAACACAGTCAAGAAAACAAACTCTTTCTCGTTTTAAATGTTTACTTTCTCACTACCATTATCACAACTCCGAACTTGACTTGATACTTGTCCTCAAGTAGCAAAATTGTCGATTTTTGTAGAACAATACAGTTAGGCAAACAAACTCTTTTTTTATGCAATATTTCCTTTCTCACTACCATTATCAAGAATGAATCTTTATTCCATTATTGAAGTTACCAATTAGAATATTTATTTCAAAGAGACTTCCTTTAGCCATTACACAAATATCAAATTGTCTTTTCACACTCTCACATTCACTTAGTGTTTGCAAGGTAACTACTCAATGACATGTAACACCATTCAACTATTATTTTGTAATAATTCTCAATAGTCAAAATAAATATAACAATAATAAAAACTCAACAAATTTACACACTTTCTGTTCACCATAAAATTAATTTCAAGAAAATCCAAATAACATGAGAAGAATTTCCATAGAATGTGAACCTTTCATTAATAAACCTAAAAAGGGTGGAGAGAAAAATAGTGAACAAAAAGTACATATACCTAAAACATCAAATGGTGCAACGCTTAGGGGACTCACCCTCTAAAGTTACATTTAAGAAACTCACTCATTTCCTTAAGGACGCGCTTTTCTAGAAAGAAATCAATGTCTTGCAAATTTAAAATCACTTTGCCCTTCCAAAGCCTTGTTTCTTGGTGAAAGGTGGGGACCTCCCTAAGGGGCCATCTCATTTGAGTAAGGAGTGGAAATTAGAAACACACTACAGGGGTTATCCTCACAAGATGTATTCGTCAATTCAAAGAGTAACAATAAAAAGTAATCAATAAGCATACAATATAAGGCGACAGTATTATCATTAAAGAGATCTCATAGGATGATGTTACAAATCCCCTCCAACGGGGAAACCGAATATAATTAAGAGACTAAGATTTGTACAAACTTGCCTTTTTGAAGTTCCACATGAAGGACTCGACTATTTAAGTCTCGACCAAGAGAATTGCTTTTACGAAGTATCGCGTGAGGGACTCGACTATCTAACTCTCACCAGAGACTTACCTTTACGAAGTCTTGCCGAAGAGACTAACCTTTATGAAGTCTCGCATGAGAGACTTGACTATTTAAGTTTTTCATTAATAACTCGACTATCTAAGTCTCACCTGAGAGAATTGCTTTTAAGAAGTCTCGTCCTAGGGACTTGACTATCTATGTCTCGCTCAAGAGCCTCGACTTTATGAAGTCTTTTCTGAGAGACTTGACTATATAAGTCTCGCCTGAAGAACTTGAGTCTTTCAGGCTCGCCCGAAAATAAATTACCTTTATTTGGATTAAATCACTTCTCCCTTTCCAAGGTCTCGTGCTTGAGAGAGTGTGGACTGAGAAAATTTTATTGGGCCCAAAAAAGGGAAGTTCATGGGAAATTGTTTAACCTAAATGTGACAATATTGGGGAGGTCGTCTGAATCAGGTATGGTCGCCTGAAGGAGGTATGGTTTCTCGAATTAGTATCTACAATTCATTTTATTTAACATTTGTGATGGGTACATAACAATAAGAGAGTCAGTCAAAAGCAACGGGGGAGGAGAAAAATGTTATCTCTATAATGGAAGAAGATTTGGTCTTTCACAATTCCCATCATTTGGCATCTCTCTCTCCCTCCCTCCCTCCCCTCTTTTAACGAGAATAAAATTTAAACTTTGAATGCTTAATTTATATATTCTTGTTCTTCACCACCTAGCCCTAAGGGTGAAGCGTTGAAATCAGTTATATTTTTTTTTAATTTACTTAGTTTTATTCATAATTCACTATAAACCTTAGATATTAACTTAAAACTAAATGTTTATTTACTAAAACATTACGAATAAATAATCTAGGGAATTTGTAACCACATAGGATAGTTCATTTATAGGCTTAATTTAGAGTACAAACAAAAATCTTTAGTCATCAAATTTTAAATCATAAATAATTTAGTTAATTTTCAATATTAGTAATTCAAACAACCCAAGATAACCTTTTGTTAAATTAATTAATAAATTTAAAATTTAGTACTATTTGCAGTTTTTGAATTCGATACGAACAATGTATGATATTAATTGTGAATTCCATATGAACAATGTATGATATTAATTGTGATTGCAACAATTTACTACACTTGTTGAAATCACAATTAATATCATACATTGTTCATATCTTGACTAAATTCTTTTTAGTCTATAAAACTTTTAGAATGGTGGAGATCTTGGAGGGCCAATCTAATTGTGAAATTGTGAATCGAGACAAGACCATGGAATCGCAACAAGATCCAAGGTAGAGAAGGTGCGATTATGGGTGAAAATAGGATAGGTCGAGATAGACTTTGTCAAGTCTAAGTTTGACATTTTCAAAGATCTGTAGTCAATCATAGGTTTATTTTTATATCTGAGTCTAACATTTTCAAAGATCTGATTGATCTATTAACCTACTTAAAAGTCTATATATATATATATATATATATATATATATATATATATATATATATATATATATATATATATATATATATATATATATATATATATATATTAAAAATTTATATAAACTAAAAATAAAAAAAATTATAAATTTGTTTACATCTGAGCTTACTTAGTAATATATGTTTTATGAGACTATTTATTTAAGAAAACTTATGACATTGTTCATAAGGTATTTTCAATTTATTTTCATAAAATTTTTAAGATAGTTAATTATTTTTTTGTATTTTAGTTCAAAGTACATATACAATATAATAATAATAATAATAATAATAATAATAATAATAATAATAAATTATTTTTATTTATTTAAATAGACAAATCTAATATAATTAAAAGGTCTTTTTATGGCTTAGACCTAACATTTTCATCTAAATAAATTTATAAAAAAATTCAGTCATTTTTATCAAAAAAAAATCCTAGATCTGGATCTGATCCATAGTAGTTATTGACTTTCGCAGGTAATTGTTGGTTTTGAAAGATACCTTTGTGAGGATGTAAGATTAATTTTCACCACCAAACATCATTGAGTTTTGTGTAAGTTTGAATAATAGTAAATAGTTATATTCATTTTTTATTAAATAGATATATATTTTAATTTGATCAAAAAAATTTGTTTGAAAAAATAAAAAATATTAAAATGATAGAAATTTAATAAATATTTCGTTTGAGTTGAACTTAAGTCATTTCAAACAACATCTAAAAATAAGAAATGTGGAAAAAATGTCTTACTCTATGCATTGCAAATGTGAAATTGTTAATTATTATTCTTTAAATTATTGATAGTTAGTCTCCATTTTTTTAATTAATGAAAAAAATGGCATATTCTTTTTTTAAATTTAATTCCTGAAATATATAAAAATAAAGGTCATTTTTTCTTTCTCGTATTTCACATTAAAAAAGTCAAATATGTTTGGTAGAAATTTTGGATCAAATACTTTTAACTTTGATAGGAAAGAAGTTACAATTTTAATAAATTATTATTATTAACTATTAATAATTTGTTCACTATGAAATACTTTATTGGTCTTAGTTATAAAAGAAATACTAAATTATAGTTTTAGTCCTCTATTATAGTCTATACGGATTAGTCCCTCTATTTTACTTTTAAATAGTTTTAGTCTATCATCATCATTTTTTATTAAAGAAATTTTAATTTATAATTTTTTTAAAATAGGTGGCACATGAATGATGATGTGGTACAATATAGGTGGATTATTAAATTTCATATCGTTAAAATAAAAAATTAAACAACATATAAAAATAAGAAATGTGAAAAAAAATTTCTTAATCTATGCATTGCAAATGTGAAATTGTTAATTATTATTCTTTCAATTATTGATAGTTAGTCTCCATTTTTTAATTTATGAAAAAAATGGCATAATCATAAATAAAAGTTTTCAATTTTATAAAATATTCTTCTTTTTTATATGGCATAATCATAAATAAAAAATTTCAATTTTATAAAATATTCTTCTTTTTTATATAGTACTTTAAAGAGTTAGGACTCGTTTGATTGAATTTTGATTTTCTATTTTTAAAAATGATTTTATAAATCAGTTTTAAAAAATTGTTTTCTAAAAAACTAATGGAATAAAACCCGTTTGGCAGCTCTGTTTTCAAAAACCGTTTTAAAAATAAAAAACTTAAAAACTTGTATGGAGAAATTATTTTTGATTTCTAACTTTTTTTAAAAATGAATATCTTAAAGATCCTAAAATCTAATCTTGTAAGTTTTATAGTAAAATAACTCCAATACAAATCAAAGCTATATATAATTTTATCAATGGGATAAGATAAGTTAATAAACAATCTGAATATTTAAGATCTTCTATTTTCTATTTTATTAATCATGTGAATATATATATATATATATATATATATATATATATATATATATATATATATATATATATATATATATATATATATATATATATATATATATATATATATATATATATATATACTCAGTTAAAAGTTAAATGGTTTTATCTTTGCAAAACTCATATATAATATATTTATTTATGATTAATTTAATTTTTTTAATAACATTCAAATCAATTTTATTTAATTCATTTTAGAATCTACAGTAATTTTTAAAATAAATAAAATATCAAAATAAAAATTAAAGTACTAAAGTATTTGGTATTGTAATATAAAGGAGCAACATAGAACCAATAAAAATTAAGGGATCTAAAATAAAATATAAATATAATTAAGACTTTAAATAAATAATGCCAAATAAAAGATATAATAATTTTCATGAGTCATCAAATATGAACTATATTAAAAAAAATAAACTTTACCAATTTAAATATATTTTTATAAATTTTACTTTTGATTAAAAATAATCAATTGAGAGGATTCTATATTAAAGTGGATTTTTTTATACGATTAAAAATGGATAAAACATATGATACAATAAAAAAAATTCACAAATATGTTAAAATAAAATTAAAAAAAAAACAAAGAACAATGTTATCGTGATGCTATATTAAAAAAATTCACAAACTTGCAAAAACAAAATAAAAAACAAAAAGTTTAGCGTATTTACGGTAATGCTATTAATGAAAAATCACTATTTTTCGTATATTTTCAAAACACCAAATAGAAAAGAAAAACATCTAAAAGATGTTTTCACTTTTTAGTTTTTAAAAACAGAATACTGAAATTAATTTTGAAAACTCTATAACATAAAAGTCTTATCAAACAAATTTTTAGTTTTATAATTTTTGAGAACTAAAATACAGTTTTTAAAAATCAATTCAAACATACCCTTAATATTTGTTTTGTACATAATCTTAATCTCAGGGTTTATTTTGGTCCCTTAATTTTAAAAAGATTCATATTGATCCCTTAAGTCTTCAAAATATTTTATATTAGTCATTTTCGTCTTATTAACGACGGAAAAACTCAAAAATCAATCGTTAAATGCATCGCTAATTAGACAAAAATGACTATCATGATATTTTTTGAAGAGTTATGAATCAATATGGACATTTTTAAAATTAAGGATCAAAATGAATATCGAGGTTAAGATATAAAACTAAAAAAATATTAAGCCTTTTTTAAATATATAAACAAAGAGGGTGAATTTGTAAAATCATCATTAGTTCCAATTCTAAAAAAAATATATTTTCTCCATCTTTTTACATTAAAAAAAAGGGTAATGCTAACTTGTGCCCCTAGGGCTAGGGGCACAAGTTAAGAACCAAATAAAGAAATGTTATCTTGGAAATTGTGTATTGACTTTAATAAAAGTATAAAATTAATTTTTTAATTGTTTTTTCCAATACAAACTTTCTATAAGTGGTTTTCTTAACTTGTGCCCCTAGGGCACAAGTTAGCATTACCCTTAAAAAATATAGTAAAAAATAAAACTTTTAATTTATATTTTAAAGTATTCCTTTTTAAAATTTAATTCCTAAAATATATAAAAATAAATGTCATTTTTTCTTTCTCATATTTCACATTAAAAAAAATCAAACATTTTTGGTATAAATTTTGGACCAAATACTTTAACTTTGATAGAAAAGAAGTTACAATTTTAATAAATTATTTTTATTAACTATTAATAATTTGCTCACTATGAAATATATTATTGGTCATAGTTATGAAAGAAAGGTTAAATTACCGTTTTAGTCATCTATAGTCTACTCACGAAATCAATTCCTTCATTTTATTTTTAAACAATTTTAATCTTTCTTTCTCATTTTTTTTATTAAGGAAATATTAATTTATAATTTTTTAAATATGTGGCACATGACATGATGATGTGGCACAATATATTTGGATTATTAAATTTCATATCATTAAAATAAAAAATTATATTATATTTGTACCACCAAAAAAACAAAGAATATAATTTAGAAAAAACTAAAGTCAAATTATATTTCTTACAGATAGTTTTCTATTTGAGTTTTATTTTTTCTTTAAATTATATTAGGGAACTAAAACTGAGAAAGAGGGACTAAAACTGTTAAAAAATAAAATAGAGGGATTGATTTTGTGAGTAGATTATAATAGGGAACTAAAACGCCTAAAAACATTAATTATAAATAAATGTAAGAACAAAGAAAATAATAATCAATATTATATTAAAACAAAATAAAAGTTCATTTTAAAACAATTGTTTGGCTAAAATGACACAAAACTAAACATATGGAGTGTTCCATGAGATTAGTTTTTTAAAATTGTCATATATATATATATATATATATATATATATATATATATATATATATATATATATATATATATATATATATATATATATATATATATATATATATATATATATATATATATATATATATATGTGTGAAAAAATAATTGTTACTATTTTTAGAAAATTATGGTGAAAGTGTTGATCAAAATTTCAACCTCTTTATTGCTTTATTTTTCTAATTCTTTACTCTAGTCATCAAATTAATATTTTATCCGATTAATGTTTTTTATGAATGGTGTTATTTTATTTTTGTTAGAATATCAATTTAAGGGGTTTAGTATGAAAGAGCATTTTTATATTTTTTTATATTTTTTTTCTTTTTACGGGAAAAATACCTTGTGAGAGATACATCATATACTCATCAAAAATCTTAAGTCGATAGGTGTATGAGTTCTCTCACTTATAAATGTTCAAGCCTTCATTCTTGTAATTAATGTAGGGCTTCCTCATACTTTTTTCTCATAGTTCGTAGTACACCTATTTTTTTCTCAACACTCACCCTCAAGTGTGAGTTCATCCACAATATTTCCCTCAATTTGAAGTTTTTTTATCAATATACACTTGTACCATCGTTGGCACTCTTCAACGAGACACCTCATATCCAGCACTTGTGAGGAGTGCTTTCGATACAAGAAAGCCGGTCCCTCACTTGAACCAAAGACTTCTAATACCACTGTTGGATCATCAATTTGGATGTTCAACATGAGAGAGCATTTTTTATATTTATTGGATTTTTTTTCTCTATGAGCAACACACATTGTGAGAGACACACAACATACTCACCCAAAATATTAGAGATAAATTTAATAGTTTGTTATTAGTTTGTTAGGGTTTGTTAAGGTTGATCATATTTTCAAGCTCTGATAGCTTGTTATATTTGTTAGGTTTGTTATTAGTTTATTAGGATTTGTTAGAGTTAATCCTATTTTCAAGCTCTGAAAGCTAGATCATTACTCTATATATAAATGTATGTCATGTGTCATAAAAAACAATAAAAATACAACATATTTTTCAAGTTAATTTTCTATTATGGCTTCCGAGCACGATTCTGATTCGAAAGAGATATTGAAGAATAAAAATACCTCCAAACCTTAAAAACATGACTGGTAAATTTGAATGTTGTTTCAATTGGATAGTTGGTCATGGTGATTCCCACATCATGACTTCTTTGACCTCAATATTGAAGAAAATCAGAAAATTAGATAAACCTTTATACATTACTACACCAATAGGAATTTCAATCTTAGTTAAAAATATGGGAGATGTGAATGTATCAAGTTTCCTTACATTAAAATATGTGTTATTGGTTCTTGACTTTAAATGCAATCTGATTTGAAATCATAAACTAACATATGATTTAAATTGTTATGTGATTTATGATCAAAATTCTTGCACAATACAGGACCAAGCCTCGAAGAGGGAGATTGGATTAGTTGACCTGCACGAAGGGGTTTATGTTTCCACAAAGAAACATCAATAAGGCTTCATGGGTGCAACTAAGAAGGACATGGAAACCTTACGGCACATCAGAATGAGACATTCCTTAAATCAAGTCCTTCAACATATTTCATATTTAGTCAAATGCAAGTCCTTCTACATCAGAATGGGATATTCCTCAAATCAAGTCCTCCTACAAGGAAAAACAATGTAGAAACTCTTTCCCTTTAAGTACTAATAAAGTTGAAACACCTTTTGAATTGATTCACTGTGACTTATAGGGGAAATACCATACTACCACAAACAATAGATCACATTACTTTCTAACCATTGTAGATGACTACACTCCTGGCACATGGGTATATTTAATGAAGCACAAGACAAAGACTTTACAACATTTGATTAGTTTCAACAATCTAATCAAAAGACAGTTTAATATGCATATCAAGAATATTATGAGTGACAATGGGACAAATTTTACTAACTCTGATTTCAAGTGCTTCACTAAAAAATAAGAGATCATGCATGAAACTTCTTGTGTTGTCACACCTCAACAGAATGAACGTGTGGAACGAAAGTATAGACAAATTTTGAATATAGCACGAGCCTTGCGTTTTCAATCAAATCTCCCATTGCATTTTTGGAAGATTGTGTATTAACATCAATGTTTCTAATCAATGGAACCCCTACAGTGGAAAATAAAGGAATCACTTCATACAAGTTACTTTTTAAGAGAGCACTAAACTATGATCACTTAAGAACTTTTTACTACTTGTGCTACAAGAAAAATGACTCAAAATGAATTAGTAAATTTGATCCCAGAACTGAAAGGTGTATTTTTATTGGTTATCCACAAGGACAAAAAGGATGGAAAGTTTACAATCCAAAGACTCGTTAATGCTGCATGTTGAGAGATGTAGTATTTTATGAGCATATTTTTCCTTATCACGTGCAAGACAATAATGGGTATACTAATATTAGAAATAACTCATAAAGTGATAACCGTAATGACGAGTCTTCACTCTATAATGATTCAAAATTGGAAGTACCATGCCTTTTTGGGGAAATTCCTCATAATGACCAAACATTAGGTCATATAGAAAGTTTACCCATTAAGGAGCCTGAATACACAAGTTAAATTGAGGGTGAGCCTATAGAGCAAGAGCATGTATCCATAGATGATGTGAAGGAGAAATCTCAAATAAGGAGGAGCCTCAGAACATGTCACGCATAAGACACCTCCAAATTATCTAAAATACTATGATTATGGAAAATTAAACATAAACCCTAAGTGCATGGTATCAATTCCAGAATCCTCTTCAAGTATCACATATCCTATATAAAAAAATTTAAATTATGATAAGTTTTCACAAAAAATATAGAGCTTATCTTGCAGCCATCAGTAATGACGAAGAACCTCAATCATATACCCAAGTAGTCAAGCACACAGTTTGGAGGGAGGCCATGGCTCGAGAAATCAAGGCTCAAAAAGATAATGAGACATGGGAACTAACTTATTTAACGCAAGGAAGAAAATTGATAAAATGTAGATGAGTATACAAAATCAAACATAAAGCTACATGTGAGATTGAAAAGTACGGGGTCAAATTAGTTGCTAAAGGTTACACACAAATAGAAGGTGAGGACTTCAATGAAACTTTATCACCAGTGGGAAAAAATGACCACAGACAGATGCTTGTTAACAACTGCAGTGGCGAAAGGATAGAAATTACATCAAATGGGGATGTTAGCAATTCCTTCTTGCATGGAGAATTGACATAAGAAGTATATATGAGTCCTCCATAATGATACAGATTAAAGAAGTCATTGCATGGCTTGAAACAAGCATCTAAAAATTGGTATAACAAACTATCTCAATCTTTAATAAAACATGGTTTCTAAGACAACCAGACTGATCATAGTCTATTTACTTATTCACATGGATCAATTTTTCTTGTTATTTTGATCTTTATTGATGATTTGATTATTGCTAATAATGACCTTGAGGCTTGTGATCAGCTTAAGAAGTATCTTAGTCAATGTTTCCACATGAAGGATCTTGGTTCGCTTAAATACTTCCTAGGCTTAGAACTAACATAAGGGTCAGAAGGGATATTCCTTTGTCAAAGAAAATAAACCTTAGACATTATACAAGAATATGAAATGCTTGGTTAAAATCCTTATTTGTTTTCAATGGAACAAAATCACAAACTTTTTTGGCCAAGGGACCTCCACTCTTAAAATTGTCAAGATATAGGAAAGCAGATGGATGCCTGATTTACTTAACTATCACTAGGTCTAAGTTAACCTACTTAGTTCATATTTTAAGTCAATTCATACAAACTCCAATCCAAGACCATTTGGATGCTGCTATTCGAGTCTTACAATATCTCAAATCTTCTTCTGGTTAAGGTATCATTCATTCACAACGCAATGATCTATAACTAGTTGGCTACTGTGACTCAGATTGGGCATCGTGACCCTTTACCAGAAAGTCCATATAAGATTATCAAATGAAACTTGCAATGCTCCAATATCATGGAAAACAAAAAAAAAAACCACAATCTCTCAATCCTCAAGTGAGGCTAAATATCATGCAATGACACATGCCACAATTGAAATACTATGGCTACATAATTTATTAGAGACTCTGCAAGTTCCATGCATCAAATCCACGCTTCTACATTATGAATCAAGCAGCTCTTCATTTAGTTGCAAATCTGGTCTTCCATGAAAGAACAAAGCTAATTGAAATTGACTCTCATTTTATCAGGGAACACATACGGTCAGGTTCCATAAGCACAACTTACTTGCACGCCAAACAACAAAATGTTGACATTTTTACTAAGTCATTAGGCGTGAAAGTTTTTCAAGATCTCATGTTCAAGTGGGGTGCTCATAGCCCTCACCCTCAAACTTGAGGGGGAGTATTAAAGATAAATTTAATAGTTTGTTATTGGTTTGTTAGGTTTGTTATTAGTTTGTTAGGGTTTGTTAGGGTTGATCCTATTTTCAAGCTCTGATAGTTTGTTATTAGTTTATTATTAGTTTGTTAGGATTGATCATATTTTCAAGCTTTTAAAGATAAATCACCGGCTTATATATAAAGGTATGTCATGTGTCATCAAAAATAAAAAGAATACAACATATTTTTTAAGTTAACTTTCTATTACAAAACTTTAAGGTGATATGTGTGTGAATTTTCTCACTTATAAATACTCAAATATCTACGTTTCTAATCAATGTGAGGCTTCTTTACACTTTCTTTCTCAAATTCTTAATCCACTCCTGATTTTTTTTCTCAACAATCTTGACACAAATTATTACATTTATATTGTGTTGTAGTGTTCACAAATACTGGGAAATGATGTTTTTTAATAGAATAAAAGTAAAATACAAATTTTTATAATAAAAACTATATTTTAAAATATAAATAATTATTTTATAACACAAATATAAGATTATATTATTAATAAATTTTATCACTTCATTAATCATAAAAATTTATATTATTAACCACTTACTTATAAGTTATTGATCAATTTCTTTAATTCATAAATAATAAAATACAAAATATTAATTACTTTTCAGATATATAAACTATATTAATCAATCTCTTAGACTTCATTAATCAACTTTATTTAATTATTTAGGACTACTTTTTATCCATGTATGATAACCAAATTATGAACATCTTTAATCAATATTTTACGTGTCATTAATTTATCGCGTGAACTATGTTGTGATGTCATTACATTCATAACTAAACTATAAATTGTGTTAATTGTTTTACATTCATTTAATTAATTTTACTTTACCACTTAAAACTATTTTGTGATGTCAGAAGACATATTAACCAAACTATAAATTATTTTAGTTGTAAATGTAAAATTACTTTACATTAAACACTACTTTTTGAATTCTAATATTTTATTTGTTTTGATTGTGAATGTAAAACTAATTCAATGTTTTTTTCTCTCCACGTCACATATGTGTATATTTATTGGTTTGAGATATTATTAACTAAATTATATTAAAAAAAGATTTAGTTATATATATATATATATATATATATATATATATATATATATATATATATATATATCTTTTGACTGAATTTTTAAGACATACTTTTGTCTTTTGACAGAAATTAATAATCCTGTCTTAGGGAATTTGCATGTTCAAAGTAAGTCAAATTCTTAAATTTCAATAGCATTTGATTTGAAGAAAGAAAACCGAAAATCTCTCGGCACAATCAAATGAAAGACAAAACTTATAGACCAAATTGGAGGTTCGGGTTACCTTCTGTTTTCCTCTTAAGCATCTTCTTCTTTCTTGCTGGATTCTCTAGTTTCAGATTCTTCCACCACTCTCAGGTTTTAACTTTCTTTTGATTTGTTTCTTGTTGTACTGGAAATTGTTTTTAACAATTGATCACTTAATTTTTTAGGAAGATGAATATGGAGTGAGAGCGAGATTGAAGGAGAAAGAGCACCGTTTGTTACATGTAGGAGAGTCTGGTGATAATTTCATTACTTCCATTCCTTTCCAGGTTGTTATGCTAAGTTAGTTGAAAACATGTAGATGATTTTAAATTGTGTAATATTGCCGATGTTGTAACCTCCACAACTGCATCAGGGTGCCATAATTGCTTCGACTTAAAATCACTTGCACAATACGTATGAAGAACTGCACCAGACAATTTTTTCCACGTTTGTTCAGTTTTGTTTAGAAACTTTTTTCATAATTCTAAATCTCAATTTTCATATGATATAATAAAAAATCTTAATTTTAATAGTCTCTCAAATGTGTATTTCAAACAATAACCTAATCAACGTCGCAAGAAGCACAATATACAATGCTACAACCTTAATAACCACATTTTCAATATCCGCAAGAACAATTTAAAATCATAATCATTATCAAGCATTCCTAATTATCATGAATGGCAAATGTAACTTTGATTTGTGTTCTTCAGATTTTGAGTTGGAACCCTCGCATTCTATATTTTCCCAATTTTGCAAGTGTGAAACAATGTGAAAGTATAATTGAAATGGCAAGGATAGAGCTTACAACATCAAAAGTGGAAACGGTGGAGGGGATAAGTGATCTTCGAAGAACAAGGTCAGTGTGTATGCTTTTTGTAAAAGTTAATTATTCCAGTAAGTAAATGTAACTATTAAGAATTATTATGAATTATCAAAATATATAATTGTAATTAGTAGAGATTATTATGGGAAATATTAGACGTGTCATTCATTGTTCTCTCGAGAGGATCTCTGGCTAGAGTTTTGGGTTGCTGGTGCTGTTGTTTTGGCTTGGTTCTACTATAGTGTTGGTTGTAGTGTGTTGTTTTTGTTTTTTCTTAGTTTTTTTATAGCAAAGCATAAGAAAAAAAAAAAATATATATATATATATATATATATATATATATATATATATATATATATATATATATATATATATATATATATATATATATATATATATATATATATATATATGCAAAAGGAGCAAAAACCATCAGCAGTGGACAGGAGTAACAAACACAATCAAAGCCAAAACAGATAAACGATCTGATCTATCTTGAAATCTCAGACACAACAAATTTCTTGAGAGAGTTAGTTTGAGGAAGCTAAACATGACCACGTGCATAAAATACAAGGAGGGAAGTTGACCATCAATACGCCTCTAAATGCCAATCCATTTTAGTGGGCCTTGCTCATAGTTTGACAGAGAAACGACAAAACCCAAAGTGTCTGCATGAATACACTTCCTCAACAAGCTAATAACTCTAAACATCAAATGATTAACCGTCAAGTTTTTTCTGACAAAAAATGCTTCATTATGGATTTTCCAAATAGTCCATACTAGCAAATACCATATCGAAACAAAGCCTAAAGACTACTATTTAACTTGATCTAAACCCTGAAACAACTCAAACACGTATAAGATAAAATATGGAAGAGACGCAGACTACCCAATAACCTAAAAATTGTATACCATATAACAAAGGAAACATGTCACAATACAAAAAGATGATCAGACGAATCCACCTACCCAACACACCCCACATTACTAATGCCAGACACAATTTGACGCCTCAAAATAATAGGCCTACTTGTAAACCTATTCTGAAACAATTACCAAAAGAACACTAAAACTTTAAAAGGTGTCCAAGTATTACAAACCCTAGCAAGCCTCCATAAAACCCCTTAGTTATTCTCTCTCTCTCTAAAAGGAGGTGTGAATTAAATTATCGTATTTTCTTGATTTTAAGACAACGGTTCATACTTGTCTTCATAATTATTGGATAATTTTTTGTTAATTTAGATAAACAATAAGTAATATGAATCACAAAAATATAAAATCATAATAAATAAGCTATTGTTAGAATGACTTAAGATAAGGAATTTATATTAAATCATTTCATCAGCATAATTTTTTTCTTTTTCAAACAGTTCTGGTATGATTAATAGCGCTTCTGAGGATAAAACAGGTGTTTTAGATATGATTGAAGAGAAAATAGCAAAAGCAACGAAAATTCCCAAGACTCATGGAGAGGTAACATTTCTATTATGGCCCTTGCCACTCTGTGTAAGAAGGCAATAATTAAAAATCTTATAAATGTCATTCACTATTTAGCTTCAATTAGCTTCAATTCACTTTGTGTTTCAGATATTTCATATCCTCCGGTACAAAGTCGGACAAAAATATGACTCTCACTATGACGCAATCGATCCAGGTGAATTTGATCCAGCTGAATATGACTACCAAGAAAGTCACAGGGTATGTGATATTTTATCATACATGGGTATCCAAGTGTATTTTTTACACCACCATTTTTTGTTATTATGCAGGTAGCTTCATTTGTGTTGTATTTAACGGATGTCCAAGAAGGTGGGGAGACAAATTTTCCATTTGAGGTAAAATCTCAGTTCATCGTTATTTTGCATTTTCTAGTCATGTACTTAGTAATTCATGCATTGCTATTGTGCAGAATGGGTCAAACATGGATGGTAGCTATGATCATAAGGATTGTATTGGTTTGAAAATAAAACCACGGAAGGGAGATGGACTTCTATTCTATTCATTTTTCCCTAATGGTACATTTGATCGGGTTAGTATTAAACTAAGCTTTCAACACACGAGGATCCATAGCCAGGCAATAATAATATTTATTGTGCTCGGAGCATACAACACAACATTGATGAGTTCTTGATTTCATTTATTGTCTTTCTTCAAACATCGTCAATATCCTTTAATCGAATGGTTATGTTATCTGCAAATCATATCTCTGTGTTTCATGAATCATCAAAATTGACTAGTCATTCTTGATATTTTATCATGTGATTTAAACTACTTAGGGTCAAAGTACCACTTATATACGCTTCCAAGTTCATCATTTGTTGTTTTCATCAAGAGGATGGAGTATGAGTCCAAGTCACTCTCACCTTGAGTCATGCATGTCGTAATATATGCATTGGCTTTTCCTATGAATTTGAAACTTGTTGGAGAGACCAATGAAAACAAACTTTTATAAGTATTGTTTGTTTCGAATTAGGAGTCTTAGTTGAATCATAATGAAATTATAGAAAAATAACTTTTATATCTTTTAGTTTGCCTATAATTTTCAATAATTTTATTACATTTCAACTAAGACTCCTAATTAAAAACAGTCATTACTTGAAATAATTTATCTTAATTTGGGTCCAAGTGGGAATAGCATATCACTTCTGCATTTCCATAGAGTTTTGAAAAATCCAAACATCTCAGAAATAGATAGAGAGGTCGGTCGGAATTTCTCGAACGAACCACACTCTTTCATATACGTCAGGAGTCCATTGATGAGAAGGGGCTGGGGAAAGCTTGAACCCAATTCCTACAGTGATGAATATAAGCGCAATTGAAATTCCCGGAGAGTTATACATTTGTGTATTGATAAGACCATTCACTATTTCTTGAAGCTCTCTCTCCCCCGGATGAACCATATAGCCAAGAGAAACCATGAACCAGAATAGAAGAGCTTGCGCCACTCATGAGGCTCTTCAGTAAGTTTGAAATCCAACAGAATAGCAATTTTTCCTTTCATATCCATTTGGAGTCTCTTATAGTTACTTCTAGTAATTACACACTTTTGTTGTCCTTGGGTTTTTCTTTTGAGGTCCTCGTCACATTTTCCCTTACACTCATCTACAAAGTGTTCAAATCTTTGAAAACTATAATAATAAATATTTTCTTATTCATTGGTTTATTTTTCTACCTATATTCATTAGCATTATTGCTTCTTGAAAAATATTAGATTTATCATCTTTCTTAGAGTTATCTTGTTGAGATCCATTTTCTTGATTTTTTTTCCCTCCACATTTATTAGATATTTGACCCTGTAGAGTCTGTTCAATAGTCTGTTCAATCACTCATTCAAGAACCCTCTATTGATTTTCTCCAAAGGAACCAATATTTTCTCAACCTTTATGACATACAAATCCTTTGATTCCTCAATTACCAATGCAATGTAATCAAATTTGGAGCAGAGTTTCATCCATCTGATCACAATGGTTTGATCATAAATAGCTTCACCATAGCTTTTCACCTAACTATGATCGTCTTGATCTCAATTCTTGCTGTCAAGAACAAAGAGTTTCCCACTAAAACAATATTCAAGATTTTCCAAATAACTTGCCAATTTTCCCTGAATTGACACCAAATCTTGGACCCTTTAGAACTCAATAGCTTGAGGATATAGATATCATTTGTTAGAACTATACACACATAGGAGAGAAAAAGAGAAAATGGAAGTAATTTGTGTGCGTTGCACTTCATATTAACATTCTTTTATGATTGTGTACATTCACTATTAAACCAATGATTATTTATATATCACTAGTTGAGTTTACAACCACTAACCAGGTCAACAACCTAATTAACTTAATTAACTACTTGTTACACAAGTAACTTAACTAAAACTTTTTAGATTTGAATTACAATTCAACACAAAAAAAGTGCTTTGCTCACCAATTTTATAGTGTGTGTGGGAGAAAGGAGTACTCACTTACACATGTTTGTACACAAAAATGAAAACTTACACAAGTTGTGAATGTCAGCATATGTGTACATCACTAACTATTGAATGTAAATTATATTTGAATCAAACAATACATAATGCTTATGTATTCTAAATTTAAAAAATAATTTTGAGCTTAGATATGAAGATAATTTGACAATCTTTTTATAAATTTGGCAGACATCACTTCATGGAAGTTGCCCGGTAATTAAAGGGGAGAAGTGGATAGCTACAAAGGGGATAAGGAATCAATTACATTATGAGAACTCCTGATTAGATGGTACCTGCAATTGGGATTCAAAGTCTTATAGAATAGTAGTATTTGCTATTTCTATAGTCAGATAAATAATCAGGTATAAAATCTGATTGAATATTAGAATTAAAAAACAAAATAATACATAAACAAGATACATGAGTCATGCAATTACTTTCTAATATGGTGGCAAATTTAGAATTTTTTTAGTAGTAAATTCTTTATCTATTAAATATAATATATATATATATATATATATATGTATGTGTGTGTGTGTGAACTTGAAACCATAAGATTGATGAATAATTGAGAAAATTAGAGTGTGAAGAGAGAGAGAGGAATTGAGAGAGAGATAATTGTGGGAGAGAAAGTATTTCATTAACCACTAACAAGGCTACCTCAAAAGGCAATCATACAAATGTTTGAGATACAATCTACACAAACAAATAATAGAGAAAAAAACAGTTTTCTCGGACCTGTAATTGGTTACACTAAACCTATAACCGACTATAGTTGTTACAAAATTAATTCCATTTTTGTCTTGCTGTAACTGGTTACACCCCCCGTGTTAATCGGTTACAACACTTGAATTATCAAATTTCATTTAACACACCACCTTAATTCAAGTGCTTCAAGTCTTCCATATCCATGCTTATCTTCAACCTTTTGAACACATCATTTGTGACCCCCTTAGTCAACAAATCAGTTATTTGGTATTCACTTCGACAATATCTCAATGTTAACTTTCCTTCACTAACAAGTTTCCTTAAGTAGTGAAACATCATCTCAAGAGTGCAACTACCGGTTCCTTCTTCGAACACCATGAGATTGGTGTTCGGCCGAGCATAAAGATGTATCCAGCGTTAGACCTTCAATCATCTTATTCTAAGCACCAATTAAAATCGATAAAATTGAGCAAATTGCATTTTTTCTCGTGTCCACATCGGGAAAGAGGATTCTGCATCCAATCGATCATTTGACGTATCTTAGGATCCTCTTGACTGCTGTCAAGTGAGACATTTTCGGTCTCTCCATGAATCTACTCACAATACTGACACTAAACGCCAAGTCCAGACGCGTATTGCACAAATAGCGCAAGGATCTAATCAGCCTCTTATACTGAGTTGGATCAACATCTTGCTCATCCTCATTCTTCGACAATTGTAGCATCGTTTCAGCCAGAGTAATGGCAACATTACAATACTCCATTTCAAAATTCTTCAATATCTCAAGAGCATACCTCCTTTGGTGCATGAGCAATCCCTTTTTGGACTTGTGGAACTCAATGTTAAGGAAGTATGTCATGAAGCCAAGGTCACTTTTGAACTTAAAAATGCACTTTCCATTGCTACTCGTCATCAATAAGTCATCTACATATAGACAAAGGATAATCACTCATTCACTTGTATATGTCTTCACATACACGTCATGTTCGGATACACATTTCTTGAAGCCAACCTCCTTTAAGAAACCATATATCCTCTCGTTCCAAGCTCTTGGAGCTTGCTTCAAATTGTACAATGCTTTCTTCAACTCGTAGAACTTTAGCTCTTAGTTTTTCACAACAAAATCAAGGGGTTGTTCTACATACACCTCTTCTTCAAGCAGTCCGTTCAAAAACACATATTTGACGTCCATTTGCTAGATGGGCCAATTGTTGTTATTCGCAATACCAACAACTAGCCTAATGGTTTTAATCCTAGAAACTGGTGCAACTACCTCTTCAAAATTTAAAACTTCTCTTTGCAAGAATCTCTTTAAAACTAATTGAGTCTTATGCTTGATTATTTCACCCTTGGGATTTGCCTTCACTTTGAACACCCATCTCACACTAATTGGCTTCTTCTTGTCTGGTAGATCAACCAACTCCCAAATATTGTTCTTCTCAATAGATTATAGCTCCTCCTTCATAGCACAAATATATTTTGGATCACTTAAAACCTCTTTGTTTTAACGGGTTCGGATTAAACCATAAGGGCAAAATGGACGAGATCACCATCATATTTGAATTTGTTGTCTCGAAACATCTCGCAATCTTGGAGTCTTTGAGGAAAACCTTTTTTCCTTGTTAATCTTCTCACATTCTCTTCAATTCAGACTTTAACGGCGGGCGTTTCTGCACTTCCTAATTCTGCAGAATCTAAATTTTCAAAGTTCTAACTGGTTTCAGCTTTTATGTAACCTATTACAGGCTGCTGCAGTTGCTTTATTTTGTCGAAAATGATGTCTCAGATGATCACATCCGTCATGTTTTCTGCATCAAACAACTTGTGACCACCAGTAGAGTGATATCCTACAAGTATCACAATTTCTCCCTTATCATCCAGCCTCTTTATAAGTTATTTCGAAACATGTAGATATGCTACGGAACTAAAAAATCTCATATGGTTCAGATTCGGTTTAAATCTCGATCATTCTTCCTCCAATGTTACCTTCTCAAGCTTCTTTGTTGGACACATATTCAATAATAGGCAATTGTGGATATTTCTTCTTCCCATAACTATTTCACCAAGTTCTTACCCTTTAACATGTTTCTTCCTATGTTAATGATCGATCGATTCTTCCTTTCGGCAACACTATTTTGATACGGTGTATAAGGTGGTACTATCTCATGTACAATCCCTTCTTGATTACAGAACCTCTCAAATTATTTTGAGACATATGCTCAAACACTAAGTAAGAGACTTTTAACAAGACAAATTATTTTGAGACATATGCAAATTATTTTGAGACATATGCTCAAACACTAAGCATACAAGCAAGAGACTTCAAATGCTCAAACACTAAGTAAGAGACTTTTAACAATCTACCTAATAGATAAAAGATTGTTAGGGTAATACACTTAATATACAATCAGAGGTGTAGAAGAAATACAACTCAAAAAGAACTCTTTAAGACTTAAGGGTTTCTAGAATATAAAAAGGTAAGAAATCCTAAGTTATAACTTGTGTTTTTGTTTTGACAGAGTAACTTCTCTTTGAATGTCAATGGTTTATTCTTTTTTTTTCAAGTCTCCATCTCCTTAAATAAAGAAGAAAAAGAGTCGTTAAAGATATATCACAGGAGAGCTCATGAGATGCTTGAATATAAATGTTGATATGTTTCTTCAATTAGTTAATATCGTTGAAAGCTTCTTTGAAAATCCTTTGTTAGAAGAGGAATTATCAGTTGTATCCCATCTGACTCTATGAAGAAAAATCTCTTACGTCATCACATGATAAAGTATGCTCAGTGGTTGACAATGACTTATTAAAATCACCTTGGTCCTTGCAATTTGACGAATCTTCAGGTTCTAATCAACAGAGGTAGACTTCATTAAAGTATAATCTTCAGATGATGACTTCTTCAGACTCTGACCTTCAGGTGTTGACTTCTTCAAAAGTTAACTTTTTAAGAGTCTGGTCTTCAGCTTCTGATCCATCAGATTCTGGACTTTAAACTTCTCTTTAGATGTTCATAGTCAAAACCAATACTTGAATTATTCATGAAATTTTAGTCTATGATCTTGCACACTTGAACAAATATAAGTATACCTAATAGTTCTTTAAATACTTTGTTATCATCAAAACCTAAGGGATATGGGACAAAACAATTTTGTTCCAACAATCTGTCGCTTTTTAATGATGAGTGGTTGATAATTTAATTAACAAGTTGACATCAAGTTATGAGGTTTGTAAGCTCCCCCTGAGTCTAATAGTTCAGATGATGAGGTTTGTAAGCCCCCTCTAAGTTTTATCCAGGTTAATTAAATTTAAACAATAAAGCACAAATAAAATATCTTCAGAATTTAAGCAAGATAACAACCTTCAGATTCAGGTGCTTAAATAATTTTGTATTTACTCCCCCTTTTGTCATCAACAAAAAAAGGAATAGAAAAGATATTGAAGAAAAATATTTCATTCAACCAAAGAAGATATTCAGAGGCACAAAAACTAATAAGGAGATTCACATATATAAAATATTTTGGATTTTATCTGATATGGATAAAAATAAATTAAAATATTTAGCACAAAAACTAATATGGATAAAATACTGTATATTCCCTCGGTTTAGCTAGAAACCGAAGGGTAAAATATTTAGAGGACACGCATTCGAATCTCAATAACTACATTTTAGCATATTTTAATTTATTTATTTTTAAATTATGACATATTACCTCGGGTTTGTTGAAACCGGAGGATAAAGTATTTAGATGACACGTCTTTGAATCTCATCAACTATATTTTATCACCATTTAATTTTAATTTTTTTTTTACTTATTACCTCAATTTTGCTTAAAACTGAGGGGTAAAGTATTTAGAGGACATGTATTCGAATCTCAGCAACTACATTTTATCACTTGTTAATTTTTAAAAAAAAATTATGACCTATTATCTCGATTTTGCTGAAAACCGAGGGGTAAAAGCAGGAAAATATTTCATGGTTAGTTTCTTAACGTAATCTTTTCTCTAGTAATTCTTGTTCAAAATGTTTAATGTTAGTTAGGAAAACATGAAAGTAATTTATTAATGTTAGTTGTAGTCGTATCAAGTAAAATGTTTAATATTGTTGTTGTTGTTAAAATTTAGTATTTAACGATTCTATTGATTTTGTTTATTTATTGTTGTTGTTGACATTTAATGTTTAAAGATTCCATGAATTTTGTTGTTGATATTATTCTTGTTGTTGTTTTTGTTGTTGAGATTTATTGTTTAAGGATTCTATTGATTTTGTTTTTGTTTTTGTTTTTGTTATCGGTGTTATTGATGATGATAAAGAAGATTTAGAATTTGTCAACAAATTTGATGTTTTGCAGATTAAAACGAAAAAAACAGGTTAAAAATAAAACTTGGGAAACATGACGTTACCCCTCAGTTATTATTAAAGACCGAGGTAAGAAGTAGCACAGTTTTGAAAATCCAAAAAATGCAGTTGTAGGGGGATCGAACCCATGACCAGTGCCATTTTTCCCCTCGGTTGTTCAAAAACCGAGGGAAAAAGTGGTAGGTTTTCATGTCGCATTTTGTTACCTCACATGTGTAACCGGGGTTATATCCCTTTCGCCTCCGAGGTGAAATGGGGTTATTTGTAGTAGTGTTTGGATTGTGATGTTTCTAAGGAGCCATCTTGAGCTTCTTCAGAATCTTCAACATATGGATGAGCTTATGAGGTTGGATCATCTTCTGGACCATCAGCTCCTGAAGTTCTTATAGCTTCTGAACATCCAGCTTCTTATGGATTGTTAGCTTTTGGACCTCTAGCTCCTGAGGTGTCTTTAGACACACATATTTTCAAAAAGCTTTGAACTAGATCTAACATTTTACTATCAGACTCTTTGCCATCAAATTTGATATGTATTGACTCTTCAATCATTTTGATTTTAGAGTTATACAGCTTGTATGCCTTTGAGCGTTCAGAGTATCCTAAAAAGATGTCATTTTGAGTTTTGGAATCAAATTTTTTAAGATAGATTT
Source organism: Lathyrus oleraceus (assembly GCF_024323335.1). Lineage (NCBI taxonomy): Eukaryota > Viridiplantae > Streptophyta > Magnoliopsida > Fabales > Fabaceae > Lathyrus > Lathyrus oleraceus. The sequence goes on from NC_066580.1 coordinate 467,744,504, forward strand.
TATTGTTCAAGATGTAACATGTAAATCCAAACTGATGAAAATAAGAAATGTTTGGCTTTCTTCCTTTGAACATCTCATATGAAGTCTTGTTTAGAATATGTCTAATATAGATTTTATTCTGAACATAACATATTGTGTTTACAGATTTTGGCCACAAGTACTTAAGTAAGTTATTTTCATGGATCATAGTTCTGGCCATTTCTTGTAAAGATATGTTCTTTCACTTTACAATTACATTTTGCTGTGGAGTTCTAGGAGAAGAGAACTCATGGAGAATTCTATGTTTCTCACAAAAAGTTTCAAATGACTCCTTTTCAAATTCTCACCCATGATCACTTCTTACTTTTAAAATCTATTATTCCTTTTCATTTTGTACTTGTATGCAGAAGATGTTGAATACATCATATGATTCATCCTTGGTTCTAAGGAATTTAACCCAAGTCCATCTACTATAGTCATCAACAATGACTAATCCATATTTCTTCTCATTGATTGAAGCGGTACTAACGTGTCCAAACAAATCAATGTGAAGCAGTTTTAAGATTTTGGAGGTTGAGACCATGTTTTTGGTTTTAAAAGAGGCTTTATTAATTTTCCCTAGTTTCCATGCTCCGGCAAAAGCATCTGAGTGATAATTGAGTTATGGTAATCCTTTATTCATTTTCCACTCATTTCTTCTCTCTCTTCAATAAAACTCTCTCAATCATCTCTCTCCTTCAACGTGTTCTTCATGTTGATGAAGAACTTTTGACCCAAAAAAAAACATAAACATCCAAATTAAACACTCAAATCTTCAACCTAACAACATCCAAACACTAATCTAACATAAACTCATCAATTGGTCAAAAAAAGTGAAGAACACAAAAACACTAGGAATCCAAATCGGTTCAGTTTGAATCCATTAAAGTAAATTCAAGTATAATTTCATGGGGAAAATGCAATATACGTGTGCAGAAACAGAATAACGGAAGAGAAAACGTAAAAAAAAAAATTAAAAAAAAAGACGGCGAAGAAAATACCAAATTTGAGCTTAATGACTTTTTTCAGAATCCGTTGAGTATGAAATTTCCGACCGACAAGTATGATGATGTCACCGATCTCTACCCATATTTCGGCAAATTTAAAAACTTTCGGCGAGCTCCAAATCTCCAGGTGAACCCGATTTTTCAATTCTTTTTTTCTTTTTTCTTTTGTTTCTACTTTCTTCTTCTACTCCATCTTCTACAATCTACTAAAACCCTCTAGATGATGTATGTTATTTAGTGTTTTTAGAGGTTCAAACGGAGTCTTAAATCAAGACTAATGGAGGTTTAATCTATGGGAAAGGAGGGAACAAAGAGGTGTTGAGTTGAAGCAAGGAAGGAAAGCTTCAATGGTGGTGATAAAAAGAGGAAGTGAAGGCTCAGATTCTTCAAAGTTTCTGCAACATGAATAAACTTTGATTAGGTCTTTCTTTCTAATTTTTTTGTACTTAACACTGACTATGAAGGTTTGAATGAAGGTTAATGGAGGAGGTTTAATGGTGGTGAAATAGTTTTATGGAAGTGTGATGAAGATAGAGGATGTGATGAAGATGAAGGAAGGAGATGAATGTGGTAGGTGAGGGAGTGTTTTATGTGTGTAATGATACTTCTTCCAAACTGATGAAACATGTAAATCCAAACTGATGAAAATAAGAAATGTTTGGCTTTCTTCCTTTGAACATCTCATATGAAGTCTTGTTTAGAATATGTCTAATATAGATTTTATTCTGAACATAACATATTGTGTTTACAGATTTTGGCCACAAGTACTTAAGTAAGTTATTTTCATGGATCATAGTTCTGGCCATTTCTTGTAAAGATATGTTCTTTCACTTTACAATTACATTTTGCTGTGGAGTTCTAGGAGAAGAGAACTCATGGAGAATTCTATGTTTCTCACAAAAAGTTTCAAATGACTCCTTTTCAAATTCTCACCCATGATCACTTCTTACTTTTAAAATCTATTATTCCTTTTCATTTTGTACTTGTATGCAGAAGATGTTGAATACATCATATGATTCATCCTTGGTTCTAAGGAATTTAACCCAAGTCCATCTACTATAGTCATCAACAATGACTAATCCATATTTCTTCTCATTGATTGAAGCGGTACTAACGTGTCCAAACAAATCAATGTGAAGCAGTTTTAAGATTTTGGAGGTTGAGACCATGTTTTTGGTTTTAAAAGAGGCTTTATTAATTTTCCCTAGTTTCCATGCTCCGGCAAAAGCATCTGAGTGATAATTGAGTTATGGTAATCCTTTATTCATTTTCCACTCATTTCTTCTCTCTCTTCAATAAAACTCTCTCAATCATCTCTCTCCTTCAACGTGTTCTTCATGTTGATGAAGAACTTTTGACCCAAAAAAAAACATAAACATCCAAATTAAACACTCAAATCTTCAACCTAACAACATCCAAACACTAATCTAACATAAACTCATCAATTGGTCAAAAAAAAGTGAAGAACACAAAAACACTAGGAATCCAAATCGGTTCAGTTTGAATCCATTAAAGTAAATTCAAGTATAATTTCATGGGGAAAATGCAATATACGTGTGCAGAAACAGAATAACGGAAGAGAAAACGTAAAAAAAAAAATTAAAAAAAAAGACGGCGAAGAAAATACCAAATTTGAGCTTAATGACTTTTTTCAGAATCCGTTGAGTATGAAATTTCCGACCGACAAGTATGATGATGTCACCGATCTCTACCCATATTTCGGCAAATTTAAAAACTTTCGGCGAGCTCCAAATCTCCAGGTGAACCCGATTTTTCAATTCTTTTTTTCTTTTTTCTTTTGTTTCTACTTTCTTCTTCTACTCCATCTTCTCCAATCTACTAAAACCCTCTAGATGATGTATGTTATTTAGTGTTTTTAGAGGTTCAAACGGAGTCTTAAATCAAGACTAATGGAGGTTTAATCTATGGGAAAGGAGGGAACAAAGAGGTGTTGAGTTGAAGCAAGGAAGGAAAGCTTCAATGGTGGTGATAAAAAGAGGAAGTGAAGGCTCAGATTCTTCAAAGTTTCTGCAACATGAATAAACTTTGATTAGGTCTTTCTTTCTAATTTTTTTGTACTTAACACTGACTATGAAGGTTTGAATGAAGGTTAATGGAGGAGGTTTAATGGTGGTGAAATAGTTTTATGGAAGTGTGATGAAGATAGAGGATGTGATGAAGATGAAGGAAGGAGATGAATGTGGTAGGTGAGGGAGTGTTTTATGTGTGTAATGATACTTCTTCCTCCCCCCCCCCCCCTCCCCTCCCCTCCCCTCTTATGTTGATTGGTGAGGACTGAATAGAATTGGTAATATGTATGAGCTTTTGAGAGTGAAAAAATGTGATTATTGAGAGTGAGGAAAGTGTGAAGTTTGAAAAAAATTGTATAAAAAGTTTGTTTAGTGAGATATTTTGATGGAGGTCGATATATGGATGTTGTACAAAATATTTTTCTTTTATTTTGCCATTCGCATGAAAGCCAATTGTGTAAAGTGCATGGTATGCTTTGAAGTATGGGTATTTCTAAAATGGTGAAGTATCGGTACTGGGTACTGGATACGTACATGTACCTGGTACTCGTACTGTACTTGCGGTACTTCATTTTTTCTTATTATTTGGTTTGGAATGAAATTCGTAGTTTTCTTAAATGTCAGTATAAAAAGTTTGTTTAGTGAGATATTTTGATGGAGGCCGATATATGGATGTTGTACAAAATATTTTTCTTTTATTTTGCAATTCGCGTGAAAGTCAATTGTGTAAATTGCATGGTATGCTCTGAAGTATGGGTATTTCTAAAATGGTGAAGTATCGGTACTGGATATGTACATGTACCTGGTACTCGTACTGTACTTGTGGTACTTCATTTTTTCTTATTATTTGGTTTGGAATGAAATTTGTAGTTTTCTTAAATGTCAATATAGTATATTTATGTGTTTTAACTTTTTTGTTATTGTATCTTAACATTATTTTTAGTTTTTTCAATTTTTTATAATGGTGTTTTGCTATGAACCTAACAATTTAGTTTTTTTCTCGTACATTTTAGAGAAAAAGTTTATTTCTTATTAACGTATTTGTACCTTGATTTTTTTTAAAATACCGCATCATGTACCGGTATTAGTATCTGCATCGGATACCGTAACCGTACCTATGCATCATAGATGGTGTGTATGAGGGATGGTGTATGAGATAATGAATGGAACACTTCTTCTTTTCTTTTTTTTAAATTTGTCTTTAATGGAAATTTAACTTTTGTAATATGTAACGGAAAGATGCATGACATTGTATGTATGGACCATGAATGATAAAGATGAGATATTTTAAAAGTTTTGTAAATTGTCCTTTATGCCATTTGATTGATGATTTATGATGTATTGAGAAATGATGCATATGGTTTAAAAATGAAAACTTCCTCTCTTTTTTTATAATTGTGTTTTAAAATTTTATAAAACAAAAATGCATATGATGAAAAGATAATGTGATATTTTAAATGAAAAAATAAATATTTCTAAAGACAAAAAAAAAACTAAGAGATTAATTTTTTTAAAGCTAATGCAAAAAATGTAAAATGTGATGAATAATGAGTTATGCTAAGTTATTGCAAATATGCAAGCATGGTCGAATCAAGTGGGAACGCTTGAACAAAATTAGGGTATGACACCCTAGAGGCTGAGGTTATAAGTGGCTTAGCTGGTATTGTATCCACGAAATCTATGTCAAAGACTGAACTATGGCACATGAGATTTCCCATGTCAGTGAAAGGAGTATGGTCGAATTGGGGAAACAAAATCTGCTAGGTAATGACGCTATTCGAAATGCAAAGATCTATGAAGAAGAGTTGGAACAGGAAGAGATTCTTGTTGAGGTGGAGCATAGTAATGTTGAATTACATAACCCAGATGAAGTCGAAGAAAAAACACAAGTTGTTGATGAAGATGAGGAGACTAATAATGACTACTTGTTGGCAAGAGACTGGTCTAGAAGAGTCATCAAGCCGCCTCAGAGACTTGGTTATGCGGATCTCATAGCTTTTGCCTTAATCCGTGAGGTTCTTGATGAAGAACTTAGAGACTACGAGGAAGTTGTTAAGAGTTGAAATAAGACTGAATGGCTGAAATCCATGGATGATGAGATGAAATCTATTCATGATAATAACACTTGGAAATTGATCGAGAAACCTGCAGGAGCTAGGTTAGTCAACTGTAAGTGGACTTTCGAGGTTAAGGAAGGAATCAAATGAGTGGTGTCAAAGAGATTTAAGGCAAGGTTGGTTGCTAGGGGGTTCACTCAGAAAGAAGGAGTCTACTTCAATGATGTATTATCACATGTTGTAAAGCATAGATCCATTAGAATGTTGTTAGACATGGTGGTAAAGTTTGACCTGGAACTTGAACAAATGGATGTTAAGACAACTTTTCTGTATGGTGATCTAGATGAAACAATCCTGATGAGGCAACCTGAAGGGTATGCAAAAAGGAGAAACGAAAGTTATGTTTGCAAGTTGAATAGGTCGTTATATGGCATGAAACAATCTCCTCGACAGTGAAATAAGAGATTCGACAAGTTCATGACACACATAGGTTTCACTAGTAGGCAGTTTGACCACTTTGTTTACTTCAGATTTTGACCTAGAAGTTCACTTGTTATTTTTTTGCTTTATGTGGATGACATCCTCATAGCAAGCAACAGTGTCAAGGATGTAGTGAAGGTGAAGGTTGAACTCGATAGGGAGTCAACATGAAGGATCTAGGAGTTGCCTCCAAGATTCTTAGGATTGACATCCGAAGAGATAGAAAGCAGTCGAGATTATGCTTATCTTAAGAGACATACCTAAAGAAGATTCTCGATAAATTTGGTATGTCGAATTCAAAGCTTGTTGTAACACCAACAAATCCTCAATTCAAGCTAAGTATGACTCAAAGTCTTAGTACTGAAGTCGAAAAAGCCTATATGAATAGAATTTTGCATGTTAGTATAGTAGGTTCTTTGATGTATATTATTGTTTGTATGTGGCCAGACATAGCGTATGGAGTGAGCCTTCTAAGTAGGTATATGTCTAATCCTAGGAAGGCACACTGACAAGCTTTGAAGTGGGTTCTAATATACGTACAAGAATCCTTGAGTAGGGTCCTAGTTTATGGTGGAGCCACAAGCAGTGGTAAATTTGAAATCAAAAGGTTTGTCGACTCTGACTATGCAGGATGTATGGAACCATAAAATCTCTTTCTGGATATGTTTTCACAATGTTTGACACATCTATCAGTTGGAAAGCTTTTGTTCAGAAGGTTGTTGCTTTATCAACCACTGAAGTTTAATACATTTCCCTCACTGAAGTTGTGAAAGAAGCATTGTGGCTTGAAGGGTTTGCTAAGGAACTGAAACATCAAGGTCAAGTTATCACCGTTAAATGTGATAGTCAAAGTGTCATACATATGTAGAAGAATTTAGCCTATCATGAGAGAACCAAACGCATCGATGTTAGGCTGCATTTCGTCATGGAGAAAGTCAAGAAAGGAGGAGTGAAAGTGTTTGAGGTTTCGACTGAAGATAATGTTTTGATATGATCATCAATTCATTACCTAGTAGCAAGTTCTTTCACTGTATCCAAATGATAAAGTTGTATGCCAATAGCTAACTTGTTCCCTTGGTGTTGTAGAGTTTGTTCCAATGTGAAGATTTAGGATATTTTGGATCAAACTCTAGTATCAATAGGGGAACCTTCATGGTTCAACTAGGTTGTGTATGTTGTATTCGAAGTCTGTTAAACATGTGGTAGTCAAAGATGTACATGATCTAGTCGAAGATGTACATGATCTAGTCGAAGTCAGTTTGAGCATGCAAATGACTTAAGCTAGTTTATGTACTTTGTCATGTAATCGTTATGTATGAGCGTTATCAACATACATCTCATGCATATCCTAGGATTCTATTTATAGGTCATACTTCAGTGTGTTAGAGTAGTGGTTAAGTTGTTATTCACTTGTAATCTGTAAACCCTAATTTTAGAGAAAGTGAATAGAAAAATGGTTATAACCAATTATGTCTTATTTTCTCTCTCTCTCTCTCTCTCTCTCTCTCTCTCTCTCTCTCTCTCTCTCTCTCTCTCTCTCTCTCTCTCCCTGTAACTAAATCGTTTTCTTGTGTATGTTCAAGAAAACCTCTATTTGTCATAGGATTACTTCATTCTTGGTGCGGTGAGCGTGGATCAAGATGTCATCTTCTTTATGAATGTTGAGATGCCTTCGAAACACTAGCATTCGAATCACTAGCCTTCCAAAATCATTTGAAACAAAGAATCAGACCATTCCAAAACCGAATTTAAGGTGTAAACCATACAATTGCTCTTTACCTTCACCTTCGGTTACTATTCTTCTTCCCCAAATCCAAATCCCACTTTCTATCATGTAATTTTATAGAGTGGTGGTGCGATGAGAGCAGGTTTCTACACATCACATTTTCACCTTGTTGGGATTGCATATCATAACTGTCTCTGGCGCCACCGTGTTCCAATACTCTGGCACCAACTTGTTGTTCTCGGTATCGTCGTGGTTCGTTTTTTGCTCCGAGTAGCAAGTTTGATTGATTTTGTGTTGAGATTTTTGGGTTAGCGTCAATTGGTCTGTTAATACTTGTCTAGGCAGATTGGCAACATATTTCTTTAGATCTGAAGTTGTTCTGATTTTTTTTTCCGGTTGAGTCCTCACTGGGTTTTAGTTTGCGGGTGGAGGAAGCGCTCACTAATGGGTTTTTTGGATGCAACTCGGTTACGGTTGTGTCATCTCCTTCTCCGACGTCGTTTTTTGCTGCTTATAAGCCTCGTCTTCTCTAATGCGAGTTTGTTAACATTTTGATTCTTCAATCTCTGTGTTGAGATTTACAGGTTTCAAGATTTGTCTCCATTGCGTCAAAGAACTTTGGGTTGTTCGGATTGGCGGTGGTTAGTGGATTATGGCTTCAGTTTGAGTTTACTACTTCCGCGGTCTTAAAATCTACTCCAGTCTATTGTGATTGATTTCAGATTGTTTGGTCAGAAATGGTCGTGATTACTTACCACAATTTGTGAGTAAGTTATCGGTTAATGAAATCATTATCGTGTTGGCAGTCAAATTCATTCATCGTTTTCAAAATCTAAATTTAGTGATTGTCAATTCATATATCATTTTTTTTTGCAATTTAGTTTCGCATTGTAAGTGATTTGCTAGATTGTAGGTGTGATGTATGAATATTTGTCTTTAATTCTGATTCACATTAATATTTTGTTTTATTAGGTTAGGCTCTATGTCCCCAAATCTCTTGTAGTGCTCTTTTTTATTTTAAGATTTCAAGTTGATTAACAAAAAAAATTCGAACCAAAATTCAAATAATTAAGAATATCTAAATTAAATATGATATAATCACAAAAAATAAACAATATAATATACTTAATTGAACATCGATAGGCAAATGCGAATTGAACGACAACAAACAAGTCATAATTGAACAATAAAAAATAATATTAAGTTGAGCAACAATCAATATCGAGTAGAATGACGTGATTAAGTTTAAAAGAGACGGTGTGATGATGATGAAGCATGGTTGAAAGAAAAAGAAAAAAAACTACAACAAAAATTTATAAAACTCAAAAGTTTATATAATTGGAGAAAAAATAAGAAATTTTTATTTTTGGAATGTGAAATATTTAAGTTTTGATATTGACATTAAATTTAAAAAAAAAAAAAAGGATCAATTTGATGTATTTTTTTGAATCGGACGATTTTACAAAATTTAATTATGATTCTTTGTTCCGAACGATTTTGGACACTTCAATTTTGACCCACTAGCAGTTTAAAAAAATTGATCAGACCGGATTCAACTCCGATTCTCAATCCAACCGATTAAATCGTCCGATTTGTAAAACATTGTCCCTACAATATCCCGAACTAAAATCTGAATTTTAACTAAAAAAGTATTCACATTTAATAATCAACGTTGTTTCAAATAGGATTAGCTTAAGTGAAGGAAACCTATGAAAATACAAAAAATAAATCAAAGCAAACATTGATCTACATATAAAACAATTGGTTAAGACATCAAATTATGAAGAGTTCGGTTTAACTTCAAAAGAAATTATGTGATGTATCAAAAAAAGATTATGTGTAATAGAAATAACTACTCTCCCTAATTGGTGGGGAAAAAAACATTTAAACTTGTTTTTCACAAGTAATAGATTTTTCTATTAAAAAACCATTTATTTATCAGGAAAAAATTTCAGAGTTTGTTCCTTTAATCACATTACCACCATTGCTAAGTGTTATCATCTTTTTTTCTAAGCATGCTAGGATTAGCAGAGTGGGGTTTATGCTAAGGAGAAAATTTAGATACAATTTCTTGGGTTTAGTTTTTACTATTTCTCAAAAAAAATATGACAAATATATTTAAATATCGTTTAAAGAGTGAAAATAGAAAAAATTGCATGTGTAATATAAAATTATACACTTGTCATATTGTAATTGAAAAATAATAAAAACCACAATAACAAAAATCGTATCTATCTCCATGTACTAATACATTTGTCATATTTTCATTGAAAAATAGTAAAATCCACGACAACAAAAATTGTATCTATCTCCTTGTACTAATACACTAGGCTTCTGTTTGGTTTTCCATCCCTTTTAACAAAATCACGTCAAATGTCAAATGTCCACGTTAACTAGAAGCTCCAATTTATAACTTTTTTGAGATCACATCAAATTTGCATTAGGATGTGATATTGTGGTTCAAAACTCATTACCAAACATACACAAAAAGATACATTACTAACGAACCCACTCCATGATAATACATTACTAACGCTGACAAAGCCTAAACAAAAAAAATTAATTTTCACCTCATGGTCTTCATGTGCCCTTCCTGTCTTTCAGAGAAACTGGTATGTCTCGCCGTATATAGATTCTGATAGCATTTTGAGATGCTTGTGCAGTTGATTATAGCTTCCAAAAGCAAACACAGGCTGTAAAGTATACAAGCTATAATTTATAGGCGGAATCATAAGCCCATTAGACCTCCATAACTTGAATTAGAAGAGAACTCGGTATCACAGACTGAATTCAAAGAATTAATTAAACTGAGATTTTGTTGTTCAGTCTCCTTACAGAAGGTATATCCCAATCTCATTCAAGTTTAGCATTCACTAGTAGTTGATGTTGTGTTTCTCTGGTTTCTTTTTCCTCTTGCCTGCATTTTCATCATCTAAATTATTAATCTTTTTTCTTCAGAGAGTAAGAGAAGAGAGAGACTGACATCCACCACTACCAAATCCGGTAAAACGGGTATATATGTTCACTGTTTATGCCAGTTGTTATACGGTTGCTTCCCACATTGCTTCAGGGCATACATACATCCAGCTGCTAACAACAAACCAAACACACCAAACGCCATTAAAGCTGCATTTCCAACATTTCGATAATAGCCACCCTGCACCAGTAGCAAGCAAGTTAATATGTACATGACACAAAACACACAATGGTTGAGACATACATTTTTTTCTTTATAAAATCATTTTTAGACAGAAGTTGATGGATTGTGAATATTGCAAACAAACTAATGATAAAAAGTTAACTGTCAATCATTTATTGCTTGTTGAATATATTTAATGAAAAATTCTGAACTTTTATAATAAAACTAACAATAAGTAATAAATACTAAGTAACTAAGGAACAGAACCCTTATGGGTACCAGAGCAACTCCCTTAAAGGTGTATTACACCTACAATTTCATTCTGTAGATTTAACCCTTCTCTGAACCTAAGAAGCAGCAATATCACCCAATAAGCTCAAGAGTTTCAGGGACAAGTTGGGTCGGTCAAGTTCAATTCAGACTCAAATTGTTATGGCTGTTTTCAAAGTAGTGCCAGCCAGCTTGATTAATCTTTTCATAGAGAGTCACGTTGGCACCAATAAGAATTTAAATGAGAACTTGTATCTACTACTTTTACGAACAACAAAAGAATTTAAACAGGGCCACTTTTGAATAAGAAATTCTTATGCCATCCACCCTCCACAACCATGTCATTCTAACTTCAAAATTTTATCTTTCCACAAAGGATATGGCTCGTGTTGATAATGCCAAAATGAATAATTAATATATGCCTCCTAAAATTTCAGAAAAAAAAAGTATGCATAAATACACACTTGCACCACAGATAGCAGAATTGCAGCATTTGCAGGGGCAAGAGAGAGCCCCATCATCCCTCCACGCAATTCATTAGGTACATGCCTGCAAACAAAGAAATCAAAAATATCAAATCCATTATTAAGCAAACGAAGAAGTACAACTCTTGGTAATGAGATTACATCGTCCTCAATCGAGCAAGTGATGGTAAAATGAAGCCAACACAAGCATGAAATAGGCTAAAAAGTGTCACCAAAACTCCGATTTCCTACACATGAAAAAATTATGAGATCCAAATATAGACTTCAATATTGAAAATCTGACCAAAAGTATATCTAAGACTTTGTAAAGTCAACAATAACTGCACCTGATAGTCATATGCCACAATAGACAAAAGAGCAGCCAATGTGATGTAGGCATATACTAGGCAGTCCTCAATTCTAAATGATGATGGTCCACTAGTAAGACAAGGAAACACAGTGCTTCCTAGCATCCTTGAGCCCAAAAAGCATGGATATATCAATCCTAGTTGCACTTCTCGGCCATCAGCCTAAAATCACATGCATTAAGAATAAATAGATATATACCGAGACTGAAAATATAACAGGTTCAACAACATGAAGCCTCTTAGTCAAAAAGATTCAATTATGGATACATCTTCCTCAAATAATGAACCGAAAAGAAAAATCCCTTATAAATTAGTGAAATGAAACCCATTTCTGGTTCACCGATACAAAGAGCCTGAACAAATATAAGCCAGTGAAACATTCATTCAATGCAATATGTTCATGTTGTTTTAAATATTTTCCATATAAACTGATGTCCCCGTTATGTAATAAGTTGTGCTCTAAAATTTCAATATCATACCACCACTGTTGGTGCCCAAAGGATCCACAAAATTCCAATGGAGAAGTGAAGGCAAGCTTGTGCCACTGTCAACAGCCATATCCTTTTATCTGTGGATTATTAAAGATAATCAGTATGACACTTAAACTTTTAATAAAATTTAATCACATGTTTCTCTAGTGCCAGCTCTTTTCCACATCTAACCTCAGAATTGTTATTAATTATATCATGTCAGTTTGAACATAGAGATGGACTTTATCATGCAGAGCTCAGGCCTAATATAGCTTGAAAATGAAACATAAATATTATAAACAAGATCAAACTCTTAACAAGGAATACTGCATATAAAAAAAAATCACAAGGAAAGTAAGTGGTTGATCATCAGAAACTTAACAATTGCAGAACAGAAAAATAAATCCCAAGATACATTTTCATGCTGTCAAATCTCAGCCATGACATCCAAGTTTAATGCAGTTGAACTACTATGTGTATATTTCCTCTGGTATTTCCATTTTATAGTAGACTCTTGTTGCAGGTTACTTGCAACAAGAAAGGAATTATTGGTGAACTATTTATTTATGGAACAACATAAAGGTGATGCAAAGCAAAAACTGTCAGAGGAAAGTAATTTAGAACTAAATATCAAGCATAGCAAGAGAAAATGACAACTAGAAAATAGAAAGTTTGGGTAAGTAAGTCGAAAATAATGAAGGGAAAAAAGAGGCTCTTATAAGTATTCTATTGACTCGTGGTAAAAGACCACACATGTCCCAAAGACAAGGCAGCAAACTTCATAGAAACATAAATCAAATAAACTAGCTTCTTTGTAATTCCAGAATGATTGTGGTTATTAGTAAGTTATCTGATTTCCAAAAAGAAACCTTGGGTATTGAAATAGTGTATCATTTTAAAAATAAATAAAATACTTAACTGTTTATTATAAGAGAATAAAAAGTGAATAAGCATGAGTGTGAGCTTACCACCAAAAATATATGCATAGAAGGACAGACTATACTCCTTAAAAGAAGTTGCTCCTGGAGTTTCTGTCCATCCTCTGGTGAGAAAAATGAAGCATATGATTGCTAAGAAGATGACTGCAGAGGAAGGAGCGGTGTTTTTCATCATACTATTACCAACCAGACCATTTGCCAACATTTGGCTGGCAATAAAGCATGCAGACTCAAAGAAAGTCATTAACCAATATGTGTCATTAAGTGAATCAAGCCTGTGTCCTTGCTGTAGACAAATACACAAACAAGATTGACATTAAGGTGAAAAGTAGAAAAAAAATCCAGATCAAGTCATTCAATAGAGAAGAACTAAGCTCCTACTGGAGATAACAGAAGAAAATTGTTGATTACCTTCTCATGTTGAGTGACCATCCAAGTCTCGAAACTGAATGAGAATATTGTATTGGCCATAGAGAGACAAATGCTAGTCATGAAAATGCTTGGTTGTTGCGTAATCTTCTTCCAAACACCAACTAAGAAGTGTAGGATGCAATAGATCAAACAAACTTTCTTGTGACCTCTATACAATTGCAGGTAGTAAGTTAGTTTAACAAGTACCAAAACATCGAAAACTATTTCAGAAAATGCATGTCTTGATTCTACATTGTTTAGGTAGTACTTCTGGAGTAACCAAGATGTTTCATATCAATACTAATAGAAAAAACAGTGCTCAAAGTTCAAATCACATGTAGAAGAATGCTTTGAAAAATTTGATAGAAACATTGAATAGTAATACTTTGGAAATGAGACTGATATTGCAAAATATATAGGTTACAAGATTTATTAGAGTCATCCTAAAAACTTGGAAATGCACAGCTCTTGAAAGGTTGGATTCTAAAAGTAAAAAGTACTCCTAATAATCATCTCAAATATCTACCGAAATCAACTTAAAATACTACAGTGAATTGAGTAACATCAACAATCACAGGGTTAGTAATTCTTCCAATGTAAGGAAATTCACTATAATTGGCTGATAAACATCACTACAACATAAATAATTAAACAAAACTTATACACTGCAACAAAATTTGCATATATTTGCAAACGATGAATTACACAAAAACATAATTAGGTTTTTCAAGTGATATATAGCAAGTAAAACTAGAGGCTCACATCAAATCTGAGAGCATGCCAAGGAAAGGAGCAGCAAAAAGAGCAGTTGTATAACCGTAACAGAGAGACATGATCATCTCCTCCCTTCCAATTCCATACGAAGCTAACTCGAACTCCCCAAACACTGACCACAGACCTTCCACAACTGAGAAGATGAAAAAATAAGACAAATGATATCATCATTCATAATTTCACACCTCCGATCTAAAGCTTGATCCAGTAACTAACTAACTAACTAATCATTACAAACAAAATCCAATTCACTATTCAGTCTCCAAAACATAACGGATTTAGAAATAACAATAGGTATAAATGAAATTTCATAACAAAAATTAAGAAAGCAATGAACCTTCATAATTCAATCTCTCACATTTTCTACAAAACCTAATAGTGTCAAATTGAAGAAGAAAACGAACCTGAAGCGAGAGAGTAGACGAAGAGGAAGTTCCGCTGGAAACTAGTAAACGATGAAGAGATTCCATGGTCGAAGATTGTGGAGGTTCTGTTGAGACTGGAGAGATGAGGATAAAGAAAGATCGAGAAGCAGCAACAAACGGAGAGGAAGAGGAATATTGCTGGATTCAGTTCCCAAACGGAACTCTCGATAACGACTCCCATTGGCGTTTTTATAGTTCTGGTTTGAAAGACGCGCGAAGAGAGAATGCGATGTGTTTACATTCCGTTTGGATCCAAAGTAAACCCTAGATCGTGATTTGTTGCAATTGAGAGCGCGTCGAGATCATGAGAGTGACTGTGAAACCGAGGGGTAGATGGATTTGATCGGTGAGCGAAGGTTCAGAGAGTAGAGTAACTTCTCCTTGTAATGGAGACGTAAAAATATGTTTGAACAGATTTGGCAATTAAAAAAGATTAATTTTGGTTATAAGTTATATATGTAAAATTGAGTAAAATTGAGTTGTTTAAAATGAATTGAACAATAAATAAAAGATTTAAAATAAATTGTGTACTATAATACTACCCCGGGTCCTATAATACTAACCTGGGCCGAAAAAATTTGTTTTTAAAATTCATTCTATATTTTATTCAAATATATTATTTATTCAGTAAATTTAAAAATTAAATTTTTTCTTATAACTAAAATTACTGTGAATAGTTTTAACTCAACAACGCCATAAAAACATGTTGGAATCAATTTTATAATTAAATAATAAAATTTATCAATATTATGGATTGAAAGTGATAAAAATTTGGATCTTAAAATTGAGATTATGCTTTAAAAAAAATGAGGTTTGAACCCTCTTATTATGAATGATAATGGATAGAGTTTGGAAAGAGTACTATAGTATATGTTCTCATATTTATGGTTTGAAAAAAAAATTATGTATTTGTATCCATACTTGTGTGGGCACCAATATTTATATTTGTGTTTGTATCTTATGGGTAGATAAGTATCCATACTTGTATTCGTTTACCCTCATTCATAATAAAATATTATTGATTAATTAGAATTTATTATGTCATTTTAAGTTTTTGACAACATTAAGAAAAATTCAATTATAGTATTATTGAATTAAGAAATAAACAAACACTTACATTAAAATGCATATAAATTTAACGTAGATGTAATTAATAAAATCGATAAACATATATGTATTTATAACAATAAAAAGGTATATATATATATATATATATATATATATATATATATATATATATATATTTTACGGGTATGAGGCGGATGGGTACTAAGGTACTCATACTCGCGTCCATACTCGTTTATTTTAGTGGATAATTGTATGCTCATGTCCATATTCATTTTACGAATTTTTACCTACCTCTTATAGGTAATTTTTATTTACAATACCCTATAAAGATAGGTTAAATTATCATCCATACCTCTTGTTATATGCAAACAATTCTTGTGTTGGACAGCGTCATACAAATTTATAAAAAAATAATAAAATTTACCTTTTTCAAATAAAATTCATAATGCATTTGTTTTTAAAAAAACCAAACATGCTTACTTCTTGAAATTGTTTATGCAAAAAAAAAAATCTATATTAAAATTAATAAAATTTTAAATTAAACTATAAATTACAAAATTCTTAATCACATTGTTACTTGAAAATATATATTTTATATAAAGGTTAAATAAATTTTTTGTACTCATAAATATTGTTATTTTCACTTTTAATCCCTCAAAAAAAAAGTTTTTAAAAATGGTCCTCCTAATATTTTTCGTTCACACTTTTGGTCTCTTCTGTCAAAGTCTGTTAACATAAGCTGATGTGGCGCGCCACATGAAAGTTTTTTATGGCTAGACATACACATGACAGTGTCATCGTGGAAAAATGCTAACATGGCATGTCACATGACTAAAGTCACCAATGTTCATGAATCTGTAAAAACTCATAGCTAATCGATAGCTAAAATCATAGTTAATGTAGCAAATACATTGCAAAAAATTTGTTTCTAAAAAATACAGTATGTTGATAATATCACCTTAGTTAATCTATTAGTATTGTTCATCAGCTTGTTTTCAACTAGGGCACCTTGTTTTTAATAGAATTTCAACATACAATAGAAAATTATAAGTTGTTTCCCAATTTGATTTTGGAAACATGAGTAGGGAAGAGAAACTCATTATCATATTTCAGCTTCACCTTTTTCTGGTCTAGTCTACGAGTTGCTTCCCATCTTGGGTTGATAATCGCGATAAATCAACCCATAATCTAATGAATTAATACAATGTCACAAATTACAAATCTATTTTATGTGTATATTTGTGGTTGAGATGGAGCAGCATCATTAAGCCACTGCAGAGGATTCAAGTCCATTCATAGGACACAGATTCTCTTATGTTTCTCTCTCATGTTTTTGATGTTGCTTCAATCTTAGTCATCTATACAGTAATTAATATTAATTAATTTTTATATTTGATCAGAATGAGTGGTTAAGATGGAGCAGGATCATTCAGCCACGGCATAAGATCCAAGTTCGGTTCATACGCTTAATTCACCAGCAACCTTTATAAAACATGCATAGACAATGTTAAAATGACTTGCTTGTTGTACCTAAAATTGAAATTCTTGTTCTAAACATGGCAAGCAACAAAACATATAAGTTATGTGGTTTTAGTGTTGTGACATGTATATATCCACAGTTTCATGTATGTAAGAACATATAAATAATTGATATAAAACATTATGACATGTTTAAAGTAAAAAAGAAAAACTAATCAAAGAAGGAGAAAACGTGGATTAATTTAATAAAACCTGGATATATATATATATATATATATATATATATATATATATATATATATATATATATATATATATATATATATATATATATATATATATATATATATATGAAATTAACATGAAAATATTCATGTGTACTTTGAAATTGATGTATACAAGTAGTATAGTATTATTGAATTATAAATATAAGTGAATAATCTTTAGTCTGCCGGTAGTGTTAAAGTGTCATCTTGAATTGGTAAAAGTATTATCTAAGTGTGTTGAGAGTGTAATATTATTAGTTCCGTTTGAGGGTTTGACAGATGAGAGCAAATGTGGCTTTCTTGTTTCTCTAAAGTTTGGTAAATACAGAGGGATGGAATTAAGGCAAAGAAATGACATGGTACATGAAACTGCAAGTATTGAGAGACATGTAGTGGAAGTGGAAGTGGAAGTAAGGTGAAAGTTGTGTGGATCCCATAAGTTAGGGGAATGACCACTTCCATCATTGTGACCCAATACCAATATTAATTCTAATTCAACCTTTTCTTCAAGTTTCTTTACAGAGGTACCACAGAACAGTTTCACGTGATCTCTCTCGTACACTCTCACTTTGTGCTACTACATAAATGCCATAATTACTTGTTTTATTTTCTAGGTTTTTTTAGGGTTAAATAAGTTAAATAAATTTTCGCAGGGTTTAAGAGTTTTCGTTTAGCTCAGTTTATGGGACACTCCTTTTTTAGAACCATGACTCTGATAATGTATTTGTTATAAATTAGCTGTGATTTTAACTACCAAATAGCTAAGTATTTTTCTGGACAATGTTGACTTTAGTCATATGATATGTCACAACAACGTTTTGTCACACTGCCTTTGCCATGTGTATCTTCAATCACAAAAAAAACTTCTATGTGGCGCGCCGCATCAAATTCTGTTAAAGGATTTTGACAGGAACGACCAAAAGTGTGGACAAAAAATATTAGGAGGATCATTCTTTGAAGGAAATTTTTTTAGGGACTAGAAGTGAAAATAACAATATTTATGATGACCAAAACCTTATTTAACTCTTTATATAATAAAGGAATTTAAATATTAATATAACATTTCAGTTAGAAATTATGAAATTTCAAATTAAAATATTTACGAATTAAATTTTCAAGCTTTAATGGAATAAAGTTGGTTGGTTTAAGTATTAATTTGAAAAGTATTTCAAAAAAGTTACTATTAAAAGAAGAGTGCAATAACACCTGTAAATTAATAAATTGATAAAGATTAATATTATACTCTTTTTAATAAATGGGAGATCAGATAATAACACGCTCAATATTATCTTGGTTCGGAACAAAACCATGAGGTCTATGTTCAGTCCTCAATAATTGATCTTTGAAATTTTCATATTATAAAAAATTTACAACCAGATTATCACACAACCTTCTTACACCAAGTTCTTCTCCTTTTTTACCTTGTACCCTTTACAATATGTCAGAGTTTCAAGAGAATATCTCTATTTTGATTTATAATCACAAATCAATAGTGAGTTACACAAGATAGTTATACTTAAGTGTTTAATCTCTCAACGCTAAAATAATATTTAAGTGAATGTAAAATATAAAAAAGTAAGAATGGTTTTAGGGGAGGTTAGTTTCAGTGTGTTTTCAAATGATCACAAGTCTCCTTTTATAGTTAAATATTTAGTCAAGAAAGAAAGGGTTTTAGGTCAGATATGTATCATAATAGAGTATGATGCAGCAAAATAGGAAATGTTTTGTTAGATCTGAATCATAATCGATTAAAATGATTTCTTAATTGATTCTTGAGCGAGTTCGCCCCATAATCAATTACACAAGTGTCGTAACGGATAAGAGAACAAATTTTTATGTATAATCGATTAACTAAGCTTTATAATTGATTAGGCTTCGCTTTTCAAAAGATTTACCCAAATCCAAATGTTTTTAGGATGAGATTTTTGAAAATAATGAATTTTAAGAACATATTTGTTTGTCAGTGTGTGGGGGGAGGGTGAGAGAGAGACATATAGATACAATTTTAGTAGCTTGAGAGATTATACACTTGATTTTATATTTTTTATCCTATAATAAATAATAAATAAACAACATGCCATATTAGCAGAGACAAGCTTTTAGCAACTATCTTTGTTTCTTAGTGAAGTTCTTTAGCTTTTGACATTCTTACGCCAATCAATAGAAATTTCTCGCTTTATTCACTACATGATTGAATTAAAATCCCAATTCAATTCTCACAAAAAATTAGTTTTTCTTAGGAATTTTTTTATAAAAATGTGTGTCAATTGATTAGATGAAGACACAAACTCAATTACGTAATTCTCCTTTTCAACATGATTCCTAATAAAGTGGTGCTTTATCTAAATGTGTTTCATGAGAGAGTGAAGTATCACATTCTTAGTGAGGTCTACGATATTGGTGTTATCAAATTTAAATAGGGTAGTTCCTGAGATTAATACCATAATCATTTAACTATTGTTTTATTCATATTACATATGCACAATAGCTACGCGCAACTACGTACTCTACTTCGGCTATGGATAACGTGAAACTTGATTGTTTTTTACTATGTCAAGATACAAGCAAGTTTCCAAGCAAGTCATACATATCACTAATACTTTTCTGATCAAATTTATAACCACCAAAATTGGAATCAAAGTACCTAATCAAATCAAAATCATTCCCTATAGGTTATCATATACCCGTCAATTGAGTGTTAGTGATATATCTCATGATGTATTTTACCGTAATGAGGTGTGATTCTTGAGTTTTTCTTGAAAGTGTGTCCACTAACAGACAACTAACATAATATCAGGACAAGACGTAGTGAGATAGAGAAGACAATGAATCGTACGTCGATATTTGTTTTATTGACCTTCCTCTCTCATCTTTATCTAAGTGACATGATTTGTTCATAGGAGTAAATATTAGTTTTGATTTATTTATTAGAACAGTGTCATTTTTATCAAGTTTATTGTGAAATACCCATTTTGTCTAATCACTACATTACTATTAGGCTTGAGAATAAGTTTCCAAATGTTATTTCTCTCAAATTGATTTAACTCTTCTTACATTAGCAAGAGACCAATGTTCATTAATGAAAACTATATTGATGTCATTTTGCTCAATTGAAAAACAAAGGTCATAAAGTTACATACCTAGTGTAATGAGTTCTGAGTAGTTACCCCTTTGAGATATCTCCTATTACATTATGAATTAGATGGTTTCTTGTTGTTCTCCACTCTCTGGGTAGTTCTTGATGGGTATCTTCATTTAGCTCTTTGTTTTTATTTGTTTTGTCAATTTGGTCTTTTTTGTTTTCATTTTGATATTGGTCTTTGTCTTCATTTAGATTTGTGTCTTCTAAGAGAGTTTTCTCCAAAATGCTTGCACAACCAAATACTTATAACTCATTAGCACATAGAGCCATAATATTCACAATCATTTCCTTCATGGAGGCTGTGATGTAGAGATATGATTTAATTTTCTGCATCAAATATTTAATATCCTCCAACTCATTAGCATAATGGTGAAATTGGTATGCATCCTTTGTGGTCAATTTTATTGTATGCAATGTATTTGAAAAACACTTTATTTTCTAAAATCCAATCTCTCAATACAATCTAATATCCACCAAAAGCGTGTGTATTTCTATACGACGAATATTGAACAAACCTACACTACCATAAAAATCAAATTGAAATGCACCATCCTAATTACACATTAAGCCACTCAACTCCATCTTCCCCGAATTAGTACGAGCACTATCATCCAGATTAAGAACCATGGAACTTTTATCCCTTTTATTTCAACTCACCTGGCGAATTAAACGAGGAATGGAGGATAGTGAGCTTCCAAACTCTTATTTGGAGACTTGTAATTGAATAAAGATAGATGTAGCAATTTGGTACTTCACTTGAGTTGCTCCCTCAAAATAACATTTGTTCCGAGAGTTATGACACATTGTTTGAACATCATTAAACATATAATACGTCCAAATTCCAACTAGACGAGAACATAACATTAGACACTGAGAAAGAGTTATGTCTTCATTGCAAAAAAGACAAGGCAAGTGTGTGTAAGGAAACTCGTCGATAGCAGAAGACGTGGAAATACTTATGGCATGTTTTCCATAGAAAAAATGGCACAGTATATTAAATATGTAATTTTTAAACCCACACCCAAGATTCTTGAGAGTTTTAATTCTGGTGTTGAGATATGTGTCAATTATAATCATTTCCATTATATATTGAACATTCATACGTCATTCCAAGCTAGGGATGGCAAATAGATTCATCACTAGTGGGTATCCTAAAAAATTATCCACAACAAGTATGGTAAAAATCCGTAAAATGGATACGAGCATGGATACGAGAATTACCCACTAAAATAAGCGGGGTATGGCACGATTGGGAGTATTTTAGTACTCACCTCACCTCATACCCACATAATATATATTTATATATATTTTATTTTTATTATGATATACACATGTCTTCTTATCAATTTTATTAAATACATCACTATTAAACTTGTACACATTGTAATATAATTGTTTGTTTGTTTATTAACTCACCAATAACATCATTGAATTTTTTTAATTATCGTTAAAAATATAAAATGACATGATAAATTAGAATTGATCAATGATTTTTTATAAAAAAATACGGGTAAATAGGTATGGGTATGGGTACTTAAGCACCCATAGGATATGGGTACAAGTACAAACTTTGGTGTCTGTGCATGTATGGGTTTGTGTACAAGAATTCTTTCAAATTACGGGTATGAGAAATGATACTATAGTACCCTACCCAAACTCTGCCAATTGCCATCGATATTACAGAAAAAAATATCTTCAAAAGAATTAACAAAACATGGAATTATCCTTTAGATGGATGTCATAATATTAGGAGGCAAACAAACTATGTAAAGTTGCAACATTATAATCCTCGTCATCCCACACATCTCTAATCTTAAAAAAAAAACATGTTAATTATAGCAATATCACGAGAAACTTCACATGAATATTGTTTCAAAATCCAAGGTCGGAATATTAATGTTTATGTCTCCTATTTTAAAGGTGAAGTCATCCTCTAATATATGCAACGCTTTCAAAACAGCTTGTTAAGTTGGTGACTCATTAATTACTTTGTCCAAAAAAAAAATATTTCAAATATTTATTAGTCAATAGAGAAATCCGTAGTTTATCTTATAACTGAAATAAGCTCCAAACAAGTTCACCAATAAGTGTTATGTTTAGAAAATGTATAGCTCACCCATCTTTCGAGATTGATATATCTTCTTTTAGCTAATCATATGTGAATCCTAACCATTTGATCATCATCAAATAAAGTCATCATTTTTCATTATTCCATAATAAAATTTGAATCTAAGTACTTACCATTTTGGTAATAGTGGTCGTGAGCATAACTCTCTAGCTAAAAGTGAGAGGGGGTAGAATTCATCATATTTAAAGGCTAAATCTATACATCATTTGTACAAAAAAAAGTTTTTAAAGAAACATAGGGCTTCCTTTTTCAAAATGTTATTATCAGTGCACCATTCACCCGAGGGAAAATTAAGACCATAAACTTGGTTTCTCTTTTTGTGAATGATTGCTTTAGCATGAAAAAATAAATATTTTGACTCCCTAATCAAACGTGTTTGTCTCTTGACTTCTGGTATTAAAGAGTCTCATTTAAAACAAAATATTTTCATATTTCTTAAGAACTTAATGTTGTAGGTTAAGAATGGTAATTGAGTCGACGTGTTCTAAAGAACGTTGTATTCCCATTAAAAAACAAGAATTCCTCCTGAAGTTTAGACATGTACTCTTTTTTCTTCCGAAAGATATTACCAAATATTTCCTTATTAAAAAACAAGGATTCCTCCTTAATATTACTACGAGAAATTGAAATGTTGCCTTTATCTTTCTTCAAACCATTCTTAACAATGGTGGGATAAGCATCATGAGTACACCAAGCTACTTAAAAACCAAAGGACATCCCTTTCTAATTGAAAGCACATAACTACAACATGACAGAGTTGGGTTATAATCAAATTGACAACAAACAAAAGGTTCAATAGTCACGCCTCAGCGAATTGAAGTCTCTAGTTCATATCACTAGGACCTCTATCCAACCTCATTGAGACTAACAAGCCACCTATATAATCAGCTTGCCAAGTAAATTTACTGTCAAAAAACTCTTAATATTATACTATAAAAACTAAAATGCTACAACTAGATTTGAGTCACATATTTTATCCATTCGGTCTCGGATGAGTAGGTGTATATTGACATGTTTATGGCTGGTGTTTATGAAGAAAAAAAAATTGACTTCTTTATATGGGATCTACAACTTTGATCCTAGACGTGTGAATATAACTCATATATGCGGGTATCCACACGAACTCACCCCAAATTTTATGGAGAAAACTCTTTTTGACTAGATTTGGTTTGGTTTTTTTTTCTGATTTTAAAATATGGGGATGAGTCGGATAATGGTAATATCCACTCCAAACCAGTCCCAAATCCACCTCATTTATTTCATTATGAAATTTAACATTTAATTTTGATAATTTAGAATATTAAATATGTGGTCAATGTTTTGATTTTTTGATTTTTAATTTAAATATTTTAAAATTGAAATGTATGTATGAAATGTTTTGAGATTGTTTTATTTCATCATTTGTAATGTAATTTTATTTTGGAATAAATAAATATTTACAAAAAAAAATTCACTAAATTGATCATACGAGTCGCAGATACCTGAACTCAATCTGAATCTGTTTGGTATTGATTTGAGTTTTAAGTTTTCATTTTTTTTGAAGATCGGAGTAGTGAACTAGGATTATTTGAAGATTTAAATTTGGATTTGAGGGAGGTAAAATTATCCTCGCCCTACCCCATTATCATGTTTTCAAAGGAGTGGCAAGTTTGGATGGTGAAAATCATCCTCAAATATAGGCCTCTAGTTTAAAATTTTAATTTATTTAATATTATTATTTTTATTAATATTAATTACTTTGTCTCACATTACTAATTTTATTCATTAATTTTATTATTCATTGTTTTACTAAAATAATAACCAATATTGTAAATGTATTTAATATTTACTTTAAAGAGCTTCCTTTCAAATCTTTCCTTAGATCTCAAAATTTGTTAGGTTGGACCTTGAATCCGATCATTTTATTTATACAAAATGAAGTTGTCTACCTGATTGACATATGACTATGCCTAAGCAAAATTTATCTTAATGACTTAACTTTTCGTGTGAGTTTATGAATTAGTTAACATTTAACATTTGAAGTGTATCTTTGTCCTCTAATTATTTTGTCCCATTGTCCTCTAGTTATTTTGTCCCACATATCTTGAGTGTGTTCTTTTATGTTTATCCTATCTTTCGTTTTGAAACCTATCTCTCCATGTTTTCTTCGATCTTTTTCGCTCAAAGATCTTTTTAAATATTTGAATGGTGAGTATAACACATTATTTTTTTAAAAATAGAAAATTCTTAACTACACAAGAGACTTGAGACAATGTCTTACAAGTTCAAATTTACTCTAAAATTTTAATTTGTTAACATCAGCTAAAGACTTAGATTAATATTTAAAGGTGAAAAGCCTTAATTTAGAAATGTATCCATTGTAATTGTGTTTACTGAGGCTTGAGATATTATGATACTTTACAACAAATATATAGCGCTTTTGCACGAAGAAGAGATGAGATAGAGACTTGTAAAGGCAGGGCAAAACTAAAATCTACGTTTGATTAGTTAAAGCTATTCAATTCAATTGGGGTGAAGGAGTATAGATCCTTTAGCATTAACAAAAGGTACTAGTAAGCGTTGATATCATCACATTGTTGAAGAATGTGAGGTTGCATATGGATTAGAGTTTGTCAAGTGAGTTGAAGAAAATGGTGATACAAACAGTCATAGTTTTCTTAGTTTTTTCGCCCCTGTCGTAAAAATTCTTGAATAATTATACCAACATTACATATTTGTCATATCATGTTTTTGCTCCATGATCTGAGCCATGGAAAATTGAACAAGCACTTATGTATCATCATATCCGTTCGGGTTACCGAAGGTGCCCAGGTTCAAAAAATAAAATACAATCAATATATACAAGAGCAACTTCCAAAGAAGAATTTGTAAATAACCTAAAACTAGGAAGATCAAATCTTGATATGGAAAAGCATATCAAGGGGATGAATTGAAAAGTTGAAAAAAAGCAAATTGAGAGTACTTCTATTGCCATGTCATTTTCTTCTCATATTTAGACCTCTTTAGGTTGGACCTGCTCAAAGTCGAAAAACTCAAACATCAGACGTCTCACATCACGTTTCCCATAAACAAGATACGAGAGTCCGTGAATAGCTTGATTAATAGCTGTTGTGGCTGGGTTTCTCCGTCTTCGGTTGCGCTCATAAGCGTCTTGCACCTTAACATCATATATAATAAACTTGTGAAGATGTTTGGCCCTCAAGTATCTTCCACAATATTTGTTCATAAGAATGCGGCGATGTTTCTCTTGTAACCACAACCCAGGAGCATCTAAATGCTTCATCAACAATCTTTCAGCCATCACCAAATCCTTAAGAAAATAAAAACATCATAATTTATAAAGTATTCAATGAAGAAGAAAGTTACATATCACAAATAGAAGTTGAATAGTAAATATGGACAAGATTGCATGTCCCCTTTCCCTGACTCTCAGTAAAAATGTGACACCTCAATTAAACTAAATATCTATACATTACTCGTGCCTCTACTTGCTCACATACGGTTTCTCCTTCCACAAGCTTGGTAGATACTCAACTCTATTTCGGTTTCGAACTCTCTCACCCCCAGCATCCACCTCACCACCTTGATGGGGTCATATTTCTTACATCTTTCAAAGTCACACATTCCCAGGATCATGTCTCTAGCTCAACATCAAGCCTCAAACATGGTCACCTGCCTCCCTCATTTCTATCTAAGAATCTTTTGCTCTGTCACTCTAAACACGCTAATGTCACTGCTCAGCCTCAAAGCAATACATCAAGACTCACCTTCAGCAACTTCCAAAAAATTCCATTGAATTGTAAACTCAAACAAACATCCCTTCCCATATCTGCCCTGCAGCTATTCTTCCGAGTCAAAAACATCTTTCAGTTTTTTCATGCCCAGATCTGAGTGGAAAGTCCACATAATCTCCTGCCCCTTCCCCTCTTTCTCTTAATTTGTACTGCTTGCAATCTAACATGGTTTGATGTTACTAGTAATAACTGTTGCAATCTATTTTTATCCAAGCTAGTTTTCAGAATAATGAAATAAGTTACCATGAATCCCAGTCCCCATCTCCCCGCCTATCCTGTTTCCTTTCAAGATTTGTGCAAATTATAGCATAGCGAATTATCATATTTCTGATAACAGAACAAGAGAAAAGTAAAATATATAAATCTTGATGCTCGCAGGAGATGGAGAAGCTGTTGAGAAGTTATATAGAGCAGTTTGTCCACTGGTGAGCAGAATCGCAGCAATAAAGACTGCATTTGAAATATCAAGAGTAAACTCTAAATTTCAAGAGGGTATCATAATTTGTAAGTCAACTATTCTTTTGCTGTATGGCTGGCCATGTAACCAGAAGGTCGTATTGAAAAGGAAATTTTTTATCAGGGAGATAGAGAAAGGGGCCGAAGACGATATATTCCATTAGTGAAATTTTCCTGAAAAACTTTCCACATATGATGTCAAATTGTCCTATAGACAACAGAAAGAATAGTACCTGTATCTTTTGGCCAACGTATTCCAATCTCTCAAAGCAAAATCTAGGATGCTCAAATTTAAACTTCGATGGATGCAGGAAACAAAGCTGCAATGGGATAAGACATTCAACATCAGCAAACTTTCAAACATTTAACTTGTAATTACCTATTTTACATCTTCCACAGAAGATCTAAGTTGACTTGTGTATCGAATATATTGACTGTTCCCTAATAAACTATTAATACACTACTTGAGAAGTTCTGCGTAGTGGCACTGTGTTGTCTGGCAGTGAGCTGTGTAAATGTGCCAAAAAGACATAAACCAGGTTCTAAACAGATAAATCAGGTCAAAACAGAATGGTCAAAAGCGATAACAAATAAACTTTCTGAATTCCATACAAAAACTTGAAAGTATAACGGTAGGTGTAATAAGTCTGCAATTTTGACAAACAAAACTTTAAGACTTTAACCCTTATGATCGCTTAACATCTTTGACACCATTTAACAGGAAGCCTGAGAAGGGATTGTAAGTAAAAGCTTTGAAAATTGTTTCTTCATTTGTTCAGATATATGTGAAAGATATAGCTAACCCTACTCTAGCAAGAGAAATCCAGAAGTGCTCCTTAAATAGCTAGAAAAAGAAAAGCGAAAAGTTGAATGAGAGGCCGTAGTATAGCTAGCTACCTGCAATCCAAGTCCAAGCTCTACATTCCTGGCTTCAGTAATTTCTGGAATTCTGTCTGTCATTTCTAATGGATATCCAAGAGTTCTCATTACTTGAGGTCTGCTATCATAATCCCATATATTTCCTCTGAATCGATGCATCCCAGGGGGGACGCAAGCTCTAAACAACCTTGGATGAGAAAACAGAGCATCTGCAGGAGGCTGAAAGAAGAACAGTGAACATCAGAGTAAACAAGTCTGAGCTATGTGTAATTTTGCAAAATAAATGGATCTTGATGTGCTAATTTTAAATAAATAAATAACAATCTTGACAAAAGATATGTATAGCTTGCCTTATAAGCAACTATATCTTGCCAGGTTAGTTTGCTTTCAAACTCAGCAGATACATAATCCACATCTTCAAGTTGTCTTCGCAACTTGGGCTGGCAATCCTCATCATCCGGATCCATTCCAAAGACTTCAAAAAGAACACGATAAACTTCTGGAAGACCAAAACAAAGATATATTGCCCCAAACAAAGCCCAAAACACCGACCTACAATGGAACAACAAATATGAATGCGCAACGAACAATTCATTTCAGAAATAGATTATGAGCAAAGACCAACTCAAATCAATCATATACGATGGTTCTACTACAACTCGATTACCCTAAAAAATATCATATGAAAAGTTAAGAATTCAACATTTTTGTCTTTCTTTCGTATGTCCTGTTTAGACAGTTAACTGGCCGAGCACCTTCTTATCAAACAACGTCAGCTTCGAAATGGAGATAACAACAGATATAATTCATAAAGGTCATTGGTCTCATAACTATTTATTTAAACCTATAGTTTATATCACAAACTCATGGTTTACATTACGGATGACAATTAGACGCAACACAAAACATAAATTTAAAATCAAAGAGTTAATCCAAGTGCATGGTTATCAAACTCTACTGCAATTGAAAAATACATGGATTTCTACATACAATAAGAAGTTACACTAACATAATAACAAAATTGTGAAGTAGCATAGAAGAAAAATTAGAACTTACTTGACAGGTCCCTCTCTATCCTTTCTCACAATCTTATCCATATTATCAAAAGGAAATATCAAATTCTGCAAACTAGCAGCTTTAATCCACTTAGGCAAATTCTCCTTCCCAATCAACCCAAAAACTCTCTCCCTCATCGGCCCCGGCGATTCCCTCGGATACCTCTGCAAGAAAAATTCCGCCAATGCCAATTCAAGCACAAACTGCCCCAAGAAAACCAACCTCGAATGCCCCGACTTAACATGTTTCGCGTTCGTTCTCTCACACGAAGGATGCTGAAACGCCAAATACAACAAAGTATCAAACTGTTTCGCAGGATTATCATCCTCTAACATCGCCGACGGCTCAAGCGAGTACCCGAGCGCTTGTTTCGCCTCGAGTAAATACTCATCAATCCACAGTTTATCGGCATTGCTAAACCGCGAAGACGGTAAACATGAACTCAATAAAGGAAACGATTTGAGAGACAATTGGGGACTATTGAGAAACCTTTCTGCTAATTTTTTGTCATCTAGTGGAGGTTTTAAGATGTACCTTCTTGAGGGGGATTTTGATTTTGGAGAAGTGGTTTTTTTGCGTTCTGCGAGTTCCTTTAGAAGTCGTTGAGGATTGTTTCTAGGGAATTCTTTTGTTGAATCTATGCTGACAGCGAGAACGCGTAGGGTTTGTGGAGAGTGGTTATAGGGTTTGGAGTTTTTGATTAGAATTTGGATGGGGAAAGGAGAGAAGGAGGAAGAGAAAGAGAAGTTAGTTGGTGGGGATGAGGATGGTTTTGGGGAGAGTAGAAAGGTGGAAGAAAGTTCCATTGTTGTTGGAAGATGGAAGGTAACTGAAATGTGGGTTGTAGAATGGGTTATGAAGATTGATTTGTGGGTTTTTGTATTGGTTTTGATACCATAGATGAAGGGGTTTGAGGAGTTTGTGTTGAAGTTGCAGGGTTTTGGACACTAACTGGGTTGGATAAGATGAAGCAAAATGCCACACTTGTTACTTCTTAGATATTATAATTTACATATTTTAGATTTGTTTTGTTTTGTTAAAAAAACATAATCACTTTTTTTAAAGAAACAAAAATTTTAACTTTTGCCTAAATTACATTTTTTTCTCACAAATTTAGTCTTTCATTTTATTTTTAAATAATTTTTATTTTTTTTTCTTCTTGCTCAAAATATGATAATGTGTAATTTGGAGAACTGGACATTTATTCTTCGGTTTCTTCTCGATTTTTCATTGTAATTTATTATTCTTTTCTTTACATTTTTCTCCTACACTTCAAACTCAATATTCAAGATAGAGACCATTGAGATTTTCTCGTTTAGAAGATCACAAAATATCTAGTATTCATTTATCAATACATATTTCTAAATCAAAATTCTAATATTCTTTCATCAGTAGATATTTTAAAATAAAAAATTCAAATATGTATTCAAAAACCTTATATCCTTAATCTTATGTGATTTCTTCTCCTAATATTCAAAAACTTACTATTCTCCTTCATCAATATTCACAAATCAAAATCCCATATATATTTAAAAATCCAATTAATGCTAAAAGCAAGTAAGTTGAACTTCCATTAAATTCACTATAGTCGTATTCATCTTGTTTGATCCAATTCCAATACTCTAACAAACTCTATTTTGGTTTAATAAAATTTCAATTACTCATTCTCCATTAATTCAAGAATCTTCTCTCCATTGCTTCTTCACTTCAATCACAACCATGATAAAGTCAACTCAAGCTGCAACACTTACAAGCTTTGTTTCAACCTCGCAGTTAACCTCCTTTAGTATGTTGGATATGAGTTTATGTCACAATTTTGATCCAAAGTTTTTCATTAAGTTACAAGATAACAACTATCTTATGTGGAATCAACATGTTGAGGGAGTAATAATCACTCAGAAAATAAAAAAACTAGTGGTGAATCCAAATTCCACCGAAATTCAAGATGGGACAAGATTCACTTGAAGGAAAAATTTCTAAGGATTATGAATCTTGGATAGCGCAATATTAAGTTGTGTTCACATGGATTCTTTGACGATCTTCGAATCAGTTTTACCTAGAGTCTTATTATCAAGCTACATATGAAGGCGTGAGTTAGGCAACTAAGAGTTGAGTTGAAGTCGATGAATAAAGGTAACATGTTCATTAGTAAATATGAGTTATGAATCAAAGTTATTGTTACCTCCTTACTTGTAGTTGAGGATGCCATCTCGAAGCAAGACCAAATTGACTTTATTCTTGATGGTTTATTAGAGGAATATAATCCCTTTGTAACGAAAATGTATAGGAGTGACACGCCGCAAGAGTACGACGATAGAGTAGTATAAAAACTATCGTACCACATAGACCAAGTGACTGACTACCGAATTCTATCTTATCTTTGTGTAGCTAAAATGATCGAAATAGAGTTTGTGGATGATTTTTTACGTTTACAAATAAAATAATAAAAACAGGCTGAGTTTAGGACTCTAATTCATGCGTCCTGTAACACCCCGATAATAATAAAATAATTATTTGAATTGAGTTAATAATTTAATTATTAATTTAATTAAATAATTGGAAATTTTATTATTATTATTATTTTTTTGAATTATTATTATTTTGGAATAATAATTATTATTTGGAATATATATAAAAGTTGGAATTAAGGAAAAAGCCCAGGGGGAGTAAAAACATTTTCACGTGAAAACAGAGAAATCGTGAAAAGGGAAAAGGGCAGAGAAGAGGAGAAAGGAGCTGAAGAGCAAAGGTTGAAGAACGGAAAGGCTTGAAGCTCAAAGATTCGCCGGATTGTTAAGGTAAAGGGGGTTTATCGTCGATTAATGGGTATTTTGGGATAATATGTCATGGGTAGTGATAAGCCGTCAATTTGACCCTAATTGGAATTTGTAAATGTTGAAATGTTGTTGGATGAACTGTGCTGAAAGTTGAAATTAAATCGGTATTTGTGTGAGTAATGTTTTCCCGATCGTATAGCTTTTTACGGAATCGGAATCGGAGGTCCGGAAGTCCTCCAACGGCGGAATTCTGCATTCGGCCGTGTGTTAGCGCAGGAATTGTTGTTTGGTCTGCGTTAACCGGTTAACCCAGGGTGTTAACCGGTTAACACTGTATTGAAATGTGAAAATATTGAGTTTTGCCTGCGTTAACCGGTTAACCCAGGGCGTTAACCGGTTAACGCTGTTGCGTTTTGCCAGAAAGTGAGTTTTGCCTGCGTTAACCGGTTAACCCAGGGCGTTAACCGGTTAACACTGTTGCAGAGTGAAAAATTATTGTTTTTAAACGTGGTGTACCTAATTGAGGGTTGGCCTATGTTGCCTATGGTGTAATAGGGATAAATTCCCGCTGTTTTGAGCAGTATATGCAATATTGAAATGTACTAATATTGTGGTTGTTGTTTGGCATAATCTGACATGCTTATGTGATGAAAGATTGATGATGTATAATGATGTACATGATGCTGTGAATGTATATATTATGCATGTATGTGTGAATGGACTGTTGTATGGCTCAGAGTGTGAGCATATGTTTATTCTTGAATTATTGTTGATGTTGCATTGCTAGATGATTAGCATGCATGGCATAGCCTTCGGGGCTGTAGCTAATTCCCATAGTGAGGAATTAGTGAGTGAACCATTGTGGGTTGTTGTTGATGTTTGCATACTAGATGATTAGTGTGCATAGTCTAGCCTTCAGGGCTGTAGCTAATTCCCATGGTGAGGAATTAGTGAGTGAGTCACTAGGTCTCAAATGAGTGGGACTAGTGAGCTTAGTAGCCGTATCTGGAGGGATCGGTGAGCTTGAACTATATGTTCGAGAATAGTCGGTACCGCATGTGTAGAGTCTCATTGCATAAAAATATGTATGGCGTATGATATGAATGGATGTGTTCCAATATTATACGTGTGTTGTGTTGTTGTTAAGTATGATTTGAGATTATACTGGTATTGTATATTGATGTTGAGTATGATGTTTAAGCCAATGAGCTATTACTGAATGTGTATTGCAATTAGGGTGATTGATGTGTTAATTACTTGGCATTACATGTTGTTTTATAATGCTTATTATATTGATTGAGGAACTCACCCTTACAACTATTTTTCAGGTAACGAGAAATGAGTTGAGTAGAAGCAAATGCTTGGAGTCTAGTGTAGTCTCCCTAGTGGGTCATGCTCTGATAGATGTAACATCGGGCGGGAACACTTTGATTATTATTGTTGTTGTGGTTGAACTAAATTACATGTGATGTTACATGTTTTGCATGATTGAGTTGATCTCTATCCGCTGCGTAATTGTGCAAATACTTTATATTTAAATTAAATAAAAGAGCATGATTGTTATATTGTTTAAATGGTGTGGAATGTTTGTGTGACACCCTTGGTGCACTATTACTCTGATTATATGTTTATTATTTTAATTAATTTTTGGGGTATTTTAGAAGGGTGTTACACGTCCAATCCTCCTGCACACCCCAACTTGTTACGAGAATAAAGCTAGTTTCGTAAAAAAAAATGGAAAAGATAGACAACAACCACTTTCATCAGCATGTTGTCTTACTCTAATCCAACACACTGCCCATTTTCTTCGGCATGGTGTATTTGTTAAGAGTTAGTTTTTAAAGCAGCCATTAACAAAAAGTATTTTCTTTGTTGAATCTTGAGACACTTTCGTCGCCTCGATTGGACAGTTAAGTGTTTATAATTCTGATATCGCACTACACCCCTTCAGCGTATATGTGATATCTAACTCATTATTACTTTCGCAACAAATTTAAATACTTAAAGAGAAGAAATACCAAAACCAATTTTCCTTATGTCCTCGTAACAAATTTTCCGGGAATCTACATGAGGGTTGTTAGGAGAGTATCCTCGTGGTCCTAAACTCCTAATCGACTACTCAAACATGACAATTGAATGAGAAAATAAAGGGTACACGGTGATTGCATACATGATCAAAAAAATAATAATAAAAATAAAAATAAGAACCTAGATTAAAGAAAGAGAAACTTGAATTAAGATAGATCTAATGGAGTCTTGAGTATAACACTTGATGAAAAGGAAATTGTAAGTTATAAACTAAAGTTGAATCAAGTGTATTTTGTTCTCCTTATCTCTAAGATTATATTTGCTAAGCCTTATTACAAGCCATCAATTTTTGTGTCAAATCAATGCTAAGAATGATTCAATACAAAAGAAAACATCTAGAGTGCATAAAACCAAGAGAGATAAATCAGAAGAAGTAAAAAGTTCAAAAACACCTCGCCTTCTACAGTCTGTAACAACTGTTTTGGACACCCGTAATAGGCCTCTAATCTTTATATGAGAAATGATTCAAGGGCTACTACGGCTCGTAGCCTATGTTACAACCACTCATAATAGCTTCCTAGATTTTGTATGGAGAAAATTCCTGATTTTTAAATTTTGACGCACTTTGCTCATCTTGATTCCTCTTTTGCCTGAGACACTTGTTTGATCCTAAAAATAGGGAAACGTGCAACCACATATACAACGAGATAAAAACATATATTATGGATAGGTCCCCTATGTAATCATAAGAATCATAAATATAACTGATGGCTCCACAACTTACCCCATTGAGAGTTATGAGCGGGAGTCTGAGATACAGAGGAATATCTGGTCATTCATCTTTTCAGGAGCACGAATCATGACTTCAACGAGTAAGTATTGATGTTCTAATTTCATATAATCAATCAATAAATATTTCTTCTTACAGTCACACCATTCAATTCAAACACATTATGGTACAGTTAACAAAGACCAGTTTGTGTAGCAAACACACTTTACCACTGTTTACCGTGGATTTGGGTAAACAACCGCTAGTCCTTCAAAATTGATACTTTGATTACTTGTAGGACCGACTAGATTGATCCTAGAACATATGTGCCTAGTTTTCTTAAGTTTTTCTTGATAATGAGTATTTCTACACTAGTTCGTGACGTTTAAAGTAATGCAAGAATAATTTATAAAGGATTAAAGAACAACTTCGACTGCAAATATAAAGAAATGAAGAACAACTTCGACTGAAACTTAAAAGGTATGAAAATGACATTAATGTAAATGATTTGGCATTTAATGAAAATATGGTGATTCATACGTACATTTCACTCAACAAATCTTTTCTCAATAAACTTAGATACTTTGAGTAATATGAGTTTTGTATACAATTGAACACACTGAATCCTGATACGAAGACCCCTATTTATACTAAATCGACAATAATGGTAACAAAGGGTCCTCTCTCCAGACAATGACATGTTCTCTCCTGCATGAGTTTCTCCCTTCACAAGCTTCCACACGTCCTTTAAGAAATTGATAAGGCTAAAAAATAGTTAATCAACTTTATTACAAACTATTTTGTCGAATTATTATCATACCAGGTTAAAAATATTCTAAGTCCTATAATATGATATCACCATGTAGAAATGAAGACCTTTTCGCCAAATCCAGTTGAAATCTCATCAAGATTTTCTTAGTCGAACTCGACTTATCGTCTCCAAATATTTCCTTCAACCTTTCTTTGACATCTTAAATCCTTCTTAGCGTCGAAATTTCAGCTAACAAATTTCCCCCAAAAAAATGTCTTTTTTGACAAAATGGAGAAAAAGGACATTTTTGAATATTTTGATGCTACAGTTGTTTCACTGTTATGACGTCATGGTCATCATGACCTCTTTTTCCCAAACTCTCATTGAGACGTGCAACATCCATACCATAATCATGATCCCTAGTTTGTAGGAAAATTGTGGCATTGAAAAAAGGGTAACCGCTTATCCAACTTCTAAAATGTGAAAATGCGTTCCACAATTTCATCCTATTTAGAACTTCATAGCAACTGAATAGTTTCTTAGTTTTTCATATAAATACCTTTCATCTTCCTTATTTAAACTTTTTATCTTCCATCCCTAGAACTCCATTGCATCCGCAATCTTCCTAAAAAAATACTTAAATCATCCTTTTTACTTTAGATTTTTTTTTACCTTTCTACAATGGAACCTTCAAAATCAAAGAACAACAAAACTGGCAAGAGTCAAAAAGAAGTTATACCACCTGATACTCAAATTTCTAAGCCATTGTTGATAGTAAATCAAGAATATATGTTAGAACAAGATTTTGATTCTGCAATATATCTCTAAGTTTTGATGATAGCAAAGAATGAAACAATTTGGCACCCTAATAATTTTCTTAAGTGTGCAGGATTCTAAGTTAAAATGACTATGATGAAACGAATATTTTGCATCTTCATTAGTCCAGAAATGCTGACCCAGCATAAAGAGAGTTCAGATCTAGCTATGAACAGAATACATCTGAAGGGGAATCAACTGAAGAATTTGACTCTGAAGTTCAAGCTCTGATTCTGAAGACTCTGCAAGAGATATCTGAAGACTCTACAAGAGATACCTGAAGACTCTAACTCTGAAGACTCTGATCATGCTCACTCTGACACATGCTCAACAAGCCATCAGATATCACCTAATCAGAAACTTACGCTAGAAGTATTCAAATTATAGTACACTTCCTTTTAAGGAAACAATGGATTACGCTTCAAGACTGCTATGGAAAGGACAAGAACTTTACTACCTTTAATTCCCACAGCTGGCACGAAATCTCCATTGATTTCCCCTCAACGGCATCATCTCAAGTGCTATATAAAGGCCTCCCTACAACTTGCTGAAACACACTTTTGACACAATAACATTCTCATACTCGGAATATTTTTCACCATCAATGTTGTAAGAAATAGTTTCCATATAAGAGTTATTGCTCAATATTGTGTGGTTGTTTTTCATTGCTCTTAAAAGTGTGTTTGCACTGCTTATCTAGAAGCATCTAATGAAACACTGTAACTCTTGTAATTATTTGTGATTCCTCAAATGACTTGTTTAAGTTTGTAGACTTGAGAGGGCTAAAAGGTTGTTGAACTCTTAGATGAATTTTGTAATCTGTTGAGCTTAGTGGATTAAGTCATTATTGAAGGCGAAATCACCTTGGACGGGTGGACTGGAGTAGCTTTGAATTTCAAGCGAACCATGATAAATCCTTTATGTTTTTAGTTGTTATTTTGTGTGTGTGGTGTTGCAAAAAGTTTTTAATTCCTGTGAAAATAATCCAAACCCCCCTTTCTTATTTTTCTCTACCTTCAATTGGTATCAGAGCTTCGGCTCTGTTATTGATTTTTGAACCAAACACTTAACCGTGTAGAGAGATCCAGGGTGAGAAAAACTTCATGGCTAACACAAATGAAAGAGATAACTATAACACAAAACCTTCAGTCTTTGATGGAGAAAAATTTGACTACTGGAAGGACATAATTGAAAGGTTCTTCCTAGGCTACGATGTTGATCTCTGGGATATGGTTACAAATGGTTATGAACCACCTATCTCTGCCATTGGTATTCATATTCCAATAAGCATAATGAGTGATGATCAAAAGAGTGATTTTAAGAATAATCATAAAGCAAGAATCGTTCTGTTAAACGCCTTTTCCTACAACGAGTACGACAAGATAACCAACAGGGAAACATACAAAGAAATTTTTGACTCCTTAAAAATGACGCACGAAGCAACAATCAATTTAAAGAGACTAAGGCTTTGTCCTTAATCCATAAGTATGAAACCTTCAAAATGGAAGAAGATGAAGTTGTTGAAGTTATATTCTCAAGGTTCTAAACCTTGGTTGCAGGACTCAAGGTTCTGGACAAAGGATATACTACAGCAGATCACATCAAGAAGATAATCAAAAGTCTTCCTAAGAAATGGAGGCCCTATGGTTACTGCTTTGAAGCTATCCAAGGATCTGAACAGTATAAGTCTTGAAGAACTTATCAGCTCCCCATAAGTCATGAAATAGAGCTAGAAGAAGATGAACCTTAGAAGAAAATCAAATTTGTTGCTCTAAAGTCTAGATCAGAAAGAAGAAATCCAGAAAGGACCAAAGCCTTTCAAGTTGAAGAGGAAGAAGTTGATGACTCTGAGAGTGAAGATTATGATGATGAAGAAGAATTATCTCTTCTTTCCAGAAGAATCAAACAAATTTGGAGAAAAAGACATAACAACTTCAGAAGGCCTAGACAAAAGGGAGACCGTCCAAATTCAACCTCCAGAGGCAGACCCAACAAGGAAGTAACATGTTATGAATGCAAAGAGCTTAGACACTACAGAAATGATTGTCCAAAGCTAAAGAAGGATAGCTTCAGAAAAGAAAGCTTCAAGAAGAACTCTTTAAAAGCAAATAAGAAAGAACTCATGGTAACATGGGATGACTCTGAATTTGAAGCAAACGTAGCATTCATGGCCACTACCTCTGCAAGTGTTATGAAATAGAGTCTGAATCTGAAGAGGTATTCTCTGACTTTTCTCGTTCTGATCTGAAAGCTTGTTTGTTAGAATCTCCGAGTTTGTATTAGAAGCTTCGACAAAAATTCAAGAACCAGAAAAAGGTTCATGAAGAGACTATTGAAGAGTGTGATAAGCTTGAGAAAGAAGTTTGTGAACTCAAAGAAAATAATTTTATTCTTGAAAGAGAAAAAGAATTATCAACTAAGAAATGTTCAAAACTTGAGGAAAATCTTTCTAAAGCTCCACTTACTTATGACAATATCATATACAAATATGATAAAGCCTTTCATAAATTTCTGAACAACGGCCTAGGCAGAAGCAAAATGGCTTCTATGATCTAGTGTGTAAGTCATAATAGAAAAAGAGGAATTGGTTATGACTCTGATGACGATGATCAGAAACCTACTATAGAAAACAAACCAAAATCTTCTTTCTCTTACCATTATACACCTGCACAGACGCAGAAGTTCAGTAACGCTAGAAAACCCAAAGTTTTAGAAACTCTGGGAGAACTAATCCTAAAGGATCCAAAAGATTTTGGGTACCAAAAGATACAATAGTGTATGTTGCAGATATCCTATGTAGTAAAGTTAAAACACCAGTCATGATACATGGACTCTAGATGTTCGCGACACATGATAGGAAGAAAGCATATGTTCCAAGACCTGGAACTTAAAGATGTTGGTTTCGTAGGCTTTGGAGGAAATAAAAAATGAAGAATCAGAGGATCTAGAACAGTTTGTAACAGATCTCTTCCTTATATTTCTGATATATTTTATGTTGAGGGATTAATGTATAATTTGTTATCCATAAGTCAATTGAGTGATAACGGTTATGATATTACTTTTAATAAAAAATGTGCAAGGTTGTCAATCATAAAAATGGCACAGTCCTTTTCACTAGAAAGAGGAAAAACAACATTTATAAAATAAAACTTTCTGATTTGAAAAACCAAAATGTGAAATGTTTGATGTCTGTAAATGAAGAGCAATGGATGTGGCATAGACGCTCGGGTCACATTAGCGTGAGGAGGATTTCTCAGCTAAATAAACTTGAGTTAGTCAGAGGCCTGACTAAGCTGAAGTTTTCTTCAAATGCTCTTTGTGAAGCATGTCAGAAAGGGAAATTTTCTAAAACCCCTTTCAAAACTAAAAATGTTGTTTCCACGTCCAGACCTCTGGAATTTCTACACATTGATCTCTTTGGACTTGTTAAGACAGCGTCAGTCAATGGTAAGAAGTATGGACTTTTCATTGTTGATGACTACGGTCGTTGGACATGGGTAAAATTCTTAAGGCACAAGAACGAGTCACATTCTGTGTTCACCAGTTTCTGTTCAAAAGTGCAAAATGAATATGACTATAAGATTATCAGACTCAGAAGTGATCATGGTGGTGAATTTGAAAACAAACCTTTTGAAGAACTTTTTGACTCTAATGGAATATCCCATGATTCCTCATATCCTAGAACTCCATAAAAAATGGAGTTGTAGAAAGGAAGAATAGGACTCTCCAAGAAATGGCCAAAACCATGATCAATGAGATCAATGTGGCTAAGCACTTCTGGACAGAAGTTGTGAATACAACATGTTACTCAGAACGTTCTAAAGGATATCGAGTATACAATACAGAAACACAAATTGTAGAGGAATCAATTCATGTCAGATTTGATGATAAGCTTGACTCTGAAAAGTCAAAGCTAGTTGAGAAACTTGCAGATTTAGAGATCACACTTGCAGGTTCTGACGAAAAGACAATTGATTCTGAAGAAGTAGAAAGAGGAACTTCAGAAACACCTGAAATCCAAATCAATCAGAAAAGACAAAGAAACAGACAGGATGTCTCTGAAGAACTAATTCTAGGAAATAAGAATGAGCTTGTCAGAATAAGATCAACATTCAAAGTTTCTGAAGAAACACTTATGGGACTAGTATCTCTGATAGAACCAACATCCTGTGAAGAAGATCTTCAAGATAAAAAATGGATTCTGGAAATGAAAGAAGAACTTGATCAGTTTTCCAAAAATGATGTTTGGGATCTTGTACCAAGACCCAAGGGAACCCATGTGATTGGAACTAAATGGGTTTACAAAAACAAGCTAAATGAAAAGGGTGAAGTTGTCAGAAACAAAGCACGGCTGGTGGCACAAGGTTATAGTTAACAAGAAGGGATTGACTATAATGAAACATTTGCTCCAGTCACGAGGTTAGAATCTATTTGTCTGCTTGTATCTTTTGTTGTAAATTATTCCATTAAATCATATCAAATGGACGTCAAAAGCGCGTTTCTGAATGGTTACATTTCTGAAGAAGTGTATGTGCATCAACCTTCTGGATTTGAAAATTCAAAACTTCCAAAACATGTTTTCAAACTTAACAAATCTCTTTATGGTCTGAAACAACCTCCCAGAGCTTGGTACGAAAGACTTAGTTCATTTCTTCTGGAAAATGATTTTATCAGAGGCAAAGTGGATTCCACTCTCTTTTGCAAAAACATCATAAACGATCTTACCATTTGTCAGATCTATGCCTATGATATAATATTTGGCTCTGCTAACCCCTCAATTTGCCAAGAATTTTCTGAGTTAATGGAGGCAGAATTTGAGATGAGCCTAATGCAATAACTGAAGTTCTTTCTGGGCATCCAAATTAATCAAACATCAGAAGCCACATATGTCTATCAAAGTAAATACATAAAAGATCTTCTGACGAAATTTGACATGTCAGAAAGCAAGCCAGCCAAGACTCTCATGCATCCTACTTGCATTTTGGAGAAGGAATAGGTAAGTCAAAAGGTTTGTCAAAAACTCTATCGTGGTATGATAGTCTCTCTCATTTATTTGACTGCTTCTCATCCTGATATATTATTTAGCGTATGTTTGTGTGCTAGATTCCAGTCAGATTCAAGGGAATCTCACTTAACTATTGTTAAGAGAATCCTTAGGTATCTGAAAGGAACACCTAACCTCAGCTTGATGTATAAGAAAACATCAGAGTACAAACTTTCTTGGTATTGTGATGCAGATTACATTGGATATAGGTTAGAACGCAAAAGTACATCTGGAAAATCTCAGTTTCTAGGAGGAAAGCTCGTCTCATGGGCAAGCAAAAAACAATCAACCATTGCACTATCAACTACAAAAGCAGAGTACATCTCAACTTCACTTTGCATCACTCAGATGCTCTGGATGAAGAATAAGCTTGAGGACTTTTAGATCTATGAAAGTAACATTCATATCTTTTGTGATAATACTGCTTTTATATGCTTAAGTAAGAATCCAATTTTACATTCTATAGTGAAGCACATAGAAATTAAACACCACTTTATTAGTGATTATGTTCAGAAAGGGATAATTATTTTAAAATTTATAGATATAAACCATCAATGGGCTGATATCTTTACAAAACCCTTAGCTAAAGATAAATTTATCTTCATTCTGAAAAATTTAAATATGGTAGATTGCCCAGATTAACTATGAACTTGTGCATCTCATCTCTGATGTAAAATTAGACTCTGACTCAAGCATATGATGCTTATGTGATTATGATTATGATACGTTTACAAGTTAGAAGATATCTTTATCAGAAACCTCTCTAGTCATAAACCTTTTAGTCAACTTGACTCCATATACATCAACATGTGGTCCTTCAAACGTGTGGCTCTGGCTCTTCTAGACACGTGTTTAGCTCAGAACTCAAGGGCCAAACTGCTGAGATCCCCTCGAGCAGTGTGCAAATCGTGAGATTAGACCCCCCATCATTAGATGCATTTAATTTTTCCCATGATTATCAAAAATTGTTTTTAGCAACAATTAATTTTTGTGTTCCCTCTCAGTTAACATTGTCGTTTTTGCAATATTTCAACTTGTGTTTATATACTCCCATGACTCCCACATTCACACTTTCACTACTCACTACTTACACAAACCCAAAACCTCCAAACTTCTCTACAACTTCTCTTCATCTCCTTCACTACAACTTCATTACAAATCCTCAAGAACAACAGGATTTCGAATTCTCTCAAGAAATGAGTGATACTTAACAACATGTTGAATCCCCTCAACAAGTTGCATCCACCACCACTACTCCAATAACAACTTCCTATTAAGAATCCCATATTCTTGATCGCCCATCACACATAAACCTCTCAACTCCATTTGAACAACTTGAAGTCATTTGTGAGCTGCTGGTGGACTTTGACAACCTCAAAGCAAATGGTATGGACCTAACACCCGAACTAAATAATCAACGGTGGTTCACTTACTTCAACCATCTTTATGGCCCCATCTACACAAACTCGGTGAAGGAATTCTGGAGATCCACTGATTGTGATGATCACTACATT
The DNA here is from genome assembly GCF_024323335.1 of Lathyrus oleraceus. Taxonomy (NCBI): domain Eukaryota; kingdom Viridiplantae; phylum Streptophyta; class Magnoliopsida; order Fabales; family Fabaceae; genus Lathyrus; species Lathyrus oleraceus. The sequence continues at coordinate 467,787,048 of NC_066580.1, forward strand.
GTTTCTCATATTTTAGGCATCCAGATGGTAATCACTGAGAAATCCATAGATGTGCTCCTAAATATGGAAAAGGATGGGGGAGAGAAGAATCTACAACATAAAGCCTAGGGCTAAGTGTATGTCCCAGGAAGTTATCTTCACCACCTTCTCTCAGAACCCAGAAGGAAGAATATCCAAGAATCAAGAGCTTCACAAGAATCTGAGGGTGTGGCTCAAGATTATTCTGGGATGCATTCACCACCGTCCATCATTTATCTCTTTTGACTACGTCAACACAGATCAAAAGTGTATCCTATACTATCTGCACAAAGTTCTAAAACTCAACCTTCCTTCTCTCCTCTTAAAATATCTCAGAGACTCTGTCAGAGACACCAGGAACAACATGAAGCCCAAGAACTACATCCCTCTGGGCATATTGATCTCAGATGTTTTGATTAAGAGTTACATGATGGATCACCTCATCTCTATGAATCTGATGGAAGACGTCACTATGGACGTCGGGAAGCCTCTAAATGGGAGGAACCTGAAGAGCATGGGGCTGATTGACAAGGCCAGCGTTAAACCCATAAGAAAGACCTCTTGGGAAGCACTGAAGGACTAAAGAGAGAAAGCTAATGAGATGTATCTCTTCACCAAAATTGACCCTTCAGAAGTCATTGCTTGTTACTTGCAAGATCTGGAAGCTCAAGGATATGACATCTCTGGCTTCAGCTTGGACTGGCTCCCAGATCAACCCCTCAACTTCCTAAAGAGAAAGAGGGAACCTTCTCAGAAGACGAAGGGGAAGTTCTCAAGCTGGGAGATTCTTCAACGACCCAGAGGAAGCTAGTGCCTCTGACCTCTTCAACACCTCCAAGTAAGTCACCTATCTCAGAAGCTCCATTTCCATATGGTTCTAGACAACTTGCCTCATCACTCCCTTTACCACCCTCACACTCTCAACCACTATTATAATATCCTCCACCTCACCTTCCATACACACTATAGCTCCCAAAGCAAAACCGAAATCTAAACAACCAACTGTTGGAGAATAGCCATCCAAGGCGCAGCGGAATTTAAAAATTTCTCCATTTAGTGATCCTTACAAATGGGCATGATCAGTGATAGAATCGTTACCTCTTGTGGCGATTCAAACCTTAGGTGCAGATCTCTGATAATGATCAAAACCTTTGATACAGATCCACGGGGCGATCACGAACGTTGAACGATGACAACGTCTCTACTCAGTCCACACGAACGGTTTCCTTCAATCGCAGTGCTAGCTGTTATGAATGAAGGCTTTGAGTGAGAGAAAGAGGGAAACAAAATTCCAAGTCTCTACTTGAATTTCTGTCTGAGTGGATTGGAGTGACAATGCTTCTACCCAAGGGGTTCTATTTATAGAACCACTTGTGTGGGCTTCAAGCTAAAAAGCCCACTTAAGTGTATTTTGGCCCATATCTTATAATATGCCCAAAATCACTTAAGTATTTGGTACCTTACCATATTTCGTCTCCCACTTAAGTGCACCGTACCTTACAATGTTCCTTAGTTACTCTATCTCTCATCAATCCGTCCTTTGTGTGTGACCCTATAGGTTTTCGTGGCGTTGGCAATTATATTAAATCACGCATTTAACATAATAAACAGTGAGCGGTATCTAGCAACACATCACTGCTACCCAAGTCACGAAAATGTCATGTGATCTGACAAAACCTCCTGTGATAATAATTATGTGTATAATTACCCCTTTGCCCTTATGTCTATACTGAACACAAGGTATAGACTGTGTCACCCTTGTCCAGTTCAATATTGGGCCCATAGACATTTATCCTGTTACGCAGGATTGGCAAATTCCATCTAGGACACTCATGTCCCTCAGCATGCTTCGTGGAGTACCCATCAACTGTCTTTATGGTTATCCAGTTACGGACAACGTTGGATCAACAATAAAGCACTCGACTCTACATCTAGGATCCATAGTGGTTTCAGGTCAAAGAGTGGTATACACTATTATCACCATGAGAATAACTTATGACACTTTGCATAACTTTCTATATAGTATTCTCATAGCGGGTCAATCCGGTATAAAGATTACTCCTAATATTCATACCTATGTTTAAGACTTGATAACTCTTTATCCATGATCCATGAGATGTGATCATCAGTCTACAAACATAATAGTCTTAATGCTTTAATGTTATCCCACTTCACACTAAAGCTCGACTACGGATACTTTAAGAATAGTGTCCTTATGTTCAATGTGTTCTCATGATTAAGTCACACTTAATACATTAAACGAACTATCTATTCCAGGGACTTTATTAATCAACCATAATAAAGAAAATGCCTTTAAATAATTCGATACAAGTACCAAAAGTATTGGCCTCTAGGGCTTACACCAACACCAACAACCTCACTGAAGGTAAAGAAAAACAAGAAAGGGGGGTTTGAATTGTTTTCACAGGTAATAAAAAAATTTCAAATAAAAACACAAATGAAAGATAAAGCAATCAACATAGAAGTTTATCCTGGTTCGCTTAAAATTCAAAGTTACTCCAGTCCACTCGGCCAAGGTGATTTCGCCTTCAACAAGAACTTAATCCAATAATCTAGAAAGATTACAACAAAAGCGTCTAAGAGAGTAAGGATATCTTAGCCCTCTCAAGTTTACAGACTTCACAAGTCACTTGAGGAAATATTCAACAACTATTTTAGAATTACAGTGAAGTGTTTAGTGCTTCTAGATAAGCAGTATTAACACGATAGAAACTGTAAGACTTCACACTTAGAGCAACAACTCGTGTGAACAGATTTGAACAAGAATGAATGAGAATATAGAATTGAGTTTTCATTATTCTTGTGTGAATTCTACGTACTTGGTATGATGATGATCTTGCCTTTATATAGTGTTTTGAACAGGAGACTGTTAGTTGAGGCATTAATGAATATCTTGGCAATGATGGACTTTAATTGACATTAAGTCCCTTGTCCTTTCCATATTAATTTTGGAGAGTGCTTATTCTTTTCCAAATAAAGATTTGTACCAAAAATGGAATACTTTATAGCTAAGTTTTGTGGTTGATCTTGAGTCAGAGTGCGCAGAATCCAAATCTTCTTGTCCAATATGTATTCTTCAGATAGTTGCTTATAATAAATTTTTCTTCAGGAGTTCTTGATATGTTTCCTGTAGAGCCTTCTTCAGAGTGCAAATCATCAGAGTAGCTGTGTAGAATTCTTCAGATTCAGAGTGTTTGAGTCGTCAACCTTCAGACTCTGTGAACTTCCTTTTCCTTAGAGTTATAACGACTACTTTATTTGATTCTACGTTATTTCTTCTTAGACTTTATGTGATGTTAGATATTGTCTATTAGATCCATTTTCTGTTAGAGTCCTGCATACTTAGATAAATTCGTTAGGGTACCAATTTGTTTCATCCTTTGTTATCATCAAAACTTAGAGATGAATTGTAGACTTAGAATCTTGTTCTAACAATCTCCCCATTTTCGATGATGACAAAAATACTTCAGACTGATGATGAAACAATGATACTTCATAATAAATTGAAGGAGTTTTCTCAGAGTCAGATGTGCGATGACTCCCCTTGAGATATGCAATCTCCCCTTAAATTAGATGCTTAAGAAGTTTTAGATATTCTTACCAGATCTCCTTACGTTGTCGCTTGTTTCTCAGATGTTTTAACTCAGATACTTCCTACAGAGCTTAAGACTTCATAATATTTTTAAATGTATGCAGTGTAATATGAGGCTTAGATAATATTTCATTAGAGGTTGTTAAATTTATTCTCCCCCTTTTTGTCAGACTTAAAAAGACTTAACAACGTAAATGAGGCAAAACATGTCTCATTTATGATAGAGAAGTACAGATAAGAAAACAATATAGAGAAGAACAGAGGGAAAAACACTTAGAAGAAAAATATAGAAGATAAGCACTTAGAGAAAATATCAACAAAATCATAGGTTGTGCCTAAGGGTTCAGAGGAGGCGACATCCTATGAAGCAACTGAGTCAGCAGGTTCTGAATGTTGGAGTTGACAGAGTCCTGTTGATCCAGTCTTGCTCTCAAAATCTGTTGCTCTTTCTGTAGTTCTTCAAGAGTCTTAAACACTAGAGGAGTGAAATCAGAGTGAGATTGCTCCCCCTGAGTCAGAGCATCGTCCTTAGCTCTGACATCTTCTTCCGCAGCAATGTGTGTTGCTTCTTCAGCGTCAGCCTTAACTTTGGTTTTAGCTTTAGCAGCAGCAACAACGACCTCAACGGCGACCTTTTCTGTAGCTTCTCTTGCTCTCTCTTCTTCTTCCAGGCGAGCCTTTTCCTCAGATTCTCTGCGAGCTTTTTCCTCAGCCTCTCTGGCCAGACGGTCCTGTAACCTCTCTCTAGCTTCTTTGATGAAGTCGTTTCAGACTTGTTCAGAGAGGCCTTTCAGCTTGAAATCCTCAAATGCCATCCATATGATTACTCTATTCCAGTGGATCCTCACTGTAGAGGGATCATCACTGGTTCTAGAGTTTTCATATAACGATATAATCTTTTCCATTGAAGACTCAACAAATAAGACGGCTGCCTCTTCCAGAGTGGGGAAGGTTGGTTCAAGTTCAGAGGTGGGAGGTATAGGTGTGGGGATGGTTTCAGTAGGAGATTCAGATTGTTGGGTAGTGGGGTTTTCAGAGGGAGTTTCTATGTGAGGTTCAGAGGGTGGTATTAGTGGTTGTTCAGATGGTGAAGGAATGTTGGTTTCTGGCTCATATGGGTTTTGAGTGGAGAGGGCGCGAGCCTGGAGTTGCACAAGAGTGGGGGATTGAGGGTCAGATGGGTCAGAATCAGAAGAGATATTGTAGTAGGGTGGAGATGAGGGAGTGAAGGGGGGTGGTGATATGGGTTCATTGAATAGTTGGGCTTCATATATTGGTAAGGTTGTGGTGGTTAGATTGAATTTTTGAAGAGGAGGTGATTGTGGGTTAGAGGTTGGAGTTTCATAAGGATTTGTGGTGGAGGTTGTGGGTTCAGACTGTGTGTAAATAGGGAAAGGTTGAGGTAAGGAAGAAGATAGTTGCCTTAAATGTAAAGTAGGAAAGTCAGAGGGTTGAGACTTACTTGGAGAGGAGGAGGAGACCAAAGGCACAGGTGGTCTGGATACAAAAGTTTCCCCAACTTCTGAGATTTCTTCTTTGGCTGTCTTTCAGATGGCTCTCACATCCTCTCCTTGAAATTTGGTGGATGTTCAGGTAGCCAATCCACCGAAAAATCAGAGATATCTATCCCTTGATTTGTCAGGTCCTGTAGATAGTATGCGATAACTTCTGGGGGGTCTATATTTAAGAACATGTATAGACTTTTGGGTATCTTCCTCTGATCCTTCAGAGCTTCCCAGGAGGTGTCCAGAGAAGGCTTGACCATAACTTTCTCAATGATGCCCATGCTCTTCGGATTCCTTGAATTCAAAGGCCTACTGTAAGACCCTAATTTTGACCCTAAGATCCCTCATGGCATCATGTTATTGCACAAGTGCATTGCCTCAAGGATCATAACATGTTTGGCTCCTTACCCTAGGGTTGAGACTTGTTTGAGTGTTTTGAGATCACCAAGCATGTATGTATTGTATATTATTGCCTTTATTATTTGATTACTAACCAAAAGCACAAAAATATGTCACTAACTCTTTTTGTTTTGAAGCTCAAGTGATCATGTGCTCCACAATGCTCCTAGGAGGCTCCTAAGCCCAATGAAATGGCTAGATGAAGAAGATAAAAAGCATGAAAATGGTCCACAAAGTTACTAATCATCATATATGTCTCCCAAGTATCTCAATTTTCCAATTTGATCAAGACAACCCAAAGGGCTTGAAGATTGGTTCCCAAGGAAACCCTAATTTCACTATGCTTTGACTGTGCCTTGCCCATGAAGCAATCTCAACCTCTGATCAAATTTAATTAATGGAAGTTCTTTCATTTATCGTTTTATGAATATATGATCCTATTTGAGACCCCTCAATCATTTATTCATCAAAATTGGAAGTTTGGCCTTGAAAAGTTGACTAGTCAAGTCATCTGACTAAGCTAAGGTTCAATAAGATATAAACTTTGATTTATTTGTCAAATGAAGATGACCCCAAGAGAAACAATGTTCCTAAGAACCATATGAACAACTTTCATGTTCATCAAAATTCCATTTGAAACTTGTAAGGTCATCATTCATTTCAAAACATTATAAGTCATTTTGACTGAAACCCTAATTTTGGGTCAACTTACCAAGGGCATAACTTTCTCAATTTTTATGATTTGGAGGTGAGACAAAATGAATTGGAAATCTTGAGATGTCTAAGTAAAATTTTATGTTTGACAAAATTTCATAATCCTAAAATAAATACATGTGATAATGCAAAACATTATAGGTCATCTTGGACCTAATTCATTGAATTTTAAAAAGTACCCAACTTCAAATGCCCATAACTTTGTTATAGAAAATCCAAATGATGCAAACTCTGAGTCTAGATTAACCATCTTGAAACGATATACAACTTTGATGTTGGATATTTCTTCATTTGAAGCTTGTATCATGATAAAAGAGGGGCTTGATTATGCTTACTTTTGGGTTAGTTTTTCAAAATGATTTGAACATGTTTTGTACTTGAATTTTCCCAGCCAGTTTTGATCAATTTGCAAATGCAAAGCGATTTTTTTCCCAACATGACTTTTGTTCCTTATTTCAAGAGCTTTCCAACCGTTACTCACAATAGTCCTTGGGGTCTACCATTTGGGAATTTCGAAATTCTTTTCATTCATGTGCATTTTGGTATTTTTATGTTATAACTTGAATTGCAAGCATCTTCAGTCCAATATGCACGTCCAAATGCATTTCACTTGATCTCAGCATGTTGCTTCAGCCATCCACGGGCCTTCCACATGCCCACAAAGGCCCATGCACATCAAAATTCAAATTTCATGCACACGAGAGAAGTGTGTGATCAACCCCATTCAGCTATAAATAACACCCTCATGAGCTTCATTTGTTAACCTTTTGGAGATCCCAAGTTTTGTAGAACTGATACCATAGCCCTCACCAAAGGAATCACTCAAAAAATTTCATACTTTCGAGCTTGAAATTCAGTATCATTAGCTGAGTTTTAAAGCCTGATTCCTTAGCCAATCACTTCCATTACACTCAAGGATCAAAGAGGAGCAAAGATCTTGGATAATTCATGGCCAGAAGTTCATCAATTTGAAGGTATCCATTCAAACTTTTTGGATATGAAACTCCTAATTCAATGTAGTTTGCTTGTGTTTCTGTGGTTTTCTGAAGTCCTCACACTTGAGGCAAGATGTTGATGCATTTAACTTATCATTTCATGAGAAATCCGAGTGGACACCATGATTTTCTCCTTCATCTTTCTCTCAATATAGGAAGAGTGAGGGAAATCCAATGGTACAGTGATGATTTACATCACACGAGATTCATTTCCATGTCCTTGTTTCTTATTTTTGTTAAGATTTATTTTCTGCAACTGGTAGTCGGAGTTTGTGTGTCTGGCCGGAGAAGATGGTGGTTTCCACCACCACCACCACCACGTGTTCTGACCAGGGCCCTTGGATCTCCTTCTCAGGATCTAATCATGTGCGTTCATTTTAATTACTTCATTTAATGCATAATGTGGCGCGTTTGACTCAAGCCTAACGTGTGTCCTCAGATCTGGACCATCCACAAGTGCCACATCAATTAATGAATTACATCATGTGGCTCAGGCTTTTTCGCTTATTTTCATTTTCTTTTATTTTCTGATTAATTCATTTCATTTTCATTAATTCATTAAAAATTCATTTGAAGTCATAAAAATATGAGACCAACTCTAAAAAAATTCTTGAAAAATCTAGTTTCATATTTTGATTTTTAATTATTTTTGTGACTTCATTTGATATTTTTTATGAATTACTTGGTTTTTAATGATTTTAATTCATTTTAAAATACTTTCTGACTTTTAAAAAATCCAAAAATATTTTCATAGCATCTATGGATCATGATAAGTTAATGAAAGATAGTCTCAACAATTTCTTGATTGTTTTGAGATTATTTGAGATTTTAATTCATATTATGTTATTTTTATTTGTTTTTAATTGGTTTTAATTACTTTCTGATTTCAAAATTTATGAGAAAATTAGTCAAAGTTTGTTTGACTATGTTGAACCTATGAGAATTTAATTTGACTTTTTAAGGTCGCTTTGAATTAAAATTGAGGTTCCATTTGTTTTGTTTATTTTTTATTTGTATTTTCTTTTAATTCAAAAAATACCAAAAAATATCATTAACTTCTTGACTTGTTATCTTCATTTCTCTTCTGTTTGGTGTTGATTGAGGTTGAATTGATTCAACTTTGATCAAATTCATTGGATCTTGTGGTTTGAAAATCCTTAAGGATCATCACTTAGAAAGATGAATGAATTTGATCAAGGATGAGTTATCCCTTGATCAATTGGGATTGTTTGTTGACTTCTTACCCTCTCCCTTTCATCTCCATCCCTTTCTTTCCCTCAATGGCCAATGAGTTAAAGTCTTGAGGTTAGTCTTGACAAATGAGAAGTTTAACCTTCTTTGATCCAAACCAAACTCAACTTGATCCATGATCAAGTGAGTTATTTTGTGTCAAAGATAGGTTACTTCTTGGTCAAGCAAATAACCAAAAGTCAATACAAGGCCCTTCCCCCTTTTGTTTGGCATGGCAAGTTTATGGAGCTTGGCTTACTAGTCATGATCTCTAACGTGTGTTCTTTGCCTATATTCTTATTGATCGGCCTCAGATAGGTGTGACTACTACATTAGTCCACTTACTATTGCTTAAAATAGCGCTACATTGTCTTATGACAAGCTAACATATTTCTACTAACTACTAACTTTAATTTGAGCTTTTACATTCTTGCCATTTACTTTTAATGCCATTTATTTCTTGCTCATTATTCATCTTGATTTTCATCTTTGCTCACTTGAGCATATATTTTATGTTTATGTCATTTTTCTTTTGCTCATTTGAGCCCATTATTGTATATAAATATATTTCTATTTTATGTTGTTGGTGTTTGTTTTGATGTGAACCAAATGCAAAAGGAGAAAGGACTTAGAATTAGGATTTACCCATGCTTGAAGGAGTTCAAGAGCAACTAGGCCTCATGCCTTTAGAATGCAAAATTTGTTGAAGAGCAACTAGGCCTCATGCCTTTAGAATGCTAAAATTCAAAGTTGACCTCAAAGGACTTCTCCTCAAACTTATTCTTTGTCTATTCCCTTTATTGTGTTATGATCTTTTTGATGTGTGCTTTTGTAAATATAATATATTCTCTTCTCATCCCTCCAATCCTTTGCACAAATCTTTTCATAAATACCAACCTACAACACATATTTGCAAAAAGGGTTCCCTTAGAGTACTAAGGATGTTTTGGGTGCGTAAAACCTTCCCATTTCATAATCAACCCCCGTACCCAGATCTCTGACATTTTTATTAGTTTTTGATTTGAGAAACTTCTTACTTGGCTTTTGTTCTCTTTTTAGCCTTTCCTTTGGATAAATAAAAGTGCGGTGGCGACTCGAATTGTATGTTGACTTTTGGTTTAGTCAATAAACCTAAAGGTAACGAAAACCCCGCTACAGAAAAGTGGCGACTCTGCTGAGGATTCTTCAAAGCCCCGTGGGTTTATCCTACTTTTTGCTTGTATGTGTTGTATGTTTATATTTATTTGTGGCATATTTTTGTGCAAATTTGGGATGAATGTATTGTTTGTAATGTATGAATTGCTTGATATATTAATTGCTTGTATGCTTGGTGGTTTCTTATGAGATGAGTTATATACCCGAACTCGAGTGAACTTATGATAGGAGAATGGCATAGTCTTGTTGACTTGTGTGGAGTTATTCCTTAACAAGTTAGCTTGCAAACCCATTCACTTGGTGGAGGTCTTATTGGGATCACTAATGTTACACAAGTAGTCGTGGTTAGGCATTACTCTTTCCAATAGGAACCTTAGAAGACATGGACCTTAGATACCTAGCCCATCCTGGCCTATTTTAGGACGTAGTGTGAAGGTCGTTCAAGTGTAAGACTTGATACGATTGTTACGCGATACTACACTCATAAGAGTCTCTCTTGAGAATATTTTTGGAGGACGAGTAGTCGTTTTATCCGATAATATCCGAAAGATGGGATGATGACTATGGGAACCTTTTAGAACATGATTGCGAGGTTTAACCATAGTACATTCCTGTTGGGTGGTTCTTAATCGAGACTCCATGCTCGTGACTTACAACAAACCCGTGATTCGCGGTCGATTCGTTCTCGTATATCCTCAAAATCAATGGAACTTGGGTGTTGATAAGGTGTAAACCATAATCCACCAAAATGGATGATTGATATTGACGATGACTTGAACTATCCCGTGACCTTTGTATGGTGTGACTTGCTTAATCCTTGAGTGTGTTTGTTGCATACATGCATCCATGCATTCATACGCATTCATGTCATCGACCATAAAGATCTTACAAGGAACTTAAAGGGTCTATTTGCAAATTTTCAGACATGGATAAGCAAAGAAGGAATACGAAGAAGTACAGTTTCAGGCAACCCGACTTGAGATAGTTAAGGCGTCTGACATCTTATCTATTAGAGCCCTTAGAGTTCAAAGCTCGTCATGGGAAGCTTCTAGCTATTCTCTTTACCAAAGTGGATGAGGGTCTGATGAGTGTGTTGGTGCAGTTCTACGATCCTTTGTATCGGTGCTTCACTTTTCCGGATTTCCAGCTTTTGCCTACATTGGAGGAGTATGCTTATCATGTGGGTATACCTATTCTTGACCGATTATCGTTCATTGGTTTGGAGAAGATTCCGTCTTCTCAAGAGATTGCTGACATGCTTCACTTGGAGGTATCTGACATTGTTGCCAATATGACTACCAAAGGTGGAATTCAAGGTCTCCCGTCTGATTTCCTGATTTCCAAAGCTACCTTGTTTGGGAAGGCCATGAGTAAGGAAGCTTTTGAAGCCATATTTGTACTCCTCATCTATGGGCTAGTGTTATTTCCCAACATCGACAATTTCGTGGATGTGAACGCTATTAGGATTTTCTCTTCTCTTAATCCCGTTCTGACTCTGTTGGGTGACACTTATTTCTCTTTGCATATGAGGAATGCAAAGGGTGGTGGTTCCATAATCCATTGTGTGTTGTCTGCCTCTGTTGTACAAGTGGTTTATTTTGCACTTGCCTCAGACGCTTGCCTTAAAGGAGAACAAGGGATGTCTACGGTGGTCCAAGAGACTTATGTCTCTCACTAATGATGATATCTTTTGGTATAATCATGTTTATGATGGCGTTAAGATTATTGATTCTTGTGGTGAGTTCTCTAATGTACCTCTTCTTGGTACATGTGGTGGAATTAACTACAATCCTGCTTTGGATCGCCGTTAGCTTGGGTTCCCCTTAAAGGATAAACCTAACAACATTTTGTTGGAAGGCTTATTATTTCAAGAGGGTAAAGATCCCCAAAACCTGAAGGATAGGATGGTCCGCGCCTAGCGCAAGGTTCATAGGAAAGGGAGGAATGAGCTTGGTCCGAAGAATTGTGTTGCTTTGGAAACTTACACCTCTTGGGTAAGGAAGAGAGCCCTCGAGTACCACATGCCGTACGAGTATCCGAGACCTACCTCTATGGTTATGGTTGGGCCTTCCACCCTCCCTAATCAAGGAGTAGAGGAGTTGAGAGACGAAAACCGTTTGCGTGCATGGGTTCGTGAGCGTGAGGAGCTTCTTCAGCAACTTAAGGATAAGGATGCAATGATCGAGTTTCTAGAGCATCAGGTTATTGATGAACCCAGTGTTGTGGTTACTTCTCTCCTACCTCACTCATCTAGGTTTTGGAAGAAGAGATGTGATCAGCTTGCCAAGGAGAAGGCCAACATGGAAGCAACTTATGAGAGAGAGGTGAAGAGGCTTCGTGCAACGTATCTTCCGATCTCGAAGGCTTTGGACGACTGTTTCTAGGGCTCCATAGGATGTTTATTCTCCTTTTCTCTTGTATTGTATTTGGTTCCCGAGATTGTACTACTTCTTTGGTGTAAAAAGTTTCCAAATATTATATTGCTATGAGTATTCCACATATGTCTCAAAAAGTTCAATATTTTCAAAACATTTGCAAATAAATCCTCATAAAGTTTCTCTGATTAAAAACAAATCATATGCACAAGCATTGCATGCATCATATGCATAAGCAGGTTTTGATTCCGAGCTCCTTGATACAGTGGCCTAACTCTTTGCTCTTCATTTATTTTGAAGACAAGCTGACGCACCGGTACAACACTCGAGAAAATCATTCGAAGATCATGGAACACCTTGAGCAAGAGAACCGAGATTTGAAAGAGGATATTGCCCGACTGACTGCCATGATGGAGTCAGTTCTGGCCGCCTAGAGTCAAGCTTCTCTAACTCCTGCAACTCCTCCCGCGAGGATTGTTATTTCTGAAGTGGTTACCTCAACAGTGTCTGCTGCCACCGCCCACTTCGCTCCTAGTCTTCTTGCTGAATTCCCTTGGGGAATGCCATCCAATTTTGTGCCAGAGGGTTTCGCTCCCACCTTTGCTTCTATGCCGATATCTAGCCCGTCATGTCTGTGCCACCTCCCGTTGTGCACACTTTGCCGCGTGTTGAAGACACCATCTATCACTCCGAGCCATCTAAGGGCCCAGACGTGTATGAGAAGATGGATGAGATGAAGGACCAGTTCCTTGATCTGCACAAGGAATTGAAAACACTGAGAGGAAAATATCTGTTTGGGAAGAGTGCTGCTGAACTGTGCTTAGTGCCCAACGTGAAAATCCCAGTCAAATTCAAAGTGCCTGACTTTGAGAAGTATAAGGGAAACACATGTCCGCTCAGTCATCTTGTGATGTATGCCCGCAACATGTCGACCCAGACAGATAATGATCAACTTCTAATTCACTATTTCCAGGATAGCCTGATAGGTGTTGCGCTCCGTTAGTATATGGGGCTAGAGAGTGCAAGCATCCGCGCTTTCAATGATCTAGGAGAGGCTTTCGTGAACAGTATAAATACAACATGGACATGGCTCCGGACAGAGATCAACTGAAGGCGATGTCCCAGAAAGATAAAGAAACCTTCAAGGAATACGCCCAGAGGTGGAGGGAATTGGTAGCTCAGATAGTGCCACCCTTGGAGGAGAATGAGATGACAAAGATCTTTCTGAAGACTTTGAGCTCTTTCTACTATGAGCGCATGATTGCTAGTGCTCCCTCGGACTTTACCGAAATGGTAAATATGGGGATGAGGCTAGAAGAGGGAGTCCGTGAAGGACGGCTGTCCCGTGATGACAATTCGGCAAAAAAGTATGGAGGATTTTCCAGGAAGAAGAAAGGGGAGACTCATGTTGTTTCTTCCCATGTTAAAAGAAGACCCTCTATGAGGAGGAAGGAAGTACAACCCGTCGTCAACCAACACCAGGTGGCTCATATAGCACCTGCTTTCAAAGAAGCTTAACAACCACAACAACAACCTCGTCAACAACAGGCTTACCATCCTCGCAACAATAACAACAACAACACCAGCAATTATGAGAGGAAGAGGGTGACTTTTGACCCGATTCCTATGACCTATGCTGAATTGTATCCTTCATTGATTGATAGGAAGTTGATAACTCCACGAGATCCTCCTTCTGTGCCAGCCAATCCTGAATGGTGGTACACACCTGAGCTTCATTGTGTGTATCATTTCGGCGTACCCGGACATGACGTGGAGAACTATTTTCCTTTGAATGCCAAGGTGCAAGACCTTATGAGGAGTGGGATACTATTCTTTGAGGATGTAGGCCTGAATGTCAAGAAGAACCCATTGCCCGAGCATGTGAAGGCAACTGTCAATATGGTTCAGGGTTGCCCTGGCAAATATAAAGTCCTTTATGTGAATGATATAAGGCAGTCCTTGGTAGAGATGCATAAGCTGTTGCGCGAGCACAATCATTATGAGCATGATCATGATAGGTGCCACATGTGCACGGTCAATGAAAGAGGATACCGCAAAGTAAGAAGGGACATCCAAGAGATGCTAGACCAAGGGATGATTGAGATACTTCAAAATTGTAACGAGGATGAAGTTGATGTTATTACTCCCGTGTTCAAAAATCCTGATCCTGTTGCCATTAAGTATGATGGCAGCAAGAAGAAGGTGGTGTCAACTCTTGTGATTAAGCCAGCGGGCCCTGTCCCGTATGTGTCAGATAAAGCGGTCATGTACCGTTATAATGTTGTTATGCTGGAAGATGGGAAGGAGGTATCGTTTCCCTTAACCTCTATGGTGAGCATTTCCGATGTTAGTGGAGTGACCCGTAGTGGTCGTGTTTTCTCGGCTAAGCCGAAATCCCATGAAGACGTCGTGAAGAAAGATGTTGTTAGTCCTGCCGGTCCCGTGGGGACTTCTTCTTTGAATCATTCTACTCCTGTTGTGAAGGGTGTTGACCCTGTTGTTGTCAAAGCTGATAAAGCTCCCATCTTGATTGGCTAGTCTGGCATGTTGAGAGAGGATGGTGATGAGATGTTAAGGCTCATAAAGAGGAGCGAGTACAATGTTGTGGAGCAGTTGCTTCAAACTCCATCAAAGATATCTGTCCTATCTTTGTTGATGAATTCAGAGCCACACCGTAAAATGTTGCAAAGGGTGTTGGACGTGGCATATGTGGATCACGATGTCACAATTGAACAATTTGATAGCATTGTTGCAAATATAACTGCCTGCAACAATTTGAGCTTCTGTGATGATGATCTTCACGAGGAGGGAAAAGACCACAATTTGGCCTTACATATCTCTATGAATTGTAACGACGATGCCCTGTCCAATATGTTGGTGGATATAGGGTCATCACTTAATCTATTGCCAAAATCCACTCTCGCCAAACTTTCATATCAGGGGCCTCCCATGAGGCAGAGTGGAGTGGTAGTAAAAGCTTTTGATGGATAACGCAAGACCGTGATTGGTGAATTAGACCTCCCAATCAAGATTGGACCTAGTGATTTCCAGACCACTTTCCAAGTTATGGACATACATTCGTCATACATCTGTTTACTTGGTAGACCATGGATTCACAAGGCAGGCGCCGTGACATCCACCCTGCACCAAAAGTTGAAGTTCGTTAAGAACAAGAAGTTGGTGGTGATAGGGGGAGAGAAGGCTCTCTTGGTCATCCATTTATCTTCCTTTTCCTACATTGATGCTGAGGATGAGGTTGGAACATCGTTCCAAGCCTTATCTATTGCTGAGCCTTCTAGGAAAGGACTTTCTTCATTTGTCTCCTATAATGACGCGAAGTTGGCCATTGAGCATGGCGCAACTAATGTTTTGGGGAAAATGATAAAGTTGGAAGATAATAAGTCTTGGGCTGACATAGGGTATTCTTCCGGTGCTTCTAATGATCTCGGATTGTTTCAGAGTGGAGGTTTCATCCACACCGTTGGAGATCAAGAGGTTGCTGCCATCATTGAAGAAGATGAAGAGGAAGACCTCGACAACTTTGTCATACCTAGTGGAATCTAGGGGTGTTCAAAACCAAACCAACCCAATAGAAAACCGCAAACCAAACCAAACCAAACCGAAACCGCAAAAAACCGCATTTGGTTCGGATTCGTTTGGGTCATTTTTTAATAAAACCGCATGGTTTGGTTTGGTTTGCGGTTTGTATTTTGCAAACCGAACTAAACCAAACCAAACCGCATTATGTTACAACCCAAAGTTCACTTATCCCACATCCAACCCAAACCTCAAACCTATTATGCCTTAACCTTACAATTACAAACAATTTTCTCTTAATCACACTTAAGGTTTCAATTTCAACCTTATTAAATCTCTCATAGTAGTATCACGCATTCTTCTCATCTTCTTTTCCATGTAGGTCTCGCCTATTCTACTCTAATAAGTCCTCTATTATGTTCTTTCTTTTTTATCTTTTATGTTACTATTTTCTCTTCCAATTACGTTTTTATTGCACTTTTCTTCTCAATCTCGCATCATTTATGTTCTTTTTTTCATCTTCTCTAATCTCTCATCTCATATGTTTTTTTTATGTTTTATTATAATTTCTTTGATATTATTTTATGCTACTATTTATATTTGTCTTTTATTCCACTTTTGTCTAATCTGATTTTTTGTATATTGAATGAAACATTTTTGTCTAAATATGATGAATTTTGATGTTATTTAGTAATGTATGAATGACTAAACACAAAGTTATATCGTTATTTATAGGAGTATATATGGCTCAATAAAAATATTATAAAAAACCGAACCAACCGAACCAACCCAAACCGCATTAATTTGGTTTGGTTTGGTTTGGTTTTATTTCTAAAAGTCAACCGAACCAAACCAAACCGCATGCTTTTTTCTCTTGCGGTTCGGGTGATTTTTATCGCAAAAACCGCCCAAACCGCACCGCGAACACCCCTAGTGGAATCTGCAATAATTGGGTCGTTGTTGATGTTCTAACAGTTATCCATAAGTCAACATAATATGTTCATTTTGTTTAAAAACCCTTCTCCCATGCCAAAAGGAGAAGTGAAGACATTGTTGGCATAATTGATTAATACAATGATATTCATTCAATAATCGCATGTTAAATGTTTGTTTTCCAAATTATTTTTCATTTTTGCTTTTCGCATGAAATTGGTGATCACCATAAAACCCTAAAAAAGAGAATAAAATCAATTTTTCATCTGCATAATGATTTGCCTTGTTTGAATTCTGAAATCACTTTTATACTCAAAATCATTATGTAGGATAATCAAAGCCATTGAACATAATGATCCAACACCATCTCCCAACTTTGAGTTCCTTGTATTTGAGGCAGAAGAAGATGATGTTGAAGAGATTCCTGATGAGATTACCCGTCTGCTTGAGCACAAGGAGAAGATCATTCAGCCATGTCTTGAGAATCTGGAAACAGTCAACTTGGGGTCTGAAGATTGCATTCGTGAAGTGAAGATTGAGGCACTCCTTGAAGAGTCTGTTAAGAAGGGGTTGATTGAGTTGCTACGAGAATATGTCGACGTCTTTTCCTGGTCGTATGAAGACATGTCTGATCTATATACTGATATCGTGCAACATTTCTTGCCGTTGAAGCCTGAGTGTGTGCATGTGAAGCAAAAGCTCAGAAGAACTCATCCTGATATGACAGTAAAGATTAAAGAAGAAGTTCAGAAGCAAATTGATGCGGGGTTTCTGGTGACTTATACATATCTTTAATGGGTGACTAATATTGTGCCTGTACCTAAGAAAGATGGAAAAGTCTGAATGTGTATGGATTATCGTGACTTGAATAAAGCTAGTCCAAAAGATGATTTTCCTCTACCACACATTGATATGTTGGTAGACAATATGGCTAAATTCAATATCTTTTCATTTAAGGACGGATTTTCCGGCTATAATCAGATTAAAATGGAACTTGAGGATATGGAGAAGACAACATTCATCATACCTTGGGGAACATTCTGTTATCGAGTGATGCCCTTCGATTTGAAGAACGTCGGAGCCACGTATCAACGTGTTATGACTACCTTGTTTCATGATATGATGCACAAAGAGATTGAGGTGTATGTTGATGATATGATTGCAAAGTCGAAAACGGAAGTTGAACATGTAGAACACTTGTTGAAGCTTTTTCAGCGTTTGAGGAAGTACAAGCTCCGCTTGAATCCAAACAAGTGTACATTTGGAGTCCGTTCCGGCAAGTTATTGGGCTTTATTGTCATCGAGAGAGGTATTTAAGTTGATCCTGCCAAGGTCAAAGCAATACAAGAGATGCATGCGCCCAAAATTGAGAAGCAAGTCCGAGGTTTTCTTGGCCGCTTGAATTACATTTCAAGATTTATATCCCACATGATTGCCACATATGCGCCTATATTCAAGCTCCTCCAGAAAGATCAGTGTCATGATTGGACCGAGGATTGCCAAAAAGCCTTTGACAGTATCAAATAGTATCTGTCCGAGCCTCTGATTCTGTCCCCACCTGTTGAAGGGAGACCATTGATTATGTACTTGACTGTGCTTGATGATTCCATGGGTTGTGTCCTTGGTCAGCAAGATGAATCAGGAGAGAAAGAATATGCAATATACTACTTGAGTAAGAAGTTCACTGACTGTGACTCTCGGTACTCAATGCTTGAGAAGACATGTTGTGCTTTGGCTTGGGCTCCTAAGCGTTTACGCTAATATATGTTGAATCATACAACTTGGTTGATATCCAAAATGGATCCGATCAAGTATATCGTTGAGAAGCCTGCTTTAACTGGGAGGATTTCCCGTTGGCAGATGTTATTATCTGAGTATGATATTGAGTATCGAGCTCAAAAAACTATTAAAGGTAGTATCTTGGCTGACCATTTGGCGCATCAACCAATTGAAGATTATCAGTCTGTGCAATACGACTTCCCTGATGAGGAGATTCTGTATTTGAAAATGAAAGATTGTGATGAGCCTACGCTCGATGAAGGGCTAAAGCCTGGTTCCCGATGGGGTATGGTGTTCAATGGTGCTGTCAATCAGTATGGAAATGGTATTGGGGCAGTGATTATTACTCCTCAAGGCACACATTTTCCTTTTACAACAAGACTAACTTTCAAATACATGAATAATATGGCAGAGTATGAGGCTTGTATTATGGGTTTAGAAGAATGTATTGATCTTAGGATCAAACATCTTGATGTTTATGGCGATTCGGCCCTTGTTGTTAATCAGATTAAGGGTGAACGAGAGACGAATCAGCCTGGCCTCATCCCATATAGAGATTATGCGAGGAGGATTTCAAATTTCTTTACTAAGGTTGACTTTCATCATATTCCTCGAGATGAGAATCAGATGGCGGATGCTCTCGCTACGCTTGCTTCAATGATTGTTGTCAATTATTGGAATGAAGTCCCAAATATTACCGTGATGCGCTTGGATAGACCAGCCCATGTGTTTGCAGTTGAGGATGTGAAAGATGATAATCCGTGGTATTATGACATCAAGTGTTTTCTCCAAAGTCAGATTTACCCGCCTGGGGCATCTGTTAAAGATAAGAAGACTTTGAGGAGATTATCTGGCAGTTTCTACCTTAATGGTGATGTGCTTTACAAGAGGAATTTTGACATGGTTCTGCTCAGATGCGTGGATAGACACGAAGCAGACTTGTTGATGGCTGAAGTCCATGAGGGTTCATTTGGTACTCATTCCAATGGAAATGCTATGGCGAAAAATATGTTGAGAGCAGGCTACTATTGGCTGAAAATGGAGTCCGACTGCTGCAAGTTTGTGAAGAAATGCCACAAGTGTCAGATTTATGCAGATAAGATTCATATTCCTCCAACACTTCTGAATGTTATTTCCTCACCATGGCCTTTCTCCATGTGGGGAATTGACATGATTGACATGGTTGAGCCTAAGGCGTCGAACAACCACCATTTTATTCTCGTAGCCATTGATTACTTCACCAAGTGGGTTGAAGCAGCATCATATGCAAATGTGACCAGGCAAGTGGTTGTGAAGTTTATCAAGAACCAACTCATATGCCGATATGGTGGGCCAGACAAGATCATTACCGATAATGGATCTAACTTGAAGAATAAGATGATGAAAGAGCTGTGTGGAAAGTTCAAGATTGCACATCATAATTCTTCTTCCTATAGACCCAAGATGAATGGGGCTGTTGAAGCTGCTAACAAGAACATCAAGAAGATTATTCAGAAGATGGTTGTCACATACAAAGATTGGCATGAAATGCTGCCATTTGCTTTGCATGGCTATCGTACGTTTGTCCGCACTTCAACAGGGGCAACCCCTTTTTCCCTTGTATATGGCATGGAGGTTGTGCTCCCTGTAGAGGTTAAGATCCCATCAATAAGAGTCTTGATAGAAGCCAAGTTGACTGAGGCTGAATGGGTTCAGAGTCGTTATGACCAGCTGAATTTGATTGAAGAGAAGAGATTAACTGCCATGTGCCATGGTCAGTTGTATCAACAAATGATGAATAAAGCATTTGATAAGAAGGTCAAGCCTCGTGTGTTCCGAGAAGGTGACCTCGTGCTCAAGAAAGTCTTGTCTTTCGCGCCCGATTCCCGCGGCAAGTGGACTCCAAACTATGAAGGTCCATACGTTGTTAAGAGAGCCTTTTCAGGCGGTGCTCTGTTTCTCACAACTATGGATGGGGAGGATTTCACTCGTCCTGTGAATTCAGATGCAGTCAAGAAATACTTCGCCTAAATAAAAACAGAATGGCTCGCTAAGTTAAAAACCTGAAAGGGCGGCTTAGGCAAAAATGAGCGTCTCGGTGGATTGAAAACCCGAAAGGGCGATCCAGGCGACAGTTAGAGACATAATGTAGCGGGGTATTCGTTACCATTAGAGATATTGATTAAATCCAAGGTAAATCATACAAGTCGAGTCGCCACCGCACTTCTATTTATCCAAAGGAATGGTTAGAAAGCGAACAAAAACCTAAAAGTTTTATCGAATCAAAAACTAGTAAAAAAGTCAGAGATCTGGGTAAGGGGGTTGGTTATGCAATGGGAAGGTGTTAGGCACCCAAAACATCCTAGGTACTCCTAGGGAGCCCTTTTCACATTTGTTGCAAAGGTTGTTGTTTTTGTGAAAACTTATTTGTGCAAACATGATTGAAGGGATGAGAAAAGCGTGTATGTTTATCTAATGTATTACTTACTAAAAGAAGGGTCAAAAGAAGATGACTCGCACGGATGTCGCATCCACTGCATACGTATCTCATCTGAATCTGAGAATCAGAGTCTTCGTAGCTCGGCTACCTATGGGTTAAAGAGGAGTGTGCTCGCTAAGACATCGCGTCTTATGCCTACGTATCTCATCTGGGATGAAAATTAGAGCAAAACGTAGTTCGACTACCTATTTTGTTTGTTTTGTGTTTTTTAGATGAACGACGTTACTACGCAATCTACCGGATGCTCGACCTTTGGAGACTTACTCGCCTGTAGTAGAAGGAGTTAACGTGTTCTTAGGAGAAGAAAAATCAATGAGTTTGTTTGTATTTTATGGATGCTCATGCAAAAAGGAAGTCCTGGAAATCTTATGGGGGACGATCGTACCATGCAAAACAAACATGCATAAAGTAAACACGCCAACAAGGGGCTCGAACATACATGGGTAGGGCTTTAGTTAAGAGGGGTCATATCAACCTCGACAAACAAGCCATGGAAGGGTAATCAAACAGGCTCTTAACCTCTGACATTGAACGTCAGGGAGAGCAGATTAACAGGGTAATGAGGATAAGACCTCATGGCTCTTAACCCTGGGCAGGGCGAGCTCATGACAAGGCGTGGGGGTTCAGAAAGGTGGAACCCTCACCACTGACCGACCGGACAAAAGATCTTGGGTTTTTTGCTCTAAAGCATCGACACGTAGTGTGATCTTAAAGAACGACGCACTGAATAACGGGGGATTGACTACTAATCCCTTTTATCCGTCAATTGCCTCTCCGTGGAGGTCTTTAGGCACAAAAATGAACACACAAAACATCGCCTCCTATCGAGGTCTTCCAGCTAAGAAAGCAGTAAAATGCTAAAAGATGTAACAGGGATTAAGATCTACCACACGGATAAAGATCCGGAGTAACAGCAACTCAAGAAACAAGAAACCCAGAGATCTCTCAAGCTGGCACCATCAAAGAAAGCGAGTCAGCACAGGTAATCGGGATAAATCTCCAAACGCTATCCCACAAATAAAGTGGAATGCCACACGAACTATCTCTTCAGGAGTCATATAATCCCTCACACAAACTCAACAAACATGTTAGAAATAACAGGTAAATAATGCATGGATACGGCATAAAACATGTTACAATCAAACACGAAAACAGATCTGAAACCAAACAGAAAAACAAGCTACTGTCACGTTCGCTACTGCTTCGCTTAGCGTGCTGCTAGCGAAGCTTCGCTACATGTTCGCCTAGCGAAGGTGCTGGCGAACGCCTGCGAATTCTGGATTCTCCTTTGATAACAGTGCGATTTCAGAAACCCCAAACCCTATGGTACTCATTTCAGGAATTATGTGATTAAACATTCGAGGCATTGGCTTCACATATTCATGCATATGCAAAACCTAACGATACCCACTCTTCCAAATTCAAACATAATACATCACACATTTAGAAAGTTCAAATTGAAGGCGTAAAGTAATAGGAATAGGGCAAACCTGATTGGAGAGATCGGTTGAGATTGAATTGCACGGTTCGGTTTGCAGAGTGATTTCAGAGTTTGTATGAGATAGAGCCGATTCTGTGCAGATGAGTTCTCTTCAGTGTCTGGAGGTTGCTCTGAGTTCTCTGTCAGGTAGTCTCTCTCTCTGATAATCCAGGGTTTGTAATGGTCTCCAGTCTGTTTTTCTCAAATGAAGCTCTGGTATTTATAACCTGATTTTCGTGGCTTTGTGGGCTTAAAATGAATGCAATTCAGGCCCAAAATTCTGTTATGTTTTCAAAATGCGTGGTCTTCTCCTAGCGAATGGTTTGCTCGCCTAGCGAGCATGACAGCTCAGACCTTCGCCTAGCGAAGAAATGGATCGCTTAGCGAGCGTGACAGCTCAGAAGCAGACTTTTACTCTTTCCAGATTAGCATTTTGAATGATGAATAGATCCCATTGGGACATGTTGGAAGTAACCCACGTCATTCCCTTGTATTGATGGATCACCCGAATAGAATTCACAAAGTGTCTTGGATGATACTCAAGCTTCAAACAAAAGATGTTAGTGACACATTTTTGTGCTTTTGGTTAGTAAACAAAAATAAGAGAAACAATGATATATAATTCAAGCATGCTTGGTGATCTCAAACCAATCACAAGGAGTCCCACCCAAAGGCAAAGGGAACCAAGATGCTTATGGTCCTTGAGGCTATGCAAATGCAATGTTATAATGCCATGGGGGATCTTAGGGCCAAAATTAGGGTCTTACAGATGCCCCTATTTAAGGTCATTCTAGCTGGAGAAGTGAAGGTTGAAATCTTCATCTCGGCGGGGTAGAATGGGCTTAAATAATAACAAAGAGACGAATTTTGGTCCCCAAGAGACCTCATGATGCAAATGTAGGTGTGAAAAATGGTAACACTCTGTGGAGATATGTGTCCACAAAAGCAAAGAAATCAGAAGCCACTGATAATCCATATGAGCAATTCACTCCATGGGACCAAGACCCTGGGGACTCTCCTGGGGATAGAAAAGGGATAAAAATGTGCGAGCAGGTCATGACTCAAAGCTTGGGGAACAAAATTCCAAAGGGAATAAATCCATTAGAAAGACTCGAGCTGACTCGAAGATGCGGGTATCGGGGAATATGCCAATACAGCAAAACTATCCACAACGGATACTTCGGAGAAAATCCGGACGAAGACAATCCACCAAGGGACCTCGCTGGGGATGTCCACAAGGACACTCCTGGGGAAGTAGCGGGACGAGGTATTACCGGTTTACTGGGTAATAAGCTCAACGAGACATGGGATCTGAACACCGACGAAAGGGCGAGAGATACAACATGCTCGGGAAGAATGAATATCTAAGACCGGTATAGGGGTGAGAGATATCAAAACTTCAAAACGTCTGAGGAAAACCAAAAAGGTATACTTCAACTCAGGGATTCTGACTCCATAGGGGACAAAAAGTCATAATAGGGAGCCGAGAGGAAGGAACACCAGGGATACCGGTTACTGGGCATATAATAGGTGACCAACCAAGACGTGAATTGGGGAATATTCCCAAGACACTCATCATCCACAAGAGGGCTAAAAAGCAAAGTCGATTACAGGATGGATATTCGACTCCACAAAGGGGATACTAATCTTACTCAACTGGGGAAGAACAAAAGCTTCGACCAAAGAGTGCATGAGATACATAATCTATTACCGTCAGAACGTAGATAATATACTCGCATGGGCGATTATCCACAACCGGTTACTGGGTTAATAAAGGATAAATCGACCGAAAAAGAAAAGGCATCGGGATACCGAAACTAGGTATATAATGATGACCAGTTCAAGAGAGAAACAATCGTCACCAACAACAACAGGGTAGACGAGAGATGACCCGCTGGGGATAAATCGCGTAATCAGGGCAATTATCCAAGCAGATGAGTGGATATCGTCACCGAATATTGGATGAAGATAACTGTCACCAATTAAAGATGAGCAAAAATAGTTACTCTGCAAAAAGGGGAAGAAATAGGGTTTACAACTACCGGTATGAGGGTAGAGAACCACAGACTCCGCCGGGGATAATAATTACTAATTATTGAGCAATTATTCATTTACCACGGGGAAACAGGAAAAGAGGCTCAAGAGACCGATCTAGGATCAAACTAGATAGGCACACTAAATCAAGACTTGTCCCGGTGAGGATGTAACTCAATGGGGAAAACCATCCCAATATATGTGTTGGGAAGGAACCAAAACAATCGACATCCACGAGGATATAACCCGGTGGGGAATATGGAATAAAGGATAGACACTTTCTGCCTATGGAGCTGACTCTATATGGAGAGATTAGACACACACATCTGCTTGGGGAAATATATCACCAAATAGAAGGAGACAACAAACAACGATATATGGCAAAGAATGCAACATGAATATCTGAATGTTATAATTATGCATGTATGTGCGTGGTTTATCTATGATGTATGCTGACAAACAGACATATCTAACACAACCAGGTCCAGGAATCAACCATCCGGTACTACATCTCAAGAGAGAAAGCCAAGTCCCCTAAGGGCGACTGTCCTTGTAGGGGATGAACATCAGTTGTTCTAGCTGGGGACGAGAGTTATCACAAACAAGATCCACCACACCAACAACCCTACTGAGGAATTTATCCGAGGAGATAAAGGATTTATCGGGATCAACCACCAAATACCGCTCTTGCCCAAAGAGATCCAAGCTGCCGAGGAAGAAAGATTGCTACTCTGCTGAAGGGAAGAGAGGTGACTCTCAACAAGCAATCCACTTGGTAGGATAAACCACAAAAGGTTCCGGAGGGAGGAGATACAGTCATGCCAGGAGTATGGACAACATCTTACCCTGTTGGGGATCGTACCATCCTTGGGAGAGCACTGAGGATCTCCTAAGTATCCTTTCGTCATTGTGAACGTTCACTTTGTTTAAAAACAAATTATGAAAAATTTGATTGTTTAAAACAATGATATTTTCTTAATCAAAACATGCAAAACATTTGTTGAATAGAAACAAATAAGAGTGCCAATAATTGGATAAAAGGCTCAAACTTATTTGATAGAATGGTAGTCTGCGAATGGCAAAACTCCATAGATCTTTACAAGTTTGAAATTGGTGATATATATTGGAAAAGGGCTACATTGAACATAATGACCATTTCTCCACCAATTCTGAATCCGATGTATTTGAAGCTTTGGTTGATAATGAACAAGAATCTCTGGTAGACGACAGTTGTAGAACAAAGTCTTGTCAGGATGCAGTTACTTGCCAAATCCCTAATTTTTGCCTAGATTGCCCCAGGATGAGGTACTCAATCTAGCGGGATACATATATTTTTTATGTCTCTAACTTTTGCCTGGATCGCCCTTTCGGGTTTTCAATCCACCTAGACGCTCATTTTTGCCTAAGCCGCCCTTTCGGGTTTTCAACTTAGCGAGCTATTCAGTTTTTATTTTTTAGGCGAAGTATTTCTTGACTGCATCTGAATTCACAGGACGAGTGAAATCCTCCCCATCCATAGTTATAAGTATCAAAGCACCGCCTGAAAAGGCTCTCTTAACAACATACAGACCCTCATAGTTTGGAGTCCACTTGCCCCTGGAATCGGGCGCGAAAGACAAGACTTTCTTGAGCACAAGGTCACCTTCTCGGAACACACGAGGCTTGACCTTCTTATCAAAAGCTTTCTTCATCCTTTGCTGATATAACTGACCGTGGCACATGGCAGTCAATCTCTTCTCTTCAATCAAATTCAGCTGGTCATAACGACTCTGAACCCATTCAGCATCAGTCAACTTGGCTTCCATCAAGACTCTCATTGATGGGATCTCCACCTCTACAGGGAGTACAACCTCCATGCCACAAAACAAGAGAGAAAGGGATTGCCCCTGTTGAAGTGCGGACAGATGTACGATATCCATGCAAAGCGAATGGCAACATCTCATGCCAATCTTTGTACGTAACAACCATCTTCTGGATAATTTTCTTAATGTTCTTATTAGCAACTTCAACAGCCCCATTCATCTTGGGTCTGTAAGGAGAAGAATTATGATGCGCAATCTTGAACTCACTACACAACTCTTTCATCATTTTGTTGTTCAGGTTAGATCCATTATCAGTAATGATCTTATCTGGCACACCATACCGACATATAAGCTGATTCTTGATAAACTTCACGACCACCTGCCTGGTCACATTTGCATATGATGCCGCTTCAACCCACTTGGTGAAGTAATCAATTGCTACGAGAATGAATCTGTGTCCGTTAGACCCTTTCGACTCTATCATGCCAATCACGTCAATTCCCCACATAGAGAAAGGCCATGGTGATGAAATCACATTCAGAAGTGTCGGAGGAATATGAATCTTATCCGCGTAAATCTGACACTTATGGCATTTCTTCACGTATTTGCAGCAATCAGACTCCATTGTCAGCCAATAGTAGCCTGCTCTCAACATCTTTCTAGCCATGGCATGTCCATTAGAATGAGTACCAAATGAACCCTCATGGACTTCAGTCATCAACAGGTCTGCTTCGTGTCTATCCACGCATCTGAGCAGAACCATGTCAAAATTTCTCTTGTAAAGCACATCGCCATTGAGGTAGAAACTGCCTGACAATCTCCTCAAAGTCTTCCTATCTTTCACAGATGCCCCAGGAGGATAAGTCTGGTTCTGAAGGAAACACTTGATGTCATAATACCATGGCTTATCATCTTTTTCTTCTTCAACTGCAAATACATGAGTTGGTCTATCCAGGCGCATCACGGTGATATTGGGAACTTCATTCCAATATTTAACCACAATCATTGAAGCGAGCATGGCGAGAGCATCTGCCATCCGATTCTCATCTCGAGGAATATGATGGAAGTCAACTTCAGTAAAGAACGTTGAAATCCTCCTCGCATAGTCCCTATATGGAATAAGACCAGGCTGATTCGTTTCCCATTCACCCTTGATCTGATTGACAACGAGGGCCGAATCACCATAAACATCAAGGTGCTTGATCCTTAGATCAATACATTCCTCCAATCCCATAATACAGGCCTCGTACTCAGCCATATTATTCGTGCACTTGAAAGTTAGCCTTGCTGTAAAAGGGATATGTGTGCCCTGAGGCGTAATGATTACCGCCCCAATACCATTTCCATATTGATTTACCGCGCCATCAAATACCATACTCCATCTGGAACCAGGCTCTGGCCCTTCATCAAGTGTGGGTTCATCACAATCTTTCATTTTTAAATACAAAATCTCCTCATCCGGGAAGTCATACTGAACCGACTGATAGTCCTCAATTGGTTGATGTGCCAAGTGGTCAGCCAAAATACTACCTTTAATAGCTTTCTGAGCTCGATACTCAATATCATACTCAGATAACAACATCTGCCAACAGGCGATTCTCCCGGTTAAAGCAGGCTTCTCAAATATATACTTGATTGGATCCATTCTAGATATCAACCAAGTCGTATGATTTATCATATACTGGCGTAAACGCTTAGCGGCCCAAGCCAAAGCACAACATGTCTTCTCAAGCATTGAGTATCGAGACTCATAATCAGTGAACTTCTTACTTAAGTAGTAGATAGCATACTCTTTCTTCCCTGATTCATCTTGCTGACCAAGGACACAACCCATTGAATCTTCAAGAACAGTCAGATACATGATCAATGGTCTCCCTTCCACAGGTGGGGACAAAATCAGAGGCTCAGACAGATACTCTTTAATACGGTCAAAGGCTTTCTGGCAATCCTCGGTCCAATCATGAGACTGATCTTTCCGGAGGAGCTTGAATATTGGCGCACATGTGGCAGTCATGTGGGAGATGAATCTGGAAATGTAATTCAAGCGGCCAAGAAAACCTCGGACTTGCTTCTCAGTTTTGGGCGCAGGCATCTCTTGTATTGCCTTGACCTTTGCAGGATCAACCTCAATACCTCTTTCACTGACAATGAAGCCCAATAACTTGCCAGAACGGACTCCAAATGTACACTTGTTGGGATTCAGACGAAGCTTATACTTTCTCGAACGCTGAAAAAGCTTCAACAGGTGCTCTACATGTTCAACTTCCGTTCTTGATTTAGCAATCATATCATTAACATATACCTTAATCTCCTTGTGCATCATATCATGAAACAAGGTAGTCATAGCACGTTGATACGTGGCTCCGGCGTTCTTCAAACCGAAGGGCATCACTCGATAACAGAATGTTCCACAAGGTGTGATGAATGTTGTCTTCTCCATATCCTCGGGTTCCATTTTAATCTGATTATATCCGGAAAATCCATCCATAAACGAGAAGACTTTGAATTTAGCTGTATTATCTACCAACATATCAATATGTGGTAGAGGGAAATCATCTTTTGGACTAGCTTTATTCAAGTCTCTATAGTCCACACACATCCGGACTTTTCCATCTTTCTTAGGCACGGGCACAATATTGGCCACCCATTGAGGATATGTAGAAGTACCAGAAACCCCACATCGATTTGCTTCTGAACTTCCTTTTTGATCTTCACTTCCATATCATGATGAGTTCTTCTGAGTTTCTGCTTCACAGGCACGCACTCAGGCTTTAAAGGTAGGAAATGTTGCACAATATCAGTATCTAGACCAGGCATGTCTTCATATAACCAGGCAAAGACGTCAATATATTCTCGTAGCAACTTAATCAACCCCTTCTTAACAGATTCTTCCAGCAGTGACCCAATCTTTACCTCTCGCACACAATCTTCAGACCCCAAGTTGACTGTTTCTAGATTCTCAAGATGCGGCTGAATGATCTTCTCTTCATGCTCAAGTAGCCGGGTGATCTCATCAGGAATCTCTTCAACATCATATTCCTCTGCCTCAAATACAGGGAATTCAAAATTGGGAGATGGTGTTGGGTCATTATGTTCAATGGGTCTAGAAATCAACCTGCATAATGATTTTGGATATGAAAAGCTTTAGAATTCAAACAGGGCAAATCATTATGCATATGAAAAGATCGATTTTATTCTATTATTTTTTTAGGGTTTTATGTGATCACCAATTTCATGCGAAAAGAGAAAAGGGAAAATAAATGGGAAAACAAACATTTAACATGAATTTATTGAATGAAAATATCATTGTATTTATGCGCCAACAATGTCATCACTCCTCCTTTTGGCATGGGAGAAGGGTTTTCAAACAAAGTGATTATTACGTTGACTTATGGACAACTGTTGGAATATCCACAGCGACCCAATTGTTGCAGACTCCACCAGGGATGATGAAGTTGCCAGAATCCTTTGTATCTTCTTCTAAAACGGCAGCAGCCTCCTCATCTAGACCAGTGTGGATGAAACCTCCACTCTTGAATAACCCTTGCTTGTTGAAAGTACCAGAAGAAAAACCTATGCCAGCCCGGGACTCGTTGTCTTCTAACTCAATCATTTTTTCTAAACCAGTGGTTGCACCACGCTCAATGGCCAGCTTTGCATCTTTGTAGGAAGCAAATGAAGGAGCTCTTTTCTCAATAGGCTCATCAATAGATAACGCTTGGAAAGGAGTTCCAACCTCAACCTCGGCATCTATATAAGAGAAGGAAGACAAATGGCTAACCAGGAAAGCCCTTTCTCCCCCTACCACCACCAGTTTCTTATTTTTCACAAATTTCAGCTTCTGGTGTAGGGTGGATGTCACGGCGCCCACCTCGTGAATCCATAGTCTGCCTAAGAGACAGCTGTCAATGGGTGGATGTCCATAACCTGGAAGGTAATTTGGAAATCACTTGGTCCAATTTTGATTGGGAGATCAACTTCCCCAATCACAGTTTTACGCGACCCATCGAAAGCCTTCACAACTACTCCACTCTGCCTCATGGGAGGCCCTTGATATGATAGTCTTGAAAGATTGGACTTTGACAACACGTTCAATGATGACCCAGTGTCCACCAGTACATTGGACATGATGTCGTCTCTACAACCCATAGATATATGTAATGCCAAGTTGTGGTCTCTTCCCTCCTCAGGGAGATCAGAGTCACAAAAGCTCAGGTTGTTACAAGCAGTAATGTTTGCAACAATGCTATCTAATTGCTCCAAAGTGACATCGTGATCCACATATGCCACATCCAACACCTTCTGCAGAGCCTCTCGGTGTGGTTCTGAATTTAAGAGTAAGAATAACACAGATATTTTGGATGGAGTTTGTAGAAGTTGGTCTATAACATTGTACTCGCTCCTTTTGATGAGTCTCAGCATCTCATCACAGTCTTCTTTCTTATTGCCACTAGGGCCAACAGAAGTAGGAGTTTTCAGTACGGAGGAGGGCTTAACAGCAAGTGCCGGATTCGGAGAATTCACAACGTTCCCAATCGGGCGTTCAACAAAATCAGCATTAGTTTGAGGCTTCGGCGGTGCTGAAAATACACGGCCCCTACGGGTCAAACCGCTAACATCGGCAATATTCACAACAGAAGAAGAGGGCAAGGACACCTCTTTCCCATTCTCGACTGCTACGGCGTTGTAGCGATAGGGAACTGCCTTTTCAGAAGAGTAAGGCACAGGACCAGCAGGCTTAATGATTAGAGCGGGAGAAGCCTTCTGCTTGCTACCATTGTACTTGATGATAACAGGCTCGGGTATCCGGAACAATGAGGAGATCACATTGACCTCAGGCTCATTTTCATCAACATTCCTGTTTTGAAGGATCTCAATGACTCCTTCATCCAGCATTTCCTGAACATCCTTGCGCACCTGGCAACAACCCAATCGGTTAATAGAGCAGACTCGGCATCTATCATGGTCATGCTCATAATGACTGTAGTTACATAACAAACGGTGCGTCTCGACCAGATATTGTTGAATATGACTGACATATTTGACTTTGTATTTTCCAGGGCAACCCTGGACCATGTTGACAGATTTCCCATGTTCGGGCAATGGGTTCTTCTTCACATTAGGGCCTACGTCCTCAAAACGTAGAATACCACACCTCACAAGGTCTTGAACCTTGGTCTTCAAAGGGTAACAATTTTCCATGTCGTGGCCGGGAGCACCAGAATGGTAAACACAATGCAATTCGGGCTTATACCACCACTGGGGGTTAGCAGGTATAGCTGGTGGGTCTCTCGGAGTAATCAGTTTCCTCTCTATCAAAGAGGGATATAACTCTGCGTACGTCATGGGAATAGGATCGAAGGTGAGCCTCTTCCTCTCGTAACTTGTGCTGGTTTGATTACTATTTCGAGGCTGGTAGGCCTGCTGTTGGAACAAAGTATGCACTGGCAGCGGGCACAGTAGAGGAGACAATCTCGGAGATAACTGTCCTCTGGGGAGGAGTTGAAGGTGTCAGAGAGGATTGGCTCTAGGCAGCCATGAATGACTCCATTAGGGCAGTCAATCTGGCCACTTCCTCTTTCAGCTCGCGGTTCTCTTGCTCTAAGTGATCCATCAGTCTTGAAATGTTGGCTCTAGTGTAGTACCGGTGAGTCAGCTTGTCTTCAAAATAAATGAAGGACACAGAGTTAGACCACAGGGCAAGGGACCGAAAACAAAACCTGCTTATGCATATGATGCATGTAATGCTTGTGCATATGATTTGTTTTTTATTTCAAAGGAACCTTAGAGTTTTATTTGCAAATTTTGGAAATATTAAGCATTTTATCACATATGGAAATATCTCATCAAATAATATCAGGGAAAAGAAGTGCAGCATCGTCAATCATGTACAAGAGAAAAGGAAAATAATCATCCTATGGATCCCTAGAAACAATCATCTAAAGCTCGGGACACAGGAAGATAAGATGCGCGAAGCCTCTTCACCTCTCTCTCGTAGGCTGCCTCCATATCGGCCTTCTCTTTGGCGAGTCGGTCATACTTCCTCTTCCAGAACTTAGAAGACTGAGGAAGTAGAGAAGTTCATACCTCATCAGGGTCATCAATAACCTGATGCTCAAGAAACTCAATCAACGCATCCTTCTCCTTAATCTGCTGAAGCAACTCTTCACGTTCACGGATCCAGGCACGTGAACGGTCTTCGTCTCTCAACTCCTCTACTCCTTGATTAGGGAGGGTTGAAGGCCCAGTCATAATCATAGGTGTAGGTCTCGGATACTCGTAAGGCATGAGATACTCAGACGCCCTTTTCCTAACCCAAATAGTGTAAGGCTCCAAAGCGATGCAATTCTTAGGACCTAACTCTCTCCTTCCTTTCCTATGAATCTTGCGCCAAGCGCGGACCATCCTAGCTTTCAAGCCTTAGGGATCTTTACCATCCTGAAAGAATACACCCTCTAACAGAATGTTATTGGGTTTATCCTTTAGGGGGAACCCAAGCTGCCGACGTGCCAAAACAGGATTGTAGTTAATCCCATCACATGTACCAAGAAGAGGTACATTGGAGAATTCGCCACAAGAGTCAATAATCTGCACACCATCATACACACGGTTATACCAAGAGATATCATCATTAGTGAGAGACATAAGTCTCGTGGACCACCGTAGACATTCCTTGTTCTCCTTGAAAGCGACCGTCTGAGGTAAGTGAGAAATAAACCACTTACACAACAGCGGCAAACAACACACAATGGCGCCACCACCCTTTGCATTCCTCATATGCAAAGAGAAGTAGGTATCGTCCAACAGAGTCGGAACGAGATTAAGAATAGAGAAAATCCTAATAGCGTTCACATCCACAAACTTGTCGATGTTGGGGAATAACACTAGCCCATAGATGAGAAGTACAAATATGGCCTCAAAGGCGTCCTCACTCATGGCCTTCCCATACATAGTAGCTTGAGCAATGAGGAACTCAGAAGGGAGACCTTGAATTCCCCCTTTGGTAGTCATATAAGCATCAACCAGAGATTCATCTATGTGTAACATGTCTGCTATCTCTTGAGAAGTAGGAACCCTTTCCAAGCCACTGAACGGCAACTGATCTAGAACAGGTATACCCAGAAGATAAGCATACTCCTCAAGTGTAGGCAAAAGCTGAAAATCCGGAAACGTGAAGCAACGGTACAAAGGATCGTAAAACTGCACCAATACACTCATCAATCCTTCATCCACCTGAGTGGCCAGAAGAGGAAGAAGCTTCCCGAAACGAGACTTGAAACCCAAGGGATCTAATACATAAGATGTCAAATTCCTTAACTCTTTCAAGTCTGGTTGTCTGAAACTGTACTTCTTTGTATTCCTTCTTTGTCTTTCCATGTCTGAAAATTTTGCAAATAGACCTCTTAAGTTCCTTGAAAATTTTCTCATTATTTTGATGATATGAATGCAAATGGGTGCATGAATGCATGAATGCAACAATCACACTCAAGGATCAAGCAAAGCACACCAAACAAAGGTCATGGGATGGATCATGTTATCCTTAATATCAACCATCCATTTTGGTGGATTATGGTTTACACCTTATCAACACCCAAGTTCCATTGATATTAAGGATACCTAAACGGATCAACCATGAATCAAGGGTTTGTTGCAAGTCACGAGCATGGAGTTTAGGTTAAGAACCACCCAAAGGGAGTGTACTAAGGTTTAAACCTGCCAAACATGTTCTACAAAAGGTTCCCATAGTCATCATTCCATCTTTTGGATATTATCGGAGGAACGACTACTCGTATTCCAAAAATATTCTCAAGAGAGACTCTTATGAGTGTAGTATCGCGTAACAATCGTATCAAATCTTACACTTGAACGACTTTCGTACTACATCCTACGAATAGGCCAAGATGGGTTTGGTAAACTAAGGTCCTTGGCTTCTAAGGTCTATATTGGAAAAATTAATGTCTAACCACAACTACTTGTGTGACATTATTGATCCCAACATGACCTCCACCAAGTGAATGAGCTTGCAAGTCAACTTGCTAAGGAATAACTCCACACAAGTCGACAAGACTATGCCATTCTCCTATCCTAAGTGCACTCGATTTCGGGTATAGAACTCATCTTTCAAAGATCACCAAGCACACAAGGAATTAATATTCAAGCAATCCAATCATTACATACAATACAGTAATCCTAAATTGCACAAAAATATGTCACACAAAAAATATACAATACAATACAACAAATATGAAAAGTAGGCAAAATCCACTAGGCAGATATCCCTAGTGGAGTCGCCACTTTTCTGTAGCGGGGTATTCGTTACCATTAGAGATATTGATTAAATCCAAGGTAAATCGTACAAGTCGAGTCGCCACCACACTTCTATTTATCCAAAGGAATGGTTAGAAAGCGAACAAAAACCTAAAAGTTTTATCGAATCAAAAACTAGTAAAAAAGTCAGAGATCTGGGTAAGGGGGTTGGTTATGCAATGGGAAGGTGTTAGGCACCCAAAACATCCTAGGTACTCCTAGGGAGCCCTTTTCACATTTGTTGCAAAGGTTGTTGTTTTTGTGAAAACTTATTTGTGCAAACATGATTGAAGGGATGAGAAAAGCGTGTATGTTTATCTAATGTATTACTTACTAAAAGAAGGGTCAAAAGAAGATGACTCGCACGGATGTCGCATCCACTGCATACGTATCTCATCTGAATCTGAGAATCAGAGTCTTCGTAGCTCGGCTACCTATGGGTTAAAGAGGAGTGTGCTCGCTAAGACATCGCGTCTTATGCCTACGTATCTCATCTGGGATGAAAATTAGAGCAAAACGTAGTTCGACTACCTATTTTGTTTGTTTTGTGTTTTTTAGATGAACGACGTTACTACGCAATCTACCGGATGCTCGACCTTTGGAGACTTACTCGCCTGTAGTAGAAGGAGTTAACGTGTTCTTAGGAGAAGAAAAATCAATGAGTTTGTTTGTATTTTATGGATGCTCATGCAAAAAGGAAGTCCTGGCAATCTTATGGGGGACGATCGTACCATGCAAAACAAACATGCATAAAGTAAACACGCCAACAAGGGGCTCGAACATACATGGGTAGGGCTTTAGTTAAGAGGGGTCATATCAACCTCGACAAACAAGCCATGGAAGGGTAATCAAACGGGCTCTTAACCTCTGACATTGAACGTCAGGGTGAGCAGATTAACAGGGTAACGTAGTGTGATCTTAAAGAACGACGCACTGAATAACGGGGGATTGACTACTAATCCCTTTTATCCGTCAATTGCCTCTCCGTGGAGGTCTTTAGGCACAAAAATAAACACACAAAACATCGCCTCCTATCGAGGTCTTCCAGCTAAGAAAGCAGTAAAATGCTAAAAAATGTAAAAGGGATTAAGATCTACCACACGGATAAAGATCCGGAGTAACAACAACTCAAGAAACAAGAAACCCAGAGATCTCTCAAGCTGGCACCATCAAAGAAAGCGAGTCAGCACAGGTAATCGGGATAAATCTCCAAACGTTATCCCACAAATAAAGTGGAATGCCACACGAACTATCTCTTCAGGAGTCATATGATCCCTCACACAAACTCAACAAACAGGTTAGAAATAATAGGTAAATAATGCATGGATGCGGCGTAAAACATGTTACAATCAAACACGAAAACAGATCTGAAACCAAACAGAAAAACAAGCTATCGTCACGTTCGCTACTGCTTCGCTTAGCGCGGTGCTAGCGAAGCTTCGCTACATGTTCGCCTAGCGAAGGTGCTGGCGAACGCCTGCAAATTCTGGATTCTCCTTTGATAACAGTGCGATTTCAGAAACCCCAAACCCTATGGTACTCATTTCAGGAATTATGTGATTAAACATTCGAGGCATTGGCTTCACATATTCATGCATATGCAAAACCTAACGATACCCACTCTTCCAAATTCAAACATAATACATCACACATTTAGAAAGTTCAAATTGAAGGTGTAAAGTAATAGGAATAGGGCAAACCTGATTGGAGAGATCGGTTGAGATTGAATTGCACGGTTCAGTTTGCAGAGTGATTTCAGGGTTTGTATGAGATAGAGCCGATTCTCTGCAGATGTGTTCTCTTCAGTGTCTGGTGGTTGCTCTGAGTTCTCTGTCAGGTAGTCTCTCTCTCTGATAATCCAGGGTTTGTAATGGTCTCCAGTCTGTTTTTCTCAAATGAAGCTCTGGTATTTATAACCTGATTTTCGTGGCTTTGTGGGCTTAAAATGAATGCAATTCAGGCCCAAAATTCTGTTATGTTTTCAAAACGCTTGGTCTTCGCCTAGCGAATGGTTTGCTCGCCTAGCGAGCATGACAGCTCAGACCTTCGCCTAGCGAAGAAATGGTTCGCTTAGCGAGCGTGATAGCTCAGGAACAGACTTTTACTCTTTCCAGATTAGCATTTTGAATGATGAATAGATCCCATTGGGACATGTTGGAAGTAACCCACGTCATTCCCTTGTATTGACTGATCACCCGAATAGAATTCACAAAGTGTCTTGGATGATACTCAAGCTTCAAACAAAATATGTTAGTGACACATTTTTGTGCTTTTGGTTAGTAAACAAAAATAAGAGAAACAATGATATATAGTTCAAGCATGCTTGGTGATCTCAAACCAATCACAAGGAGTCCCACCCAAAGGCAAAGGGAACCAAGATGCTTATGATCCTTGAGGCTATGTAAATGCAATGTTATGATGCCATGGGGGATCTTAGGGCCAAAATTGGGGTCTTACACATAAAAAAATGTATATATATCCCGCTAGATTGAGTACCTCACCCTGCGGCAATCTAGGAAAAAATTAGGGATTTGGCAAGTAACTGTATCCTGACAAGACTTTGTTCTACAGTTGTCGTCTGTCAAAGATTGTCGCTCAGTCATCATCAACTGAAGCTTCGAATACAATGGATTCAGAGTTGGTGGAGAAACGGTCATTATGTTCAATGTAGCCCTTTTTTCCATGTATATCACCAATTTCAAATTTGTAAAGATCCGTGGAGTCTCGTCATTTGCGGACTACCATTCTCTTAAATAAATTTGAGCCTTTACCCAATTCTTTGCACTCTTATTTGTTTCTGTTTAACAAATGTTTGCATGTTTTAATTGATGAATATCAGTGTTTTAAACAAATAAAGTTTTCGTGAATAAACTGTTTTTAAACAAAGTGAACCTTTACAATGACTGAAAGGATAAGAGGAATGTCCTCAGTGATTTCCCAAGGATAGTATGATCACCAAAGGGTAAGATATTTTTTCATATTCTGGCATTCTTATATCCTCTTCATCAAGTTGTCTCCCCAGCGAGCGCTAAAAGAATGATACATCATCAGCTTCCCAGAGAGTCTGGCTTGAGACTTCTCTTTGATGGCAGTAGATTGACTGGTCTTATGGATTACGTTTCCCTAGCAGAATTTTTGGATGTTCATCCAATGCATTTCCGGTAGTTTGTTTGTGTATACATACTTTTTTCTCCCGCGGGAGTTTTAGCAATTCATGTTTGGTATGTGGTTGATATGTGAATAATCCCTTTTGTGCCAATTTTTGCCTCAATCTTTTAGAGATGTGTATCCCGCTGTATCAGGCACTAGCATTTGTGTTTTATCATTTATATGGTTGTCATCCCTTGTGTGGAATGACCTAAAATCCCTTATAGATTGATAGAAGTTGATATGCTTGTCTTGGCTGTCTACTCACGAGAAAGGTTGTCTTTTCCCAGCATGAGTAAGAATCTCCAGCGGAGTAAGCATGTGTTTCCTGCAGAGCTATCTTTCTAGTTATTTGTCTCCTCAGCAGGAAGTTGCCTAGTGCAGTTGATGAAGAGCTTGTTTCCCTTTTCATTTATTTTTGAAAAGAGGTATCCCAGTATGTCGCTTGTGGATGAAGGATTCACTTCCAATTTCTCCAGCCAGGGTAGTTCCCTCGAGAGCATTTACAGCTTGTACCCGGTAGGGTTGCCAGATCAGAGTTTGATGTTTGTATTTCCTCCGAGTCTGAAGATTTCTTCTAGCATTCAGAGTTGGCGGTGAAGATGTTTGTTTCCTTCCCCAGTGGAGCAAAATGCTATTATTCCCCTTTTGCAGAGTTTCCTCTCCGGCAGATAGAAGGGAGTGTGTTGATTGGTGTACATCTGGTTGGTGGTTGTTCCCCATGGAGTTTTACATCATTCCTTGCTAAGCTTCTCCAGTAGAGTTTCTTCTCAGGAGGATCTTATTGTTTTTTAACCACCTGTCCCCGGGAGAGTTGATGGAAACTCTCCGACAGATTTTTAGATCTTCCTTATGTCAGGATTGTTTGCTCCTGGAAGATTTCTCCTGTGGAGAGTGTTATCTTTTGCAGTTGGAAGCTGTGACTTTGCCTATCCCCAGCGGTGGTTAAAGTCTTCCTTTATTCCAGAGATAATCCCCATCAAAGTTTGAGTTCTCTGTTTGATTCTCTTCTTTCGCTGCTCCTGAATACATCTTCTTTGTATCCTCATCGAGTGTAGCTTTAGGATAGAGTTTTGATATCTCCGATGATTTATTTTCATCCTTTTCGGGTTATTCCCAAGATGAGTTCTCCAGTAGGCTTCGCCCTTCTTGTCGAGACGTTGCGCCGAGTGTCTATTCGTGATTCTTGGACTTGTTTGTGTTAGATATGTCTGTTTGTCAGCATTAATCATACACAAATCATGCATATACAAGCATAATCATTAGCATTCAGATATTCATGATTGCATTTCTTTTCCATATATCCTTATTTATTATCTCCTGCTATTGGTGAAATGTTCTTCTCCAAGCAGATGTTTGTGTCTGATCTCTCCATATAGAGTCAGCCCCTGAGGCAGAAAGTATCTATCTTTCCTTCTTCCTTCCCTACTGAGGTATGTCCTCGTGGAAGATTATTGTTTCAGTTTCCTCCCCAGTTGTGTATCGGGATGGAATTGCTCCCCTGAGTTATATCCTTATCGGGTTGAGTCTTGTTTGATTGCGTCTTTCTAGTTTGTTCCTAGATTGATTCCTTTCTTGTTATCCCCTGCAGTTCCATGTGGTTCAGTTGTTCAATTGCTCAGTAACCAGTAATTGTTCATCCTTTCCCCAGCGGATTCTGTGGCCTTCTACCCAGTAACCGGTAGTTGTAAGTCATATTTCTGTTGTTTTCTACCCAGTAACCAGTAGATGTAATCCCCTCTTTGTTAGTCATCTTTACCCAGTAACCAATATTGATATTCCTTCGTTTGGAAGTATACCACCCAGTAACCGATGATATATCTCTTGGATAATTGCTTTTGTCAGGCAATTTATCCTTAGCGAGTCATCTTTCCTTTACCCTTGTTTGGTAATGATTGTTTCTCCTTCTGATTGGTCATCATTTTATACCCAGTAACCGGTATCCCGATGTCCTTTCTTTTCGGTCGATTTATCCTTTATTAACCCAGTAACCGGTTGTGGATAATCTTCCATGCGAGTATGTTATCTACGTTTTTACCCATATAACGGTAGTAGATAATATATCTCATGCGCTCTTCAGTCGAAGTCTTTTTCTTCCCCATTCAGTAAGATTCATATTTCCTTGCGGAATTGAATGTCTATCCTGTAAGTCGAGTTTGCTTTTTCAGCCCTAATTTCGAATGATGAGTGTCTTGGATGTGTTCCCAATTCACGCCTGGTTAGTCACCTATTATATACCCAGTAACCGGTATCCCTGGTGTTCCTTCCTTCCGCTCCCTATTATGACTTTTTGTCCCCTGTGGAGTCCGATTTTCCTGAGTTGAGATGTGCCTTTTGGGTCCTCCTCAGATGTTTCAGATGATTGATATCTTTCACCCTTATACCGGTCTTAGATATTCTTTCTCCCTGGGCATGTTGTTCTCTCACCCAGTAACCGGTGTTTTGATAACATGTCTCTCTTTGAGTTTATTACCCAGTAACCGGTAATATCTCGATGTTTCTTCTTCAGCTGAGTCCTTTGTGGAGGTTCCCGTCTGAGTCAGGATTTTATCCGATGTATCCTTTGTGGATAGTTTTGCTGTATTGGCGTGTTCCCCAGTACATGCATCTTTGCGTCAGCTCGAGTCTTTCCATTGATTTATTTTCGTGGAATCCCTTTGTGTCTCCCAACAAGTTTTCAAGTCGTGACCTGCTCACGCATTTTTACCTTATTTCCCCCCAGAGTCTTTGTTTCCCTAGTGAGTGTGTTACTCATATAGATCTTCAGTTTCTCCTGATTTCTTTTCTTTTGTGGCAATTATTCACCCTGAAGATTTTATTTTGCATGCATACATTTGCATCATGAGGTCTCTTAGGGACCAAACTTCGTCTCTTTGTTATTATTTAAGCTCATTCTATCTCATCGAGACGAAGATTATAACCTTCATATCTCCGGCTAGAACGACCTTAAATAGGGGCATCTGTAAGACCCTAATTTTGACCCTAAGATCCCTCATGGCATCATGTTATTGCACAAGTGCATTGCCTTAATGATCATAACATGTTTGGCTCCTTACCCTAGGGTTGGGACTTGTTTGAGTGTTTTGAGATCACCAAGCATGTTTGTATTGTATATTATTTCCTTTCTTATTTGATTACTAACCAAAAGCACAAAAATATGTCACTAACTCTTTTTGTTTTGAAGCTCAAGTGATCATGTGCTCCACAATGCTCATAGGAGGCTCCTAAGCCCAATGAAATGGCTAGATGAAGAAGATAAAAAGTATGACAATGGTCCACAAAGTTACTAATCATCATATATGTCTCCCAAGTATCTCAATTTGCCAATTTTATCAAGACAACCCAAAGGGCTTGAAGATTGTTTCCCAAGGAAACCCTAATTTCACTATGCTTTGATTGTGCCTTGCCCATGAAGCAATCTCAACCTCTGATCAAATTTAATCAAGGGAAGTTCTTTCATTTATCGTTTTATGAATATATGAGCCTATTTGAGGCCCCTCAATCATTTATTTATCAAAATTGGAAGTTTGGCCTTGAAAAGTTGACTAGTCAAGTCATCTGACTAAGCTAAGGTTCAATAAGATATAAAATTTGATTTATTTGTCAAATGAAGATGACCCTAAGAGAAAAAATGTTCCTAAGAACCATATTAACAACTTTCATGTTCATCAAAAATCCATTTGAAACATGTAAGGTCATCATTCATTTCAAAACATTATAAGTCATTTTGACTGAAACCCTAATTTTGGGTCAACTTACCAAGGGCATAACTTTCTCAATTTTTATGATTTGGAGGTGAGACAAAATTAATTGGAAATATTGAGATGTCTAAGTAAAATTTTATGTTGGACAAAATTTCATAATCCTAAAATAAATACATGTGATAATGCAAAACATTATAGGTCATCTTGGACCTAATTCATTGAATTTGAAAAAGTACCCAACTTCAAATGCCCATAACTTTGTTATAGAAAATCCAAATGATTCAAACTCTGAGTCTAGATTAACCATCTTGAAAAGATCTACAAATTTGATGTTGGAGATTGTTTCATTTGAAGCTTGTATCATGATAAAATAGGGGCTTGATTAAGCTTACTTTTGGGTTAATTTTTCAAAATGATTTGAACATGTTTTGTACTTGAATTTTCCCAGCCAGTTTTGATCAATTTGCAAATGCAAAGCGATTTTTTTCCCAACATTCCTTATTTCAAGAGCTTTCCAACCGTTACTCACAATAGTCCTTGGGGTATACCATTTGGGAGTTTCGAAATTCTTTTCATTCATGTGCATTTTGGTATTTTTATGTTATAACTTGAATTGCAAGCATCTTCAGTCCAATATGCACGTCCAAATGCATTTCACTTGATCTCAGCATGTTGCTTCAGCTATCCATGGGCCTTCCACATGCCCACAAAGGCTCATGCACATCAAAATTCAAATTCCATGCACACGAGAGAAGTGTGTGATCAACCCCATTCAGCTATAAATAACACCCTCATTAACTTCATTTGTTAACCTTTTGGAGATCCCAAGTGCTGTAGAACTGATACCATAGCCCTCACCAAAGGAATCACTCAAAAAATTTCATACTTTCGAGCTTGAAATTCAGTATCATTAGCCAATCACTTCCATTACACTTAAGGATCAAAGAGGAGCAAAGATCTTGGAGAATTCGTGGCCAGAAGTTCATCAATTTGAAGGTATCCATTCAAACTTTTTGGATCTGAAACTCCTAATTCAATGTAGTTTGCTTGTGTTTCTGTGGGTTTCTGAAGTCCTCACACTTGAGGCAAGATGTTGATGCATTTAATTTATTCTTTCATGAGAAATCCGAGTGGACACCATGATTTTCTCCTTCATCTTTCTCTCAATATAAGAAGAGTGAGGGAAATCCAATGGTACAGTGATGATCTACATCACACGAGCTTCATTTCCATGTCCTTGTTTCTTATTTTTGTTAAGATTTATTTTCTGCAACTGGTGGTCGGAGTTTGTGTGTCTGGCCGGAGAAGATGGTGGTTTCCACCACCACCACCACGTGTTCTGACCAGGGCCCTTGGATCTCCTTCTCAGGATCTAATCATGTGTGTTCATTTTAATTACTTCATTTAATGCACCATGTGGCGCGTGTAAGACCCCAATTTTGTCCCTAAGATCCCTCATAGCATCATAACATTTCATTTGCATAGTCTCAAGGATCATTGAGCATCTTGGTCCCTTGCCTTTGGGTGGGACTCCTTGTGAGTGGTTTGAGATCACCAAGCATGCTTGAATTGTATATCATTGCTTTTCCAATTTTATTTACTAACCAAAAGCACAAAAATATGTCACTAACATCTTTTGTTTGTAGTTTGAGCAATCACAAGGTCAAAAGCTTCTAGGAGATCCTTTGTGCAATGATATGGCCAAGAGAAGATGAAAGCAAGCATGGTAATGGTTCCCAAAGCTCTCATCCATCAAATATGCCTCCCTAGTACCTCAATGCATCATTTTGATCAATTAAGTCAAAGGGTTTGAGATCTTGTTCTTCAGAGGAAACCCTAATTCATCTATGTATCACAATGCCTTGCTCAGGAAGCAACCTCAGCCCATGGTCAAATACAATCAAGGGAAGTTATTTAATTCATCATTTCATGCATATTTGAACTTATTTGAGTGTCATCAATCATCAATTCATCAAAATGTGAGGCATGGACTTGAGAAGTTGATCAGTCAATTCATCTGACTATTTTGAA
This sequence comes from Lathyrus oleraceus, assembly GCF_024323335.1. Taxonomy (NCBI): domain Eukaryota; kingdom Viridiplantae; phylum Streptophyta; class Magnoliopsida; order Fabales; family Fabaceae; genus Lathyrus; species Lathyrus oleraceus. Next base: position 467,830,285 of record NC_066580.1, read on the forward strand.
ATACACTGAAACCTAACTTTTTATGTGTTGGTCGAATGGAGATGGTTCCAAAAGAAAAAATTCTCTTAAGGACAATATGAACAACTTTAATGTTCATCAAAATTTGATTTGAAGCTTGGAAGACCATCTTCCATTCCAATACATTATAGGTTATTTTGACTGAAACCCTAATTTTAGGTCAACTTCCCAAGGACATAACACATTCATTTTTTATTATTTTGAGGTGGGGTAAAATTCATTGGAAAGCTTAAGATGTCTAATTCAAATGTTATGTTGAACAAAATTTCAAAATCTCAAAGGAAATGCATGTGATAATGCAAGACATTATAGGTCCTTTTGGGTCAAAGGCATTAAAAGTCAAAAAAGTCCAACTTCAAGTGCCCATAACTCTTTCATCAAAAATCCAAATGATGCAAAATTTAAGTCCATTTTGATTTTATTGAAAATATCTACAACTTTGATGTTGGAGGGTTTTCATTTGAATCTTGAATCATCAAAACAGAAGGGCTTGAAAGTTGGCCAATTTTAGAAACCTTGCCTCGACATGTTTTGCACATCACACTTTAAACTCAAAATTCATAAATTTCCACATTCCAAATGGATTTTTGACCAACATAACATTTGTTCCTCATACAAAGACCTTTCCAACCATTACCCATATGCCTATGCTTGGATGTTCTAAATGGTATTTTTGAAGAGGTGAATGATTAGGTTCAATTGTGGAATTCATGTTGAAATCTTGTTGCACAAACCAATTCAGAGCAAATTACACGTCCAAACCCTTGACATTTGAACTCAGCTTGCATTTGGCATTGCTTTTGGGCCTTGTGCATGATCGTGCAAGCCCATGCAAGTGGTATCCAAATTCATGCACACGGATCATTCCACACTTTCCTTGCCACTTTCTCTATAAATAGAGACTTCATTCCCTCCATTTTGGACACACAATTCAACCTGAAATGCTGCAGAATTCATTCCCCAACCATCACTAAAGAAGCAATTGCATTTTCTTCAAAAAAAATTCAGATCTAGAATTCAGCTTCATCTGGTTGTATTCTTAGATCTAATGCTTCTAGACCTTCATCATACACTTCATTGAGTTTCTGTTTTGATAAAGCAAGCAAGGCAACAAGCTCAAGCTACCAGAATTCAAGCACACACTCCAACTAGTATTTTCTTCGATTCTCCTAATCCTTTGACCTATTGGCTCAGATTTTGTGTTGGATGAAGTCCTCTCAATAAAGGCATCATGTTTATGCTTTTAATTTTTGCAATTCATTGAGTTCATGATGAACACCAGATTTTTCAACTTCTGATTTCTCAAATCATAGAGATCTAGAATGAAAATGGATGGTATAGGGAATATGTACATCATCCCAGCTTTCTATTGATGTATAGATTACACGTTTTGGTTGCCTTTTGAGTTTCTGCATTTTGGCCGGAATCTGGAAGCTCACCGGAGAAGATGGTGGCTCCGGTGGCTTCATCATCTCCAGTTTAAATCTGGACCGTTTGATCCATTTTCCAGATTCAATCAGGATCATTCATTGTTATGACTTTTAATTCTTTCCCATGCGCACGCATTGACCAGAGATCACCATAAGCGCGCGCCTTAGGAGCGTGTGATCTGCCAGCTCAATTAATGAGCTCAGATCCAACGCTCCTCCTTTTTTGCATTTTTATAATTTCTGTTTTATTTTCTTAATTTCCTTTTATTTCAAAAAATCATATCTCTCTCATTTTTAATCCAAAAATTATGGGACCAACTGCATTATTTCCCAAATAATTTCTAGTTTCTATTTCTGATTTTTAATATTTTTTATTTCATCATTTGATATTTTTTGTGATTTTTCTCTTTTCTGGTTATTTTTAATTCATTTTAAATAGTTTTTAATATTCAAAAAATACAAAAATATTTTCCTAACCTATTTGAATGATGACGGATCTATGAAAAATATTCTCATCAATTTTTGAATTGATTTAAGATTTATTTGAGATTTTAGTTCAATTAGGTTATTTTTTATTCATTTTTAATTGATAAAAAATAGTTTCTGACTTTTAAAAATGCTGAATTTTTTTGTCAAACTTTGTTTGACCTTGTTGAACTTAGGATAAATCACTTGGACCTTTCAAGGTTGATTTGAAGTGACTTTGAAGTTTGACATTTCTTTAATATTTTAATTCAAGTTTATTTTTAATATTAAAAAATGCCAAAAATATTTTATTCTTTTCTTGACTCCCAATCTTCATCTCACTTCTGTTTTTGATTGTTTGACCTTGACTTTCACTGTTATTGGTCAACATATGAGGATTGGTACATGAGGTTTCATTTAATGCACTTTAATTTTGCCATTTCCATTCTCCATTATTCATCTCCTTCTTTTTCTTCTTCTTCTTTTTCTTTTTGATCAATGAGTTGAAGGTTGATAAGTTAGCATTGATTAGAGGGATTTAACCTTCCTTGATTCAAATCTAATTCATCTTGATCAATTGATCAAGTGAATGGCTTTGCATTAAGGATAGGTTGTCTTTTAAATCATGCAAAAGGCTTAAACCAATACAAGATCAATTCTCTTCTCCTTTTGGCATGGCAAGTTGTTGGGACTTGGTTCACTAATCAAGACTCCTAACTTGTGTTTGTTGCCTACATTATTATTGACCGGTCTCAGATAGTTGTGACTTCTACATAAGTCCAATTACGATTGCTTAACATAGCGCTAAATTTGCCTTATGGCACACTAACTACTAACACTAACTATTGACAATTAACATTTACTTTATGCAATTTACTTTAATGCAATTTACTATTCTTGCACATATTATTCATTTGCTTTTTTTCTTTGCTCACTTGAGCACATGTTTATGTTAATGCCATTTGCCTTTTGCTCACTTGGGCACATAATTGTGTATATATTATTTTTTGCTTGTGTTTTGTTTTGATTGTGGTGAACCAAATGCAAAGAAATGGACTTAGTTTCTAGGACTTTCCCTATGCAAAGAAATGGAGAATTGGACTTAGTTTCTAGGACCTTCCTTATGCAAAATGGGAGCAATTGGACCTTAATGATGAAGATGGGTTAGAAGAACCAAATCTCTAAACTCACTCTTGTCCATTCTTGTTTTACTTCATGGGACTTTTGATGTGTGTGCTTTTGTGCTAGGAATTTCCATTTGAGCTTAATTGGAGAACCATTGCCATGTTCATCTAAGTGGAAGATACAAGACACATTGAGGATCTCTTGTGAGACTTGATTGATTGCTTATACTTTGTGGTTGCTTATTCCAAAGGATGAGAGCTACTTGGATCATCAATATGATCTCAAGAGAGGAACTCCTTGTGTGGTTCATTTCTTTTCCTTTACCTTTTTGCTTTTGCTTAGGACTTAGCCATTCTTCTTCTTCTCTCCACTCTAACCCAAGCTAAAATTTGTGTGCAAACATTTCACTTGTCTTCAACATTAGAAATCTAAGCCTTATGCTTTTGATTTTCAAACTTTCTTTTTACAACACTTATTTTGAATTGAATCCTTAAGTCAACTTTGACCATATTTTTGTACATACTCCTAATTGGTAAATATAACCCATTCAAATGTGCTTTTGTGGTTCCAATGGCCACCTTCTTAATTAAATTTTTCATAACCTTTAGCTATTAGGTTTGAGTTATCTTTGTGGTAGATGTAATACTCACCTATATCCTTAGTGATGGACAATGAGTCTTCCATGCTTATTATAGGGTTAACCCCTCACTAGCATGTTGAAGCTATCCTCACATGGTGGATTTGTGGTTTGGTTGAGTTTTCTCCCTTTGATAACAAAAGACCTTAAGGCTTTTGGACCAATCAATTCACCAACTCATTTTGAAATTTTTACCCCGAACTACGAGGTTTTGATCCTAATCTTTTTATAAGATGGTACGTAGGCAATGGGTTTATCCATCCAAACACAAAATGTAAATAACTTGTATATTCTCTTCTCATCTCTTTGTCGCATCCGCGAAAAACAACCGGCGGGCTGAAACAAAAACAACACAGAGCCGCCACCGTGCGTTATTTATCCCAAAGAGGGAAAGGAAACGCTCAGAGTAAACCTGGAAAAAGCAAGGTCTCGCGACCAAAGAGAAAGGGTACGGGAGTCGGTTACGCAAGGGGAAGGTATTAGCACCCCTCACGTCCGTCGTACTCGACGGGATCCACGCTCTAAGAAAAGAAAAGGTTGCTAAAACACCACACACACACGCACCGAAGACAACACAGATGGGGTTAAGAGGAAGAGAGCTCGATAGGACGTCGCATCCTATGCCTACGTATCTCGTCTGGAACGAGAATCAGAGCTGCCGTAGTTCGGCTCACGCACGCCAAACAAGCAAACACAAACACAGGCAAACATGGAGCCTGAATGCCAATCACTGGACTTACATCAGCATCCGAACCAAAACACACACAAAAGGGCAAACGTGGAGCCCGACCGCCAATCACTGGACTTACATCGGCATCCGAACCAAAACACACGCACATTGGAACCCGAATGCCACTCGATGGACTTACATCAGCTTCCCAGCACACAACAACCAACAAGTTAATAGGGAGTCGGGAACTCGAGCCTATAACTGTCAAGCACACACACAAAAAGAAAAAGAAAGTGCCCGGAGAGACCTCGCACGGTCTCCTGCCTACATACCTCGTCTGGAACAAGGATCAGGGCGATGTAGTTCCCCTGAAAGGGAAAGAAATTCTAACCAGACACAAAGGGAAGACACACTACCAGGGAGCTGTACTCGAGCCTAGTGTTATCATGCATCATTGCACTATGTTGTGGTTTCTACCTACTTGCGCAACAGCAAGCTAATCCTATCCAGGAAGAAAGCAATCATGCAAGCATCAACAGATCAAAACAAACATTTCAAACAAATATTCACAAAGCACACACTATATCCAGTCAAGTGAGGCTCAAACAAGGGTGGACTGCCGAGGCAAGTCATCTGTACAAGGCAGTGTTCGCTCTTAACCTTGCCATTGAGGGGCTAAGGTGAAGCTGATGAAAGGTGAGTGAAGCTTAGACTTCACAGCTCTTATCCCTGTCCAGGGAGAGCTTCAGACAAAGGAGCGTGGGTCCAGAATGGAGGGACCCTTCTACGCTCAAGACTCTGACTCGATTGTGCAACAGCACAAGATCTTGGGTTAATGTCCCAATGCATCAACACAGTGGTGTGAGCAGAGGGACGACTCAACAGAATAGCGGGGGATAGATTCATATCCCTTGGGTTCCGCCAATTGCCTCATAGAGGTCTTTACCTGCTTGGCACAAAAGTAAACAATCACAAACATCGCCTCTTAAGGAGGACTTCAGACAGTTGCCTGGCTAAATAACAAGCCAGGTCTTCCAGACTACATGAAGACAAGAGAGTCTACCTCAACTGGTTTATACAACCAAGCAGCAGCAAGCAAGTTCTTAAAGAACTGTAAGCGACTAAATGTACCTGAAATCAATCAAGTATCATCAGTACTCAGACAAACCAACAATAAACAGCAAAAGTCAATCTATACAGACAACACAAGTTAATGCACATAAGTGCAAGCCATGAGCTCAAACTCAAGCATCAAACCTACAACACAAAACAAGTTAGTTTACAACATCAAACAAATTCAATTTGCAACTTGCATTTATCTCCTTAAGCCTTTTGCATTTCAACCTGAAAATCCAAACCAAATGTGAGAAACTAGACCACTAGGCCAAGCCTAGGGTCCAAAGGGGATGAAAAAATCAAAACAGCAAGTGAAATTTATCCAAAATCACATTCAAACAAATTAGAAGCAAATGCAATTGGTCCCATGCTCATATCAATCACCATTATCATTTTATGCACAAAATAACACCAAACATGCAATTTGCAACTCCAAATGACCAAACAGAACTAACTCAATCAAAAGCATATCAAAACAATTCAATTAATTCCACAAATATTCACACCTAAACAGAACACATTCAAGGCATAGCATGTCAATTTTCAGCTCAATTGGACAAAAGAAAGTAGGTCAATGAAAATCAAGAAGTCCAGACACATTTATACAAGCCAAAACAAGGCATCAACACAAACATCAAATTCCATAAATCATAAAACAGTGACAACAATTAATAAATGAATGGGATCAAAACCATGATGTCCTACAATGTGTCTAGAATGCTCATGTCAAATTTCATCTTCATCCAATACAATATGAGAATTTCACAAATGAAATGCCAACATGTGTCACACAAACTCACAAAATGAGCCAACAGAGAAGAAAATTGTCAATCAATTAGAAAATGCCATCAACAATTCCAGAAAAATTCTCATGTAATCTTGATATATCAATGATCATCCACACAAAATTTCAGCTCAAATCAACATCCCTAAGCATTTTAAATAAAATCATGAAGTTGACCTAGCTTGGTGTGACACAAATTGTCACACCTCTAATCAAAAATTCATATCTAATCAACCAAGTATCCAAAAATCACAAACTCTACATGAAAATCACCAGCAATGAGTCCAGAACAAGCACAAAAAATTTCATGAATTTCTTTAAAGGCATCATCATTTCATGAAGGATTTGGCAAAACATACATAAATGTGACACATACAATCAAACCTTAGGCCAATTAAATTTCCACCCGTGCAAAAATTTCACAAAAATCACAATAAAATTCTACACATCATCATGAGAACAATGCAAAATATTTCACAAAATTTGGATAAAAAATGAAGTCTCTAGGAATTTTTGAAGTTCATGTAACAAAATGTAATTGAAATGAAAAACAAATGAAATAAAATAATTAATTAAATACGAAAATGGCAATGTTGTAATATTAAACAACTAATCCAAAACGACGTAGTTTTGTTTTAAAGCAATGGCGCGTTTCTATTGGCTAAGCTTGGCGGTAAACACTTATTCAAACCAGTCCAATGGAATTGAAGATCTACACTCGTTTTTGAAGCGTTCTTGAGCAACTACAACACCAGAATTTCCAGATTTGAAGAACAACGAATCTCAACAAAAATTGGCAAATGGCACACCGTTCTCACCGTCTCTCCACACACATCACGAATATGCACTCTATTTTCCCTAATTCTAAACATACAACACGGATCGATCAAAAAAAGAAATGGTCACAAAACTTCCAAACACGATAACTCTGTCCACGGTTAACCAATTCAAAAACTACACATATCATGATGTTCTACATTCAACGATCTTCAAAACGCATATGATAATTTAAGCAAAGAAGAGTTTCGAATTTTTGCACCTTGGAGATGGCAGATGTTGTTCTTGATGCTTTTGCGCGTAATTTTCCAAAACAGATGATGATTGAGGTATAGGAAGATGATTGGGGAAGCTATCTTAGCTCAAGGTTGCTCCAGATGGAAGAATCATCAAGTTGCCATTGTTGTGCACATTATGAACAGTTGCGATCCTTGAGGTTTCTTGCATGGATTCACCAAAACAGTTGTAGATCTTGGCTTGTGGATCACGAATCAAAAAGAATTATCCAATTTGGTTGAGAATTGATGAAGATTTGATGAAAAATGTTGATGAGGTTCTTGGAGAATTTGGGAGAAAATGGAGGGAAAGTTTGTTAGATTTCTTGGAATGTGCAATTGTGATTAACATTCTCTTACAATTAATGATATATAATCCATCCTTAATCACTTTGTTAATCATAATTACCAAAAATGAGTTGGATTAGCATAATGTGATTTTTAAGTGCAAGGGCAAAATTGTCCATTCCTAATTAAGCCATGTGACAGCAAGATGACAGCTCAAACAACTTCTAAATGATATTTGGAGTGTGTTGGACTGGTTCTCATGTCCAAATTCCTTGTATTGCTCAAATTCACATGTTCACACCAAAAATACACTTAAGTCCACTTGAATTTTGACTTTTTGCATTGGCCATTTTTGATGAATTTTGATCACACATTATGAAAGTACATGTGAAATGGAGTTTGCTCATAAAAAGATCATCCATTTTGGACATTCCATGTGAAAGTTATGCCACTTTGATTATAGGCCTTTTTGGCAAATGAATGGACCATAACTTGCCAACCATACATGGGAATTTCAAGTTCTTGGACTTTTTGGAAAGGTGAGAGCAAGATCTACAACTTTCATGTTGAACAAATTTTCATTTGAAGCTTTTTTGGACACGTAATTTTGTGGTGAAAAACTTTCCATTTTTGGAAACTTCCATTACAAGTCGCTTTCTATTTTTGGCAATTTTTGTCCTGACTTTATTTTCTTCATTCTTGAGCTTTGACATGTCAAATGAAACTTGTTTCAACATGAATGAAGTGTATCCAACTCTCTCCCACCTCCAAATCCATAAAATCAAGCACAGTTGACCACAGTTGACTTTTCCAACTGATAGATGAATTTGGCAATGCACTGATCAATCTGAGCCCCAATCTTCTGATGAAATGGCTCAATGGTGAAACCCTAGCCTCCATAAGCTCAATACAATCATGAAATGATCCCCATATCCATCATAGACCCCATCTCCTTGCCAAACCCTGATTGGCCCAATGCAACTGATTAGGGTTGACCAGTGGTCAAAACCCTAATCTCAAGGTATATGATCAATCTTCTGGAATCTCTGGATGATATCAAGACCATGATGATGATGATGTATCATTTCAACCAAGATCAAGCTCAACCTCCTTGAGAACCATGAAACTCTAATTTGAATCACCACCCTCAGATGATTAATGATCCAGTTCAATGAAACCCTCAGCTTGCACATAACCTCTCCATCTTCTGATCAAGACTTGGGAGGATGATTGGCACCATGTAACCACATGATATGCAATTATGTAATGCCTAATGACCTAAAAAATGCAATGCAATATGTTAAGCCAGTCCCAAGAGAGGAGGGCAAATTTTGAGGTGTTACACTCTTCAATCATGTTTGCACAAACAAATTTTTCACAAGACAAAAACTTTCACAAGTATGAAAAAGACTCCCTAGGAGTACCTAGGATGTTTTGGGTGCCTAACACCTTCCCATTACATAACCAATCCCCTTACCCAGATCTCTGTTTCTTTTACTAGTTTTTGTTAAAACCATTAGGTTTTTGTTCGCTTTCTAACCATTCCCTTGGATAAATAGAAGTGCGGTGGCGACTCGACTTGTATGATTTACCTTGGATTTAGTCAATATCTCTAATGGTAACGAATACCCCGCTACAGCGCGTTTGACTCAAGCCTAGCGTGTGTCCTCAGATCTGGACCATCCACAAGTGCCACGTCAATTAATGAATTACATCATGTGGCTCAGGCTTTTTCGCTTATTTTCATTTTCTTTTATTTTCTGATTAATTCATTTCATTTTCATTAATTCATTAAAAATTCATTTGAAGTCATAAAAATATGAGACCAACTCCAAAAAAATTCTTGAAAAATCTAGTTTCATATTTTGATTTTTAATTATTTTTGTGACTTCATTTGATATTTTTTATGAATTACTTGGTTTTTAATGATTTTAATTCATTTTAAAATACTTTCTGACTTTTAAAAAATCCAAAAATATTTTCATAGCATCTATGGATCATGATAAGTTAATGAAAGATAGTCTCAACAATTTCTTGGTTGTTTTGAGATTATTTGAGATTTTAATTCATATTATGTTATTTTTATTTGTTTTTAATTGGTTTTAATTACTTTCTGATTTCAAAATTTATGAGAAAATTAGTCAAAGTTTGTTTGACTATGTTGAACCTATGAGAATTTAATTTGACTTTTTAAAGTTGCTTTGAATTAAAATTGAGGTTCCATTTATTTTGTTTATTTTTTATTTGTATTTTCTTTTAATTCAAAAAATACCAAAAAATATCATTAACTTCTTGACTTGTTATCTTCATTTCTCTTCTGTTTGGTGTTGATTGAGGTTGAATTGATTCAACTTTGATCAAATTCATTGGATCTTGTGGTTTGAAAATCCTTAAGGATCATCACTTAGAAACATGAATGAATTTGATCAAGGATGAGTTATCCCTTGATCAATTGGGATTGTCTGTTGACTTCTTACCCTCTCCCTTTCATCTTCATCCCTTTCTTTCCCTCAATGGCCAATGAGTTAAAGTCTTGAGGTTGGTCTTGACAAATGAGAAGTTTAACCTTCTTTGATCCAAACTAAACTCAACTTGATCCATGATCAAGTGAGTTATTTTGTGTCAAAGATAGGTTACTTCTTGGTCAAGCAAATAACCAAAAGTCAATACAAGGCCCTTCCCCCTTTTGTTTGGCATGGCAAGTTTATGGAGCTTGGCTTACTAGTCATGATATCTAACGTGTGTTCTTTGCCTATATTCTTATTGACCGGCCTCAGATAGGTGTGACAACTACATTAGTCCACTTACGATTGCTTAACATAGCGCTACATTGTCTTATGACAAGCTAACATAACTCTACTAACTACTAACTTTAATTTGAGCTTTTACATTCTTGCCATTTACTTTTAATGCCATTTATTTCTTGCTCATTATTCATCTTGATTTTCATATTTGCTCACTTGAGCACATATTTTATGTTTATGTCATTTTTCTTTTGCTCATTTGAGCCCACTATTGTATATAAATATATTTCTATTTTGTGTTGTTGGTGTTTGTTTTGATGTGAACCAAATGCAAAAGGAGAAAGGGCTTAGAATTAGGATTTATCCATGCTTGAAGGAGTTCAAGAGCAACTAGGCCTCATGCCTTTAGAATGCAAAATTTGTTGAAGAGCAACTAGGCCTCATGCCTTTAGAATGCTAAAATTCAAAGTTGACCTCAAAGGACTTCTCCTCTGAAATTCTAGTATCAGATATGAGATGTCGAAGGTAATGTCACGACACTAATATCTGAACAATACAAACAGGATAAAAGATAAAGAACAGTAATGCAAGAGACACAAACAATTGTTAACCCAGTTCGGTGCAAACTCACCTACGTCTGGGGGCTACCAAGCCAGGAAGGAAATCCACTAAATAGAATCAGTTCAAAGACCCTCAGTAAACAACTTCAAGTTACAGTCTTTTTCACCTAATCTCTACCCGTGTGACTTCTACCTAAGAACTCTTAGATATGAGATCCCACTCACTCCTCCTCAATCACACCAGTGATAGAAAACAAGAATTACAATGAAAATAAGACACTCTTCAAAGACTCACACTTGATCTTAATTAACAGTTTCAATCAAGTAGACACACACTCATGCTTAAAAGCTTTGAGTGAAAAATTACAACTCAAAAATCAGACCAATTCAATCATCTATGGATGAATTGAATGGCTTACAATTCACAAGACCACACAAGACTTAAACCCTTGTTCTCTCTCAATATTTCGTTCGTTATTTCTTGTGTATCAAATCAGGTTTTCCATGTCCTTTTTATAGAAGCATTTGGCTGGGCTTGGACATCATAAAACCATAAAATTATTTTCCATTCATATCTTCTCATGACAGTTGATTAGATCTCTTTGGAGAATGAGTTAATCTCGTTGTAATTACTGATTGATAGCGTGTTCAATTATCTCATCAATCATACACAGATTAGCATTAAAAACGCAATCACATAATACATAACATTCAGACTGAATGTTCTATATACAAATGTCATGACATCGGGTCTGGCATCTCAGTAAAATCCTGCATAATCACATTTTAAACATCCAGCAGGTACCAGGTATCTCATGTTAAGACAACACATGTGACATCTTATGAACACTCTAGGTTTTACCAAAATTGCTTCCAACACTTAGAACCAACAAACTCCCCCTTTGGAAAATTTTGGCTAAAACATATATCAGTCCATTTGTTCACAAGAGTAAAAACATATTAGCAGTTAAGCAGCAGCAGAAGCAATAACCACATAATTACTAGCTATAATATCAACTAGTAATACACACACAATAAACACATATGTGCTTCTTCTCCCCATAAGTCTGTTCAACACAAACATCTCCTTCAACAACAACTGCACCTGTAACATTCAGAGTCACCCTCTGACATCTCCTTCAACATCACCTGTACAACACAGAACATTATTCTGTTCAACATCAGCTGTCAATTGTTTAGCCTAGCTAGCTACTTTAGCATATATTAACTGCAGCTCTCCACATCTCCACACATTAACTGTAGCTCTCCACATATTAACTTCTCCCCCTTTTTAGTCAAAATAGACCAAAGTGACCAATTAGACAAAATAAATGTCAATCAGTCCAGCAGAGGATGTCACAAAGGATGTTATAACATGTAAAATGTTAAAACACAATGTCAGGTGGTTCATAACCATAATTATACATATCTACATTAGCTGAGATAATCAGAAATCCAGGGAACTCATAAAGAGCCCAAAAATTACATCATGGCATCAAAAAAAAGACTTCCAAAACAAACTACAAACATTAAACAGAAAACATCAAAGCATCAAAGCATCCAAGCATCCAGAACACACATCATTATAACAGGGGGACCATCATCACCACAACTTAGTCTGAGGAGGTAGCATCTTCATCACCTTCAGATCCAGAACTGCCACTAGATTGATCTTGAGAATCAGACCTCTCACTTGAGGTGTGGGCATCTGTTTCCTTGGCTTCACCAACATTGTCCATCTCTCCTTGCTCCAAGCTACTAATTAGAACCTCTAAATCCTCTTTCCTAGCCTTAGCCACCCTAATCCCAGTTTCCAACTCTTTACAGGTTTCTTTTAATTCAACAATCAGGCCACCTTGAGAGGCTGGCTTCTTCATTGCAGATGTCATGACAATGTCATTGACATGTCTGCCTTCAAATAACTTGTAATGAATTGACAATGGAGGTTTCCTTCTACTGGGGATATCACTGGTGCTTAAATTACCAGGTTGCTGACTTAGAATTATCCCACAAATAATTGAGGGAAAGGCAATTGGCAGCTTCACTGCATTTGTGGAAGCATGTCTAACAATTTGTTCAAACATGAACCTTCCATAATCAAAGTTGAGCCTGGTTCCAATAGCATATATTATCCTTCCAAGAGCATTAGATATTGTTGAGATGTGGTTTGTTGGCACCCAGTTGGCTGAACCTATCTTATGCAAGATAACATATTTTACAGTTAATTTTCCAGCAGAGAGATGCTTTTTGCTTGGCCATTCCTTGACTTGTCCAACAGTGATTGTCCTACAGACTTCATTGTCTGTGGCCTCTAACTCAACAACACATTTTGTAACCTTACACATCTTCCTCTAACAAACACTTTGCAAAACTCTTTGTTGTTCTTGTCAGCAATATCCTCCGGGATGTTCACCACAAACTCCTTCACAAGACCTTCAAAACATTAGGGCAATGCACTAACTGTTTTCATTAAACCAGAAGACTTGATCAATTCCATAACCTCCTTCACTTCCACAACCTCTTTCCCTATCTCCCTTTCCACATCAACTCTCCTCTGTATCACAAATTTCCACTTGGCTGCACCATCTTCCAGATGGAAGGAAATGTTATCCAAATGCACAGCAGCAACCTTGGCAGGAGATTTTCTAACATTTTGCTTTTTGGCAGGAGAGATGTCTGGGACATCGTCTTCGACATCATCTTCAGAATCAGAACTTTCTCTGACCTTTCTCTTCTTGACTTCCACTTCACTCCATGATTTTGAAGGACCTACAGCAGCAGCCTTCTTACTAGTTCTGGCTGTCATCATCTCAGCCACAGACCTTCCTTTCCTGGTCTTCATTCTCTTTGCAACCCTTGGCTCCAAGTGATGAAGCAAGGTGTCATCTTCATCATCTGAGCTCTCTTTCTCCAAATCAATCACCTTTTCAGCAGAGTTATGCTTCTTAGATTGAGAAGCATCTACAAGTTTCTTACTAGGCAAGGTTTTTCCTAGAGAACACAGTCCCTCAACAACAATATCTTTCTCTGACCTAGATGAATCATCACCTTTCTTAGTTTGAGGTTCCACCTCAGGTGAGGGGTCCCTTCTAGATAGAGGATTCGAAACTCCCTTGACTGAGTGTCCTTCATTTAGGATCCTTGTGACCAGATTCCTAATGACACGATCAGTATAATGCATGTCATCCTTAGAGGGAGGGTTATCAGAACTGTTACCTTGATTATTTCCTGCAGTGGAAGATGGACCAGAGGCGTCGCCTGGGATTACTGAAAGAGGAATAACTTCCAAAACGTCTTCATTCAGAAAATCCATGGAGGGAGTTCTTGCTTTGTGAGTGGGTTTTGAACCAGAAGATGAAGGATGTTGAGACATTTTGTTGAACTTATTAAATAATTTTTGTTGCCCTAGCAGAGATGGTCGATACAGTTTGATAAAGATGAAAGTGGTTGTGCTGAGGTTGAGTGTGAAAGTGGTATAGATGGTAGTTCCAATGCTAGGTAATGATTTACCATAAATGGGGCACTTTCTTTTAAGTGGGCACATAATATTTTTATTACCTTTTTCACTCCACTTTAATTGCTATAAATTCTCATGAATACAAATCCCTAATTTCCCTCTTAAACATTCAAATTGATTAGCATCCGAAGCCTTTATAAATATGTCAGCTAATTGCAATTCAGTAGTAACATGTTCCAGTGCTATGATTTTCTCTTCCACTAGTTCTCTAATAAAGTGATGACGAATATCAATGTGCTTTGTCCTGCTGTGATGAATAGGATTCTTAGAAATATTTATAGCACTCAGGTTGTCACAGTAAAATGTCATGACATCTTGTGTGACATTATATTCCGTCAACATTTGTTTCATCCAAACCAGTTGAGAACAACTACTTCCAGCTGCTATGTATTCAGCTTCAGCAGTGGATAGTGACACACAATTTTGTTTCTTGCTAAACCATGATATCAAGTTGTTCCCCAAGAAGAAACATCCTCCTGATGTGCTTTTCCTATCATCAGCACTTCCAGCCCAGTCAACATCACAGTAACCAGTCAGCATAGATCCAGATCCATGAGTATATAACATCCCATAGTCACTGGTGCCATTGACATATTTCAGTATTCTCTTCACTTGGTTTATGTGACTGAATTTTGGTTCAGCTTGATATCTAGCACAAACACCTACAACAAATGCAATGTCAGGTCTGCTTGCTGTGAGATATAGCAGACTTCCTATCATGTTTCTATACAAACTTTGATCTACACTAACACCATTTTCATCTTTGGAGACTTTCAAATGTGTAGGAGCATGTGTCCTTTTATGACTTGCATTCTCCATGCCAAACTTCTTAACAATGTTCTTGGCATATTTGCTTTGAGATAGAAAGATAGAATCTTCCATCTGCTTGACTTGTAGCCCAAGGAAATAGGTCAGCTCTCCAACAAGGCTCATCTCAAACTCAGACTGCATTTGTCTAACAAAATGTTCGACCATCTGATCTGACATCCCACCAAACACAATATCATCTACATATATTTGTGCCACCGTGAGTTTTCCTCCTTCATTCTTCACAAATAGGGTCTTGTCAATACCTCCTTTCCTGTATCCATTGTTAGTGAGGAACACTATGAGTCTCTCATACCAAGCCCTAGGAGCTTGCTTCAAACCATAAAGGGCTTTCTTCAATCTGTACACATGCTTTGGAAGATTTGGATCTGTGAATCCTTTAGGTTGTTCAACATATACTTCCTCATTTAAGTAGCCATTCAAGAAGGCACTTTTTACATCCATTTGGAATAGTTTGAATTTTAGAACACATGCCACTCCAAGCAATAGTCTAATGGACTCAAGGCAAGCTACAAGAGAAAATGTTTCATCAAAATCCACTCCTTCAACTTGAGCATATCCTTGTGTTACTAATCTTGCTTTGTTTTTAGTAACCCCTTATTCATCAGATTTATTCTTATACACCCACTTTGTACCTATGACATTTATTCCTTCAGGTCTAGGAACCAATTCCCATACTTCATTCCTCTTGAATTGACCTAACTCCTCCTGCATGGCATTGATCCAGAACTCATCCGTCAAGGCTTCCTTGACATTCCTAGGCTCAATCTTGGACACAAAGCAACCATGTGAGATCACTTCCCTTGATCTAGTTGTGACCCCTTTATTTAGATATCCTATAATGAGATCTTTAGGATGATCCTTCTGAATTCTGATGGAGGGTCCCTTGTTGATTTTGTCATCTTCAGGTTCAGCTTGAGGAGGTTCACTCTCCTTATTTTTGTCTGAGAAATCAGCTGGGGGATCATTTAGAGATGTCTCAACATCGTCTGTGACATCAGTCTGTTGGTCATCAACCACAACATTGATAGATTCCATGATTAATTTTGTTTCTGAATTAAAGACTCTATATGCTCTGCTGTTTGTTGAGTAGCCCAAAAATATTCCTTCATCACTTTTGGGATCCATCTTCCTTCTTTGTTCACGATCAGTCAAGATATAGCATTTACTACCAAACACATGGAAGTATTTGACTGTAGGTCTTCTCCCTTTCTAGACTTCATATAAAGTTGTAGGAGTCCCTTTCTCTAAGGTCACTATGTTGTGAACATAGCAAGCTGTGTTCATGGCTTCATCCCAAAAGTGGTAGGTTAATTTCTTAGCATGGATCAAGGCTCTGGTTGATTCTTGAAGGGTTCCATTTTTCCTTTCCATCACACATTTTGCTGGGGAGTAATGGGAGATGAGAACTCATGATGAATTTCTTCTGAAGAACAGAATTCAACAAATTTGTTGTTCTCAAATTCCTTCCCATGATCACTTCTAATTTTGATAACTGGACTTTCCTTTTCTCTTTGAAGTTTTAGACAAAGATCTTTGAAGACTTCAAAAACATCAGATTTTTCTCTTATAAAATTGATTCAGGTGTATCTGGAGAAGTCATCCACCACTACATACGCATACTTCTTCCCACCAAGGCTTTCCACCTGCATGGGTCCCATCAAATCCATATGGAGGAGTTCCAGAACTTTGGAAGTGGTGTCATGTCTGAGCTTCTGGTGTGACATCCTTGTCTGTTTTCCAATCTGACATTCCCTACAGACTTTTCCTTCATCAATCTTCAAGTTGGGAATTCCTCTAACAACTTCAACAGATATAATCCTCTTCATACCTTTAAGATGCAGATGGCCCAATCTTTGATGCCATATCTTCACTTCTTCTTCTTTGGCTAAAGTACACATTGAAGAATAACCAGTTTCTTGAGAACTCCACATGTAACAGTTGTCTTTAGACCTAACTCCTTTCATGATCACTTCACTTTCTTTGTTAGTAATAAGACATTCAGTTTTAGTGAAGTTTATATTTAGACCTTGGTCACACAGTTGACTGATGCTTATTAAATTTGCAGTCAATCCCTTAACAAGTAGGACATTGTCAAGGTCAAGAACTCCAGGGCAGTCAAGCTTACCAATCCCCTTGATTTCACCCTTTGCTCCATCACCAAAGGTTACATAGCTGGTGGCATGAGGATGAAGGCCAATTAGCAGGTTTTTGTTTCCAGTCATGTGTCTGGAGCACCCATATCAAAATACCAATCTTCTTTGGCTGAAACTCTGAAGGAAGTGTGAGCTATCAGACTTGTAACATCAGTCCTAGGAACCCATTGCTTTTTGTTGACAGGTCTGTGATGTTTGGGTCTAGGTTGATGATGAGCAGGACTAGGATAGCCATACAACTTATAGCAGAATGGTTTTATGTGGCCAAATTTTCCACAGTAATGGCATCTCCATCTTTGATGTTTCCCTTTCTGCTGTCTTCCTTTATGATGTTGTGACATATGATGTGACATCTCTGGTTAGCTCCCAGTGTGACTGCACTTAGGTTTAGACTTTGGTTTGCTACCAGAGTGGCTCCACTCAGGTTTATATTCATTGAACCCAATGCCAGACTTGTCTCCTGTTATTTGTCCAGTTTAGAGAATTTTGTCTAAGGTGTCAGATCCAAAGTTTAGCATTCTTACATACTTGGTCATCTCATCCAGGTTAGAATTCAAGAGTACAGCTTCAGTCTTCAACTTGGAGATGGTTTCCACATGTTTTGCCTTCTCATTCTCCAGCTGTGCTATCACTTTCTTCTGGCTTTCAACTTGTTGACACACTTCTTCACTTCTGTGACACAACTTTCTGTAGGTAGTGGCCAACTCTTCAAAGGTTACTTCATCACCACTTGAGTCTTCATCAGAACCCCATCTTCCAGTCAAGGCAGTCACAAGATTTGCAGACTCTTCTGTTTCACTTTCATCATACCAAGTGGCAGCAAGACTCCTCTTCTGTTTCTTGAGGTAGGTTCCACATTCAGTTCTAATGTGTCCATACCCATGACATTCATGGCACTGAACTCCGTTTCCTTCTTTGGGCTTTTCATCTGACCTTGTTCTTCTTCCAGTATTATTGGATTTACTGATGTCAGATGAGATGTTCTTGACATTAGCCTTAGATCTTACATCCATCTTTTTCATAAGTCTGTTAAACTGTCTTCCCAACATTGCTACATCATTAGCCAGATCTTCATCAATATCTTGACAACTTTCCTCCTCTTTTTCTTCAGTGTTTGACATGAAGGTTATGCTTTTGACTTTCTTTTCAGATCCATCACACATTCCCATCTCAAATGTTTGAAGGGATCCAATTATCTCAACAACTCTCATATTGGAAATGTCTTGAGACTCTTCTATGGCTGTCACTTTCATGGTAAATCTCTTAGGGAGTGACCTGAGTATTTTCCTCACTAATTTTTCATCTCACATCTTCTCACCCAGGGCTCCTGAGGCATTAGCAATTTCAAGGATATTCATATGAAATTCATGAATATTTTCATCTTCTTTCATCCTTAAATTTTCAAACTTGGTAGTGAGCAACTGCAGTCTAGAGATCTTCACTCTAGAGGTGCCTTTATTAGTGGTTTTGAGAATGTCCCAAGCATCTTTAGCCACCTCACAGTTGTTTACCAATCTGAAGATATTATTATCTACTCCATTGAATATAGCATTCAATGCTTTAGAGTTCCCAAGGGCTAAATCATCCTCCTCATTGGTCCATTGTTCTTAAGCCTTCTTATCAGTAGTAGCTTCTCCATCCTTAGTAATAACTGGATGTTCCCAGCCTGTTAAAACAACCTTCCAAGCCTTATTATCCAGAGATTTTAGGAAGGCTACCACTCGAGGTTTCCAGTAGTCATAGTTGGATCCGTCCAAAATAGGTGGACTGTGAACAGATCCTCCATCTCTCTCCATAGTACCAGAAAGTATCATCTTAGATCTCACCCAGAACCAGAGTAGGATGCCTGCTCTGATACCAATTGAAATTCTGGTATCAGATATGAGATGTCGAAGGTAATGTCATGACACTAATATCTGAACAATACAAACATGATAAAAGATAAAGAACAGTAATGCAAGAGACACAAGCAATTGTTAACCCAGTTCGGTGCAAGCTCACCTAAGTCTGGGGGCTACCAAGCCAGGAAGGAAATCCATTAAATAGAATCAATTCAAAGACCCTCAGTAAACAACTTCAAGTTACAGTCTTTTTCACCTAATCTCTACCCGTGTGACTTCTACCTAAGAACTCTTATATATGAGATCCCACTCACTCCCCCTCAATCACACCAGTGATAGAAAACAAGAATTACAATGAAAAGAAGACACTCTTCAAAGACACACACTTGATCTTACTTAACAACTTCAATCACGTACGTGTGTTCTTTGCCTATATTCTTATTGACCGGCCTCAGATAGGTGTGACAACTACATTAGTCCACTTACGATTGCTTAACATAGCGCTACATTGTCTTATGACAAGCTAACATAACTCTACTAACTACTAACTTTAATTTGAGCTTTTACATTCTTGCCATTTACTTTTAATGCCATTTATTTCTTGCTCATTATTCATCTTGATTTTCATCTTTGCTCACTTGAGCACATATTTTATGTTTATGTCATTTTTCTTTTGCTCATTTGAGCCCACTATTGTATATAAATATATTTCTATTTTGTGTTGTTGGTGTTTGTTTTGATGTGAACCAAATGCAAAAGGAGAAAGGACTTAGAATTAGGATTTATCCATGCTTGAAGGAGTTCAAGAGCAACTAGGCCTCATGCCTTTAGAATGCAAAATTTGTTGAAGAGCAACTAGGCCTCATGCCTTTAGAATGCTAAAATTCAAAGTTGACCTCAAAGGACTTCTCCTCTGAAATTCTAGTATCAGATATGAGATGTCGAAGGTAATGTCACGACACTAATATCTGAACAATACAAACAGGATAAAAGATAAAGAACAGTAATGCAAGAGACACAAACAATTGTTAACCCAGTTCGGTGCAAACTCACCTACGTCTGGGGGCTACCAAGCCAGGAAGGAAATCCACTAAATAGAATCAGTTCAAAGACCCTCAGTAAACAACTTCAAGTTACATTCTTTTTCACCTAATCTCTACCCGTGTGACTTCTACCTAAGAACTCTTAGATATGAGATCCCACTCACTCCCCCTCAATCACACCAGTGATAGAAAACAAGAATTACAATGAAAATAAGACACTCTTCAAAGACTCACACTTGATCTTAATTAACAGTTTCAATCAAGTAGGCACACACTCATGCTTAAAAGCTTTGAGTGATAAATTGCGGCTCAAAAATCGGACCAATTCAATCATCTATGGATGAATTGAATGACTTACAATTCACACGACCACACAAGACTTAAACCCTTATTCTCTCTCAATATTTCGTTCGTCATTTCTTGTGTATCAAATCAGGTTTTCCATGTCCTTTTTATAGAAGCATTTGGCTGGGCTTGGACATCATAAAACCCTAAAACTATTTTCCATTCATATCTTCTCATGATAGTTGATTAGATCTCTTTGGAAAATAAGTTAATCTCGTTGTAATTACTGATTGATAGCATGTTCGATTATCTCATCAATCATACACAAATTAGCATTAAAAACGCAATCACATAATACATAACATTCAGACTGAATGTTCTGTATACAAATGTCATGACATCAGGTCTGACATCTCAGTAAAATCCTGCATAATCACATTTTAAACATCCAGCAGGTACAAGTTATCTCATGTTAAGACAACACATGTGACATCTTGTGAACACTCTAGGTTTTACCAAAATTGTTGCCAGCACTTAGAACCAACATCCTCAAACTTATTCTTTGTCCATTCCCTTTATTGTATTATGAGCTTTTTGATGTGTGCTTTTGTGTGATAGGGATCCCACCTTGAGATTGTGAAAAGAGGACCATTGTCATGAGTAGCCAAGTTAAGAGCCAAGCCAAATGGAGATCCTATGAGCTTGAATTCAAATTATTGATTGCTTGTTTGTGTGCTAAATCCAAAGAAAAGGAACTCCAAGGGTTCTCTCTCCCCTCTTATATTTGTATGCTTTAGGAATAGTCATTCTCTCTTCTCCCCACTCTAACCAAGCCAAAAATCATTTTCAAAACTTTGACTTTATTTCATATTAGAAACATAGGCCTTAAGCCTTTGACTTTTCAAATCTCTTTGCATAAATACTCATTGAGAATAAACTTTAATCCAACTTTGACTTCATTTTGTAAATAAATCTAACTTGTAAATATAACCAATTTCAAGTTGTTTTGTGGTTCCAATGGCCACCTTGTTAAAACCTTTTCAGAAACAATAGTCATAGGTTTGAGTTACCATAGTGGTTGATGTAAATCTCACCTCATTCTTAGTGTTGGGTTATAAGCCTTCCATGCTTATTATAGGGTTAACCCCTCACTAGAATGTTGAAGCCTTCATCACATGGTGGATTGTTGGTTTAGGTATGAGCTTTCTCCCTTTGATAACAAAAGACCTTAAGGCTTTTAATCAAAATCAATTCACCAATCTTTGAGATTTTTACCCCGAACTAGGAGGTTTTGATCCTCCTTTGTGATGGTACGTAGGCAATGGGTTCATCCATTCAAACAACAAAATTTGTAAATATAATCTATTCTCTTCTCATCCCTCCAATCCTTTGCACAAATCTTTTCATAAATACCAACCTACAACACATATTTGCAAAAAGGATTCCCTTAGAGTACTAAGGATGTTTTGGGTGCGTAAAACCTTCCCATTTCATAACCAACCCCCTTACCCAGATCTCTGACATTTTTATTATTTTTTGATTTGAAAAACTTCTTACTTGGCTTTTGTTCGCTTTTTAGCCTTTCCTTTGGACAAATAAAAGTGCGGTGGCGACTCGAATTGTATGTTGACTTTTAGTTTAGTCAATAAACCTAAAGGTAACGAAAACCCCGCTACACCTACCAGTGTCTACCGTCACATATTTCATCAGATTGTGGGATATTAGATGATCCACCAATCCGCTTTCTATTAGAACGTCGGAGATTAGCCTTCCCAAAGGAATGTAAGTTTTGGGCTTCATGTTGTTTCAAGTGTCCCTGACGGAGTCGCTCAGATACTTGAACAAAAGAGCTGGAAGATTTAACTTTAGTCCTTTGTGGAGGCAATAGAGGATGCATTTCTGGTCAGTATTGATGTAATCTAACGAATTGGATGCTGGGCGATGATGAATAGTCCCCAGAATAATCTTCAGCCATACCCTCAGATTCTGGTGAAGTTCTTTGTTCTTGGAGGACTTTCCTTATGTGCTCTGCTTGAAGATTGTTGGGATAATCTCCTGGGACATATATTTTTCCCTAGGGTTGATGTTATAGATTATTCTTCCCCCTATCTTCTCCATATTCAGAAGTTTGGCTATGGATTTCTCAGTGATAACCATCTTCACCCTCAAAACATGTGAGATGATGCAGTGGTCATCTGAATCTGAAATCTCCAGAACTCCTTGACCAGATAGGTGCAGATTGGACCATAGAGACGCTGAAAGTAGTTTTCCCAACCTTGCTTTCTAAATTCCTCCGTTAGGTCAATCCCATTTCTCTTCATGTTTTCAAAGTCTACCAAGGATTCACAAAGGACTTCTAGTTTGTTGAACGGGGTTGCAAGATGAATGTGTGGAGGTCGATCCAAAATGTGAGGTTACTTGTAGATTGGTGTTGATATAAGAGCAGTTACGAGAGAGGTTTGTTGGGAAACAGTTGTGTGTTGTTCCATTGATTCCATCTGTTGAGAAAAGTTGTATACTTGCTGTTGTTAGGAATCCATGTAGAAGATGAAAAGTGCTTGAAGAACACTTGAAGAACTGAGAGAGAGTTGAGAGTGGGGGTTTGTGTTAGGTGTGAGTGAAAAGTGTGAAAGTGAGAGTTGTGACAAGTATATGTACACAAAATTAGCATGCAAAACGACATCATTTCATGGGAAATTTAAAAGCAGTTAATTAATAGCACAGAAAATGAGTTGACACGCTAAAGGGGAAATTAATTACAGCTTATGATGGATGTCTAATCCCAAAAATCTGCACACTGCTCGAGGAGATCTTAATAGTCTATCTCTTAAGTTCTGTGCTAGACAGTTGCCTAGAAGATCCAAGGTCAGACGCAAGAGAGGCCACATGTTGATTTATCCGATCTTCAGGAATACCAAGAGATTAGGTCTTGAGGATTTATGATTCAGATTACTTCTAATTGGTAGAAGTATCAGAGTCAGATCCAGATGCCAGAAATTTTAAGTTAGAGCGTATTTTTCCATTTCAAAGAAGTATATATCTGACTCATTCTGGGCAATTTTCCATGTTTAAATGTTTCAGAATGAATGAGAATCTATCTTCAGCAAGGGGTTTTGTGAAGATATAAGCCCATTGGTGTTCTGTATCTATGAATTTTAATGTAATTACCCATTTCTGAACACAGTCTCTGATAAAATGATGTTTTATTTCTATGTGTTTTGCTCTGGAATGCAAAATAGGGTTCTTACTTAAACTTATGGCAACAGTATTGTCATAAAAGATAGGAACGTTACTCTCATATATCTAAAGATCTTCTAGTTGATTCTTCATGCAGAGCATCTGAATAGTGCATAGTGAAGCTTAAATATATTCTGCTTCTGGAGTGGAGAGTGCTATGGTTGACTGTCTTTTGCTAGCCCAAGATATAAGATTTTCCCCCAAAAGTTGACAATTTCCAGAGGTGCTTTTTCATTCCAATCTGTCTCTGGCATAATCTGCATCACAATATCCAGAGAGCCTATACTCTGATGTTTTCTCATACATCAGGCCAAGGTTAAGTGTTCCTTTCAGATACCTTAGGATTCTCTTAATAGTTGTTAGATGAGATTCCCTTGGATCTGATTGGAATCTGGCACAAAGGCAAATGCTGAATAGAATATTTGGCCGTGTAGAAATCAGATAGAGAAGAGAGCCTATCATACCACGATAGAGCTTCTGACAAACCTTTTGACTTACTTCTTCTTTTTCCAGAATGCAAGTAGGATGCATGGGAGTCTTTGCTGATTTGATTTCTGACATTTTAAATTTCTTCAGAATATCTTTTATGTATTTGCTTTGATATACATATATGGCGTCTGAAGCTTGGTTGATTTGAATTCCCATAAAGAATTTTAGTTCTTGCATCAAACACATTTCAAATTCTGCCTGCATTAACTCCGAGAATTCTTGACAAACAGAAGGGTTAGTTGAACCAAAAATTATATCATCAACATATATTTGACAGCTCATGAGGTCATTTCTGAAGTTTTTACAAAAGAGAGTAGAGTTAACTTTGCCTCTAATAAAATCATGTTCCAGAAGAAATGTGCTTAGTCTTTCAGACCAAGCTCTAGGGGCTTGTTTTAGACCATATAGAGATTTTTTCAGTTTAAAAACATGTTATGGACATTTTGAGTTTTCAAAACCCGGAGGTTGGTGAACATATACTTCTTCAGAGATATAACCATTCAAAAATGCACTCTTGACATCCATCTAATATAGTTTTATGGAATGATTAACAACGAATGATACAAGTAAACGAATAGATTCTAACCTGGAGATTGGAGCAAAGGTTTCGTTGTAGTCAATCCCTTCTTGTTGACTATAACCTTGTGCTACTAGTCGTGCTTTTTTTCTGACCACTTCTCCTTTTTCATTTAGTTTGTTTCTGTACACCCATTTTGTTCCAATAACATGGGTACCTTTTGGCTTTGGTACAAGATCCCAGACGTCGTTCTTTGAAAATTGATCAAGTTCTTCTTCCATTGCTAGAATCCACTCTTTGTCTTGAAGTGGCTCATCACAAGATGTTGGTTCTATCAGAGACACTAATCCCAGAGGGGTTTCCTCGGATACTTTGAATGTAGACCTTGTTCTGACAGGTTCTTCCTTGTTTCCCATAATCAATTCTTCAGAGATGTTTAGTCTATTTCTTGGTCTTTTCTGTATAGTTGAGATTTCAATTGTTTCTGGGTTTTGCCTTTCATCTTCCTTAAATTCTTTAGTCTTTTCGTCAGAACCTGCAAGAGTTATCTCCAGATCTGCAAGTTTTTCAACTAGCTTTGACTTTTCAAAGTCAAGCTTATCATCAAATATGGCATGTATTGATTCTTCCACAATTTTAGTCTTTGTATTGTCTACTTTGTAGCCCTTAGAGCGCTCTGAGTATCCCAACATAATACCTTTTTGTGCTTTTGAATCAAACTTGTTCATATTTTCTTTAGTGTTTAGGATAGAACAGGAGCATCAAAACGAATGAAAATAAGAAATGTTGGGTTTTCTTCCCTTACGCAGTTCATAGGGAGTCTTATCCAGAATAGGTGTTATAGAGATTCTATTATGAATATAACACGTTGTATTTACTGCTTCAGCCCAAAAGCGCTTAGCCATATTTGTTTCATTGATCATGGTTCTGGCCATTTCTTGGGGAGTCTTATTCTTCCTTTCTACAACTCCATTTTGCTATGGAGTTCTAGGACAAGAGAAATCATGAGATATTCCATTTGAATCAAAAAGTTCTTCAAAAAGTTTATTTTCAAATTCGCCACCATGATCACTTCTGACTCTAATGATTTTAGAGTCAAATTTGTTTTGCACTTTTGAACAGAAACTAGTGAATACAGAGTGTGACTCATTCTTGTGTCTTAGAAATTTTGCCCATGTCCAACGACTATAATCATCAACAATGACCAGTCCATACTTCTTACCATTGACTAAAGCTATTTTAACAGGTCCAAATAAGTCAATATGAAGAAGTTCTAGAGGCTTAGAGGTAGAAATAACATTTTTCTTTTTGAAAGAAGTTTTAGAAATTTTTCTTTCTGGAATGTCTCACAAAGAGCATCTGAAGAAAACTTCAGTTTAGGTAGACCTCTGACTAACTCAAGTTTATTTAGCTGAGAAATCCTCCTCATACTTATGTGACTCAAGCGTCTATGCCATACTGATGCGTTGCTTTTCGCAAGTATACGAACGCGTCAGAGTAATATAAAAGATTGTTGAATCCACAGAGACCAAGTGTCAATCTATCGTTATCTATTGTTATGGTGTTTATCAAAGGCAATCAGAATAGGTGTTTTAGAGTGTGCAGTGAAAAGTAAAATGTTGAATAAAGTTTAATTAATAAAGACAGGGTCGAAGGTAATTCACATAATCAATCAATAATCCAAGTACTTGCTAATGGAACTACTTATGGGCAATGTTTCCTACTTTGAAAAGAACTAATTTAACAGGAACTGTCGCTTTCGCGTATTCAGAATCGAGTTGTACTCCCTAATCCAACCCTCTTATTGTCACTTATAAAAAGGCGCGCATTGCGTTAGAGTAGTAAATCTATTTTTAAGAAATATAGTATCTTGACTAAGTTGAAAAGTATTATAACTTGGATTTCTTAACCAAAAGAGGTTCTCACGAACCAGACTCTAAACTTATAAACGCATCCGAAAATAGTTTTAAAATCTCTTTTCTTCTTAAGTTAAAAACTCCTAATGAACTAAACAAAGCGCTTTCACTGTTTTTGAAATAGTTAAAAACAATTAAGTTTAAATAGACGTTGGACGACTTTCGATCTTACCCAACGGAGTTGAAGTGCGGGAAAACTTAAGTTGAAAGTTAAAATAGCCCTTAAGTGTTTCTACGAACAATTGTACGGATTATCGATTCAATTACGATCCTTACATTCTAACCTTATAAATTTAGTTAGACATGGCAAAGTAAAAGTGCATTAATTTAAATAACAGTAGTGCGAGTGCGGAAAGTAAATAAAAGTAGTGCGAGTGCAAGAAATAAATAAAGTAAAACGAGTGCGAGGAAATAAATAAAAGTAAAGCGAGTGCGAGAAATAAATAAAGTAAAGCGAGTGCGAGAAATAAATAAAGTAAAGCGAGTGCGAGAAATAAATAAAGTAAAGCGAGAGCGAGAAATAAATAAGATAAAGACAAGTAATAAAAACCTGCTCCAATCGGAGGGTTGAGTAAATTGCAAAGCGGAAATGAAAATGGCGGCAGGATTAACTTCCTTCCAAAGTGCTCCAAACTCGATTACAGACTCTATCACAAACTTGATTACATAGTTGTGGTAACACTCTAATGCGAAGCGATTACCACTTTAAAATACTGAATATATGCCTAAGTGAAACAAAGTTGCTCTGAGTTTGCCTCTGCTCTAAGTTTGGATGATTGTAAAAGTGATTTCGAGTTTCTATTTATAAGCAAGTAAAAAGATGGAAATGACAAGGATGCCCTTCAACTTGAAAATGGGAGGGAAAACTTTTCCTCTTGTGGCGCCCGCCACAAGGCCATGGCGCCCGCCACAAGGCCAATCTGAGGCGCCTTAGTGGAAGTAGTAGGGAACGTGACAGTTGAGGGAGGTTGAGCTTGGACACGTCATGGCAGGGTCTATGGCGCCAGCCATGGGGTAAGCCACAAGTACAAAATGCTGAATTTTAGGGTTTTTAGCTCTTTTTCACTCCTTTTCTCGATCGGGGCTCCGATTAAAGTAAAAACCTGAAAACAAAGGAAAACATAGCAATAACACAATAAAATAACAATAAAACAAGTAGAATGCATGTGAAATCGGAGTCGAAAATACGGTAAATTTCAGTGTTATCACATACCCATTGCTATTCATTTACAGATATTAAGCATTTTACATTTTGATCTTTTAGATCTAAAAGATTAATTTTCTAAATGTTGTTTTTCCTCTTGCCAGTGAAAAGAAATGTTCCATTATTCTGATTAATTGATTTGCATGTTTTTTGATTGAAGATTATATCATAACCGTTATCACTTAATTGACTTATGGATAACAGATTATGCATTAATCCTTCTACGTAAAGAACATCAGAGATAGATGGAAGAGATCCATTACCAATTGTTCTGGAACCTCTGATTCTTCCTTTATGATTTCCTCTGAAACCTATGAAGCCAACATCTTTAAGTTCCAGGCTTTGGAACATATGCTTTCTTCCCGTCATGTGTCACGAGCATCGAGAGTCCAGGTACCATGATTGGTGTCTTAACTCTGCTGCATAGGATATCTATAACATAGACTATTTTATCCTTTGGTACCCAAAATCTTTTGGATCCTTTGTCATTAGTTCTCCCAGAGTTTCTGGAAACTTTGGGTTTTCTGGCATTAGTAAAATTTTGTGTTTGTGCATGTGTGTAGTGATAAGAAAAAGGAGATTTAGGTTTATCATCTGCAGAAGGAATTTGCTCGTCTTCATCAGAGTCATATCCTATTCCTCTTTTCTTATTCTGACTTACTCCATAAATCATAGAAGCCATTCTGCTTCTTTCTAGCCCATTTTTCAGAAA
This sequence comes from Lathyrus oleraceus, assembly GCF_024323335.1. Lineage (NCBI taxonomy): Eukaryota > Viridiplantae > Streptophyta > Magnoliopsida > Fabales > Fabaceae > Lathyrus > Lathyrus oleraceus. The sequence continues at coordinate 467,858,919 of NC_066580.1, forward strand.
TTTTTGAAATGCTTTTTCATATTTTTATATGATTGTGTTAGATGTTTGTGGGGCTTGAGATAAATTTTCTTCAAGTTTTAAACATATTTTAGTTGAAAATTCCTTTTCTCTTTCCAAAACAAAAATGTTGCCTTTTAATTCAGAAACTTCGATCTCAAGCTTATCACATTCTTCAACAGTTTCTTCAAGGACTTTCTTTAAAGCCTTGAATTTTTGTGGAAGCTTCTGATATGAGCTTAGAGATTCAGATAAGCAAGATTTAAGGTCATAGCGAGAAAGATCAGAAAATACCTCTTCAGGATCAGATTCTCTTTCTGATGAGCTTCCATATGTGGTAGCCATGAATGCCACATTTGCCTGTTCTTCTTCAGATTCAGATTCTGATGCATCAGATTCAGAGTCATCCTAGGTGGCCATGAGTCCCTTCTTAGTTTTAAAGGAATTTTTCTTGAATCCTTCTTTTCTAGAACTATCTTTCTTGAGCTTTGTGCATTCGTTTCTATAATGTCATGGTTCTTTACATTCATAGCATGTTACCTTTTTGTTTGGTTTGCTTCTGGAAGTTGATTCTGAGCGATCTCCCTTATGTCTTGGTCTTCTGAAGTTATTATTTTTTTTCTCCAAAGTTGTTTGACTCTTATGGTTAGGAGGGATAGCTTTTCTTCATAATTAGAATCATTCTTTTTAGAGTCATCATTGTCTTCTTCTTCAGTTTGGAGAGCTTTATTCCTTTCTGGCATGCGTCTCTCAGATCTAGACTTCAGAGCCACATATTTGCTTTTCTTTTGGAGCTTGTCTTCCTCTAGTTCTATCTCATGACTTCTGGGAGAGTTGACGAGTTCTTCCAGGCTTATACTGTTCAGATCTTTTGATAGCTTTAATGCAGTGACCATAGGTCTCCACTTTTTTGGCAAGCTTCTACAATCTTTTTGACATGATCTGCAGTTGTATAACCCTTGTCCAGAACCTTGAGTCCTACAATTAAAGTTTGAAATATAGAAAACATTACCTCTACAGCCTCATCATCCTCCATCTTGAATGCTTCATATTTTTGAATTAGAGCCATAGCCTTTGTCTATTTGACTTGAGAGTTGCCTTTGTGGGTCATCTTTAGGGAGTCAAGTATTTCTTTAGCAGTTTCCCTGTTGGTGATCTTTTCATATTCATTGTAAGATATGGCATTCAACAATATTGTTCTTGCTCTGTGGTTATTTTTGAAATCACACTTCTGAGCATTAGTCATTTTATTTATGGCAATAGCAATACCCGCATCAGATACAGGTGGTACATAGCCAATTGTAACTATGTCCCATAGGTCATTATCATAACCCAGAAAAAAACTTTCAATTCTGTCTTTTCAATAATCAAACTTTTCTCCATCAAACACCGGAGGTTTGGCGTTGTAGCCGTCTCTTTCATTTGTGTTAGCCATTATGTTTTTCTCATGCTTGATCTTTTCTACACTAATAAGTGTTTGATTTGAAAATCAATAACAGAGCCGAAGCTCTGATAACAATTAAAGGTAGAGAAAAACAAGAAAGGGGGTTTGAATTGTTTTCACATGTAATAAAAACTTTTGCAAATAAAAACACACACGAAAGGTAAAGCAATCAACACAGAAGTTTATCCTGGTTCGCTTGAAATTCAAAGATACTCCAGTCCACCCGACCTAGGTGATTTCACCTTCAACAAGGACTTAATCCAATAATCTAGAAAGATTACAACAAAGGCGTCTAAGAGAGTAAGGATCTCTTAGCCCTCTCGAGTTTACAGACTTCACAAGTCACTTGAGGAAATATTCAACAACTATTTTAGAATTACAATGAAGTGTTTAGTGCTTATAGATAAGTAGTATTAACATGATAGAAACTGTAAGACTTCACACTTAGAGCAACAACTTGTGTGAACAGATTTGAACAAGTATGAATGAGAATATAGAATTGAGTTTTCATTATTCTTGTGTGAATTCTTCGTACTTGGTATGATGATGATCCTGCCTTTATAGAGTGTCTGAGTCGTCAACCTTCAGACTCTGTGAGCTTCCTTTTCCTCAGAGTCAGAGCGACTGCTTTAGTTGATTCTATGTTATTTCTTCTTAGACTTTATGTGATGTCAGATATTGTCTATCAGATCCATTTTCTGTTAGAGTCCTGCATACTTAGATAAATTCGTTAGAGTACCAATTTGTTTCATTCTTTGTTATCATCAAAACTTAGAGATGAATTGTAGACTTAGAATCTTATTCTAACACTCACTCCCTTCCTCATCTGAACCAACACCTTCTATACCAATCCTTTATGAACCAAACCCATCAGAACCCAAAACCTCCGACCCCGTCCCTCTCAGAACCATCACATATTCATCTCCCTTACCCCTCATCAACCTTCAAACAACATCTATCCCCTACTCTGAAGCCATCATGTTCAACAAACCTATATCACCATCCCTCTCCTCCAACCCCATCTCCCCTCCTTATTATGACCTCACTTCTAACTCTAATCACTCTGGTTCGTATAACCCTGGCCCAACCTCACCAAACCATGAAGACCTTTAGGCCACAATTGACTCCAAAAAGACTCTCTTTGTACCTGAAACATCTGAATCCATACCTGAACCATATGAACCTATTCCCGAACCCTTTGAACCTGACCTCACTCTACCTACCTTTGATGAGGCACTAGCCAAGTTCTCAGAGAGTTCATCTTCCAGATTCAAGAAACTCTCTGACGAATCCAACACCAATGACAATCCTTCTGAAGTAAGGACCGACTGGAACGAATTCATCAGATGGATAACTTCTAAAGTCTTCAAGCTGAAGAACCTATCTGAAGAAGCCAGAAATGACTTCATCAGAGGTGTTAAGGAGAAGCTGGAGGCTCGTCTTGCAAAGGAAGCAGCTGAGACGGCATCAAGGGAAGTTGCAGAGAAAACAACTACAAAAGCTGCTACCAGGGAGGCAGCTGAGAAAGCCGTTACAGAAGCTGCAACCAAAGAAAAAGCTGAAACTGAAACAGCATTGGATGCTGAAGATGCTCAGAAAGCCGCTAAAGATGCTAAGAAGACCACCGAGGTTGCTTTGACTCAAGGAGAGTCATTTATAACTGACTTTGCTCCTCTAGTCATCAAGACTCTGGAAGAGATGCAGAAGGAGCAACAACTGGTTAGAGCCAGACTCGACAAACAGGATCAGGTCAACTCCAGCCTTCAAAGTCTGCTAGTTGAGCTTCTTCAGAGGATGCTTCCTCCACCAAACCCCTAGACACTCTAGGTTTTCTTTGTTTTTTTTTCTAAGTGCTTTGCTTCTAAGGATTTCTCATTTTGTTTCTTTCTGTAATATGTATAGTTTTCTTCATATTAATGAAATTTTGAGTTACTTACTTTTTGAGTCTGACAAAAAGGGGAAGAATTAAATAGAATTCTTTTGATGAAGTAATTTGTCTAACTCTTATAAATTCACTACTTACATTCTGACATAAAACTATTGCATAGACTAAGTCATTTTTCAGGATCTATCTGAACCAAGGGAAACTGAATCCTTATTTGAGAAACTACTAAATCAAGTCAAGTAAGCTAAGAAAGTATGGTAAGAAATTCTCTACCCCGTAAACCCATATCTGATACTAAATATCTTTAAAAATTCTCTTAAGTATCAGACTTAGGGGGAGATTGCTAATCTCAGGGGGGGGGGGGGGGGTCACTCTCTATATGACTCTGACCATTTTCAATTTAGTATCTCTGAAAATACTTATTGTTTCACCAAAATTCTAAGTTTTGTCATCATCAAAAAGGGGGATATTGTTAGAACAAGATTTTGATTCTACAATATATTTCTAAGTTTTGATGATAACAAAGAATGAAACAATTTGGTACCCTAATAATTTTCTTAAGTGTGAGGGATTCTAAGTTAAAATGACGCTAATGAAACTAATATATGGCATCTTCATTAGTCCAGAAACAATAACCCAACACAAAGATAATTCAGATCTAACTATGAATAAAATACATCTGAAGGGGAATCAACTGAAGAATCTGACTCTGAAGTTCAAGCTCTGATTCTGAAGACTCTGCAAAAGATATCTGAAGACTCTGCAAGAGATATCTAAAGACTCTGCAAGAGATACATGAAGACTCTAACTCTGAAGACTCTGATCATGCTCACTCTGGCACATGCTCAACAAGCCATCAGATATCACCTGATCAGAAACTTACACTAGAAGTATTCAAATTGTAGTACAATACAATTCCTTTTAAGGAAACAATGGATTATGCTCTAAGACTGCTATGGAAAGGACAAGAAATTTCCCCTCAATGGTATCATCTCAAGTGCTATATAAAGGTCTCCTTACAACTTATTGAAACACAATTTTGACACAATAACATTCTCAAACTCGAAATATTTTTCACCATCATTGTTGTAAGAAATAGTTTCCATACAAGAGTTGTTTCTCAATATTGTGTGGTTGTTTTTCATTGCTCTTAAAATTGTGTTTGCATTGATTATCTAGAAGCATCTAGTGAAACACTGCAACTCTTGTAATTGTTTGTGATTCCTCAAGTGACTTGTTAAGTCTGTAGACTTGAGAGGGCTAAGAGGTTGTTGAAATCTTAGACGAAGTTTGTAATCTGTTGAGATTAGTGAATTAAGTCCTTATTGAAGGCGAAATCACCTTGGCCGGGTGGACTGGAGTAGCTTTGAATTTCAAGCAAACCATGATAAATCCTTTGTGTTGTTAGTTGTTATTTTTTGTGTGTGGTATTGCAAAAAGTTTTTAATTCCTGTGAAAACAATTCAAACCCCCCTTTCTTGTTTTTCTCTACCTTAAATATGTTCCTGAACCGCCCGCGCAGGAAGAAAAGCGCAAGATTTATCAATCCCAGGTACTTATTCCCTTCTTTATTGCTGGTGAGACCCACACATTTTTGGATCCTTTGCCTGATTTTAACGTAAATGCCTAAAAACTCAAATAGTTTTTTCCTGCTTATCATCGTACCAATCCCATAGCTAGCAAAATAAAAACAATAACTGCTAGTGAAGATGTTAGTGCTAAGCTAGGTTCTAAGAATGATTAATCTAAGGCAAAAAACAAAGTTGATTCTCAGGCAAAGCCTTCAACGGAAGCCCCCAAACCCAAAGATCCAACTGGGGTAGACCTAGAAAAAAACATTAATCTAGACTATATGATCAACACTCTTAGAGTGTTTCGCTCTTGTACTTTATTTAGAGACCCTGAGGCTTATCTCGCCTGACTTGCCAAAGTTGAGCAGAAAAAATCACAAACCTGGAAAGAAATGGGAGTTTTGACATGGTTTAATTGTCAAAATTGGGACCAGGGTATTGTCAAAATATGATGGTTGCCTCTTTGTATTTTAGGGATAGTACAACAAATACCTTTCATCTCCCTTGCAGGATGATTACCCCATCCCTATTCAACATTGCTACGATTATTGGTCTTCGACCAACTAGAGAAACTTTTGACCCCTATGAGATGAACGAAGACACCATTACGATAGTCAACAAGCCATCTTCACCAACTATATAACTGATCACCATAACACCGAAAACAATGACATTTCTGACGAAGAACATATTATCTTCTCGACACTCAGATTATCTCGCTGCATTTTCTGCTATAAGTCGCTAAAGGTGGTGAAGAGGTTTTTAACTCTAGAAAATCAGTCGCATGCTAGACGTAACATATGCCTTAGTCAGCTAATAATGGGTTGGCTTTATGAATCCTTGGGATACGCTACCGAATTCTTAAAGAATTATCAACTAGATACAAACCTATTGTTGGTTAGTCCGTATTGGTTGCTTCAATTATGGCTCAATGCTACTTTTGAACCTTCACTTAAAACCCACAACACACTCAACGAAGATGATGAATCCGTTAGAAATAGGAGAATCGAAGGAACTCGGCTGACCCTATTGACTTCTATTGATGAGGGACTAAGTTTAAAGGAAACCTTTACTGGGCACGTGATGATGTTCACCAATCATCACAACTTCACTTCATCCATGGCTCCTTTCGCCATTAGAACTCATGGTCCCAAATGGTTCACCAGAGAATTCCCCGCTCCTTCGACAGATCAAGAAGCAAAATCTTTGGCCATATGGGAAGCATTTTTCATCCTTAGGTTAATTGCGACTAGACTTAGGCCTTTAAAGAACCAGTTTCACTTGCTCGGTTACCAGCCTAACCTTGTCCCTCAACAATTTGGCCTTAACTAATTGTTGCCCAAACCACTCTACAATAAGAAAGGCACTCTCTACCTTCACAACATGATTTTATATGAAGCTGAATGCGATGACATCTAGCTCGACATGCATCTGAAGTCGTCCAGCTGATCCATATCTCATTTCAACCATCCTTTCACTGTACTCAAGATTTTGATACATGATGGAAGGATTACTATATTGCAGAAATCCTTGATGTCCCTTCCCTTTCTCGACATCTAACCAACACTTTTTCTTCCATATAGAAGAGATTCAATAAAGATACGACGACTCACATCAAGGAAATCCAAGCGTTCCAGAAATACTTTGAAACTTCATACATACCTGATGATGTTAGATTAACCATTCGTGAATCAACGATTACCTTATAAGAAAAGTTTATGAAGAAACTCCCTGATTTAAAAATCCCTTTGTATGTCAAACACGAAGACAAGTATGCGTTAGCTTTTAAACCTCTACCAGCAAACTTCCTACGACTACCAAGTGTTGATTTTGGCTTGACGTTTTGACCTTTATTCCCAGAATGGTTCGTCTGTGGGTCTGATCTAGCTTTTCTCAAACAAAATTCACAAAAACTTTCCAAACAGGTGGTTCCAACTAAGCACACTCTGGACAGTTTCAAAGGTCACCTTCATGTTAAAATAGAACATGTTCGCATACTATGTCTGATACATGAAGGTGCAAAAATAGGAGGATTTTTTGACCTATTATTATCAAAACTCTTTAGATATCCTTCTAACTTTAACAAATGTATTCGTCTCTTCTTTCCTTTCAGATGTTGATCGAAAGAAGCTAATAAAGTATAAAGTTACTGCTGCTAGGGAATCTGCTGCGACGAAGGAAGCGGTTGCTGCTACAAAGACTATTGCTTCAACCAAAAGTGACACTCAGGACGCAGAGGCAACTCTCAAAAAGGTAGAAACAAAGGTTTTAAACTCAAATTGAAGATTTTTTACTCCATATATAATAGATTTTTTCCAATACCTTTGTCGTTTTCAGGTTAGCAAAAAACCTCCTCTCACTCCCAAGAAACACAAGTAGACCAACCAACCACCTCAAGCGGCTGAAAAAGATGTCGAAGACCTATCACCAGACACATACAAACCCGTGAAGAGAAAAAAGAGATCGAAACCCTCAAAATCCACTCCTCAAACAAAACCAACCACCACTACAATCAAGAAGCCAAGGCCTAATGCTACACAGGTAATCAATGTTGACTCGGGAGAAGACACCAATGTTGCCTCTGATCCTGATGAAAGCGACAACTCTAGTCCTGGCGTTGATGGACTTAAGGTAAGCTAACTTTTCCTTATTAAATCTTCTTCTTATACTTTATTTTCATTTGCCAATAACTTTTCTTTTCCTTTGCAGGGTAATCCAACTGGCGTTGAACTCTCTAGCATTAAATACACCATCCTTGGAAGTACTAGCTCTCCATATGTTCATCCAACGTCAAATAAAGTATCGAATAAGGAATCAACTGGAGAAGTTAACCAACCTACCGAAGTTCATCAAGACAATCCTCCGCCCACAACTACACCCCAACAATCTCAACAATCTAACTCTGAAAGTGATAGTGAAGAAACAAAACATGTCGACATGGAAATTCTTGACACAAAAGATAGTAAAGAGACACCAGAAGATTCTTCATCCAAAATCCCCAACTATGGCGAATATTTACAAGACGATGACAATGAACATATGTCTAACATATTTTAGGAGTACCAAGGCGAAGAAAAAGAACAAAAAATGGCAATGCTCATCAGGACAACATGACGAATACCAACAAGCCCTTTGGGACAATTAAAGTTTTTAAAACCCCGTTACCACTACCCTTCTTTCCCAAGAAGAGTTAAATAATTTGAAGAAAAATAAGCCTTATGAAATTTGAAGTTAATGATGAGTGCGAAAGGAAGTTCAACAGACAAATGCTCAAGCTCGTCGACTACTTCCGGTGGACATTCCCATGTCGAAACTACTAACGAACTTCTTCAAAAGATCAAGGAGAAACTTTTTGATGTCGACATGATCGAGGCTTTGGAAAATGATACCGCTGCCTGCTATGGGATCAAGAATCTCCTTAAACAAGTCTCCATTCTAAGCTCTCCCCCAGAAGTTGCTGAAGTTGTTATAGAACTGGGAATTCTAATCAATCAAGTCACTGCTGACCTCAATCACAAACATGATACGACAAACAAAATTCAACATAAATAAGAAACCTAGGTAGCGGAATGGGACGCAACTGCTGAGTCCACCAAGAAGGTCGAAGAGATGGAGACATCATTTCACAAGCTCATGAAGAATATAACACTTGTGCTACCAACATCTCTGTATCGGAGCAACAAATAAAGAAGTTGCAAACCAACATCTAAAAAGCTAAGGATCATCAGTAAGACACCGAGCAACTTGATCACAAAACACTTGATGAAGAGGCTGTAGTGGGCGTTTATCATGTCGAATGGGACCAACTCTTGGAAGGTGAGATCGCCAACTTGATTGCCAAAAACTACTTGATTGACTGCCGCTTGACGTTGTCCAAAGAAAAATATGATCAGATTAAGGCCAATTTACCTTTCTGATTTGTCTACTTGTTTATTTTGCTACATAATTTCAACTTTCGACAATTTGTAACAAACTTAGCCATTTTGGCACTTAATTTCAGTTACCGTTTTGGCCTCTTATTTACCTAGGTGTTATTATGTTAAGATTTTAATTTCCTGGAGCATAGGTTTATATCTCTTCAAATATTTCCCATTCACTCTCAGGAGTCTTTGATCCTCTGCTAACTCTTCGATCACATAAGCGTTATTTCAAAACGCATGGATAATATGGAATGGACCCTCCCAATTAGGGGACCATTTACCTAGTGTCTTATCTTTTCGATACATAGGTAAAATTACTTTCCACATTAAATCTCCAGTCAAAAACGTCTTAACCTTGACTCTTTTATTATATGCTTTCTCCATTCGCTCTTTCTGTCTTCTCAAGATTTCTAAGGAATTCAATCTTTCCTCATCTAAGTTAACCAATTCGTCCAACATCATATTCCAATAAGACTCAGACAAGATTTCACTTTGTTTTTGGGCTCTAGTTGATTGGAGGTATATTTCGACTGATAAAACTACATCATGCCCATAAGTCAACCGAAAAAGGTGTAATGTTTAAAGCCTCTTTAAGGGAAGTTCAATAAGCCCGTAAGATTTGATCTAATGTCCTATGCCAATTCTTTGGTTTCTTCCCCCACATGCTTTTTTATCAATCCAATAACCAACTTGTTCACTGCTTCGACTTGACCATTTGCTTGGGCATAATAAGACGTAGATGTTAGCAGTTTAATCCCCACTTCTTTAGCAAACTCTCACATCTTTCGACCATTGAACACTGATCCTTGATCAGTTGTAATGGTTTCAGGGATGCCAAACCTATAAATTATATACCTCTAGATAAATTCAATCAACGCCACTTGGTCAACATTCACCAAAGGTATGCCATTAATCTACTTATTAAAGTAATTGATACCCACTAAGATGTATCTCTGACCTTTGGATGATGCTGGTCGAATCTCACCAACCAGATCTAGATCCCATTCTATGAAGGGCCAAGGCTTTACTATAGAATGCAATTCGCTTACAGGGACATGTAATTCGCTTGTAGGGACATCTAGATCCCATCCTATGAAGGGCCAAGGCTTTACTATAGTAGACCAATACATTCCTCGTCAAAATAATAACCATTTCATTTTGTGTCCCATTTGATGAGCCCCACATGCCCCAATGTGTACATTGGACAAGGCCAAATATGCCTCATTTTTGCTTAGGCATTTGAGCAAAACTCCTTCAGGTGTTTTCTTGAATAACTCATTTCCCACAAGAGTATAACTTAATGGCCGCTACCTGATTTTTCTTTCCGCAGATATCGTTGGATTCTTTAAGTAATCCACTATTGATTTTCTCCAATACGTGCTTGTCAAGTTATCAATGGCCAATATCTCAAAATTCTCTTTGCCTGCATAGCCCAACTTCGTCGTTTCCAAATCTGATGGAGATAACTTGGTTTCCATTACTCATCCTCGAACTTCGATCAAATCTTCCAACTTATCTTTTGATACGTTGTATCCATAAGCAATTTGAGCCAAGTCATTAGCCTTTCTTGATTCTTGAGTCAAGGGATGTGTCTAATGTTTACAAATTCAAATTTTTGCAACAACCGATTTTCTATTACAAAATACATTATCAAATTTTATTTGACACATTTATACTCTCTAATTATCTACTTAACGACTAATCCAGAATCTCCACCTATTTCGACTCTAGTGCCCCCCAATTCCAATAGAATTTCAAGGCCAGCTATTAAAGCTTCATACTTAACCTCCTTGTTTGAGCAAGGGCCATCTATCTTATACTTGAATTTTGTTGGAATTTTGTTAGGAGAACTCATCAAAACTCCAATACCAACTCCATCTTTATGACTGGAACCATCAAAATATAATTTCCAAGGCTCAAGTTCCAGATAGTTTTGGGGAGTTTCGACTGTTGCATGGTCAACTATTCAGTCAAGGCAAGTGCCCATTTTCCAATTCGACTATGCAGAATTGGCTTAGATAGCATATATTTAATAACATCAAAATGAGATGAAACATATACATCAACCGACTTTATATGTTGCTTTAACTTGGTACAAGAAAAATACAAATAGAGACATAATTTTTCCACCATGTTATACCTAGTCTCTGCATCATTCAGATCTCGAATAAGATAATAAATATCTCTTTCGATTCCATTCTCATCCTCTTGAGCAAGCATGCTCCCTATGGTTACATCAAATGCAAAAATATATAACCTCGTATTCTTATTTCTACAAGGAGGTGACAAAATTGGAGGACGAACGAGATATTCTTTAATCTTGTCGAACGCTTCTTGATGTTTCTGCTCCCATTCGAAACCTTCCTTTTTTAGTAGAAGGAGGGATAAAAGGCCTGAGGCCTGCCGCTTAAATTTGAAATAAACCTCCTCAAGAAATTTATCTTTCCCAACAACGACTGTAATTCCTTCTTCCTTGATGGCGCTTTTGCCTCCATGATGGTCTTATTTTGGTTGATTTCAATCCCCTTTTTATGGCCCACAAATCCTAGAAAATCCCCTGCCTGCATGTAAAAATCACACTTGAGAGGATTCATTTTTAAACCATGTTTTCTCATTCTTTCGAATGAATGTGACTCCTTCCTGACACAGACTTAATGACTATATCGTTAATGTAAATCTGCATAAATGTTTCAATAAAGTCATGAAAAATAGAATTCATTTCTCTTTGATAATTTGCCCTTGCATTTTTCAATCTAAAAGGCATTACTACCCACTCGTAGGTGCCTAAGGCTCCAAGGCATCAAAATGTCATTTTCAGCACATGTTCGTCAACAATGAAAATCCGATTATATCCAAAGTATTTGTCGAGCATACTAAGGAATCCGAAGCCTGTGACCAAATCAACTAGAATTTCTGCCACCGATATTGGATATTCGTCCTTTGGGGTCACATCATTCAGATCTCTGAAGTCAATTCAAACCTTCAAAGTCCCATTCTTTTTTTATAACAGGGACAATATTAGCAATCCAGTCAACATACCTGGTTATACAGATAAACTTACACCTCAGAAGCCTTTCAATATCTTCCTTGATCTTCGACATCATTTCTGGTTCAAATCTCCTTAGAGTCTACTTGATTGACTTTTTACCAGGCTTTATAGGTAGCTTCAACTCCACTAGTTCTCTGCTCAATCTAGGCATCTCGCCGTAGTCCCAAGCAAAGCAGTCTTTGTACTCCTTCAACAACTAGATAACTTCAATTCTAAGTTTTGGGCTAAGGTTGGCACTAATGTATGTTGGTCTTTTATTCACCCTGTCCCCCATGTCAATTTCTTCTAGAGGATCACATGCCAACATTTTTATATTTGATGCTATCAGATCCTTTTCAAATCCCAAAGGCTCAATATCATAGATGGTATCGAGCCTCTGGTTTGCTACATCAACTAGTAACTTATCATGTGGCTCGGGTTCAAAATCAACGCCAGGCCCCTTAAGATCCACTTCTGTTTCATTGGCTTCGACAACCATGTATTTTACTTCGGCCTCAAGGTCCGCTTTTAGCCTATTCTCGGCTATATAAGCCGAAATCTTTTGCAAAATGATGGATCCCGACATAATAATTGTCTTCGTCCCCCCAACCAGTTGGTTGGAGTCCTGGAACCCCTTCAACTTCATCTTCATCTCCCATGATCTCTCTATTCCATCAAAAGCCATGGGTTGGGTGCAAATAGGGAGAATAAAATGCCTTATCTGACGGTAAGTATGCAAACCTAGCTTGGATGCAAGGTGTTATGTTTGCTAAGTTCATGTCGAAGTGACGCTTATCGACATGGTTAACCTCTGCCATAAAATATCTTTGGTCAGCCTCAATATTTTCCACTATTTCGTCCTCTCGCCATATCAAAATTCTTTGGTGGGGCGAAGAGGGGATTGTCCCTATGTTGTGTATCCATTCACGACCCAAAAGTAGGGCATAGTTGGATTTTGATGTTATGACCATGAACAAAGTTGGCCTAGTAACGGATCCACCTGTCAAGTCAAATTGAATAACCCCTAGGGTGTGACTAATCTTCTCTTCATAATTTAACAAGAACATGTTGTGTGGCCTTAAGTCAGTATCAAACTTGCCAATCCTTTTCAGTATGAAGTGTGGCATTAAATTAACAGCCACTCCACCATCAACTAGAATGTTGTTTACTCCAGTATTCTCAATCTTTCCTCTAATGAATAAAGGTTTCATATGACTTCTCATTCCCTCATTTGGCCTTTCGAAGAAAGCATTTTGTTCTTTGACACATCCATTAATCATCACATAATAACAAATTGGCCTGTGTCGAGCCATTTCTGCTTCATCAACCTCTTCGACCTTAATCACTTGGTCATATTCCAATGGTAACACTGACACCACACTACAATTGATATTCAATGAATATTCATCCCCTGAGTCGAAATCATTTATCAGCATGTCATCATCTATTATTGGTTGCTATGATAGTTTCTCCTTGGATCCTCCCCCCTTAGAAGAGTAGAGTTTTCTCTCTACTGATTTCTTATTTTCAACTCTATCTTTGGCTTGAGGTTGGTTACTACTTGATTCCTCAATTGTATTTCCAGCCGTTTCTCTTTCAGCTTTCCCCATTCTTTGTTATCTTCGCCTTTGATACCTCGACATATGATTTTTTCCTTTATAATTTTTGGACCTATGAGTTTGATGCCTCGACACCTGGAACTCTTTGCGACAGGCTATTGAATACCCCCAACCAACTTCAAAATTGCACCACTTCTCTTGACCTTGGCCAATTCTTTTAGCAGACCTCACCCATTTATCTCTTGAGGCATCATCAATTGGCTTGAATGTGGTTGGCCTATTCGTCGGGACATTTGGGCCTCTTTGCTGTTGTCTACGAGGAATTCCTCTTTTGTCTAAGACAAATTGTCTTCTGGTATCCTTCTAGTTTCCCCTTTAATAGGCTATTCGAACTCTTTCCAGATTTTCAACAGCCTTCTTGTCAAACACAGAACTGCATTTGGGGCACACCATCACTTCATACTTCTTTTTCTGATAACAATGGAGGAATTCAACCAAGTTCTCATCATTCTTGGGATAATCAACCCTCATCTGGTCCTCATTTCTCCTGGTGCTCTCTTCATCAGCTTCTATGTCATCTTCTTCACTTACTTCGACCATGTTGATCTCTAAATTAGGACCATAAGTAATCCGAACCTTCTGCAACTTGACACTAAGGCCCTTAATAGCCTCCGCCATATCGATTCACATTTGAAACCCTTAGTAGATTCAACCATGGCGTTTTTAGTAGCTTCAATCCTGTGAATATTAGCAAGCTCAGTATAATGGACATCTGCCATCTGCAAGGGATCATAATCAATTTTCATCTAGGTTTTTCCCTTGTCTCCAAACTTTAGCCTTCCGTCATTGATCGCATTCCGCACAAGATCCTTGAAAAGAAAGCATTGTGAGATCTTGTGGCCTAAAAAACTGTGATATTTACAAAATCCTCTTTTCTTCTATTGTTCTAACTGTGATATCTTAGCACCAGGTGGTACTAAAATTTGGCCATCTTTAACTAATAAGTCAAAAATATCATCACACTTTGTTACGTCGAAGGTGTACGCTCTCTTAGGGAATTTATCGTTCTTTTCTGGTTCGACGGGGTTTTTCCCATTTGATGATGCAATAACTTTATAGACATACGGTGGCACTTGCTTTAGTTCGGCCAGATCGACTTCGCCTTCATCTAAACTACTAACATAGACGTTGGCCTCTTGATCATCCTCATCCATTTCAACATATGCTACCCTCTCATTTCTATTATTTGTACTCGCCCTAACCTTTTTGGCCTTGAGGAGTTCTACCTGTCGAACCTTGTCCGCTAATTGGGCCATATCTCTTAAATGCTAGGTAACTAGTTTCTTCCTAATGGAATAATCCAAACCACTAGCGGCCATCTCGACCAACTCATGCTATGGCACTTGTGTAAAACACCTTTCCTTTAGCAAACAGAACCTATTCAGATAATCATCTATTGCCTCTATAAATTTGCGCTTAATGCTAGCCAATTCTTTTAGACTAATCTTCGACTACCCCATATAAAATTGTTCATGGAACAATCTCTCAAAACGAGTCCAATCACGGATGAAGTTGGTTGGGAGCATAGTGAACCAAGTAAAAGCATTCTTGGTAAGGAAACTGGGGAAATATCTTATCCTCAGGTTTTCATTGTTGGCAATGTCCATAGCCTCAGTCAGATACCTTGCTATATGTTCGACAGTGAACTCGCTCGTATCACCATAAAATTTTGCAAATTTTGGGACCTACCATCCTCTAGGAAGTTCAGTCTGTAGGACATATTCAAATAATGAGGAGGTATAGTTTGGCATACGAAGGCCTATGTTCACTCCATTTCATGCCATTATTCGTTAGACTATGGCATCTAAATTATTCTCTCCTGCTAAATCGTCTTCTCAAACTCGGTGAAGCACTTCATCAACGTCTTGGTCACGATTGACCATCATAACCCTAGGTCGTTCGACTTCCCTAGGCACTAGCTATTTGACCACTATGGGTTCGCCGTATTGACCCTGATTAACCTCGCCCATATTCGGTGTGAGCTATTAGGCCTGATTAATCATTGGGTCTTCTTTCAAAATTTCTCCTTGGTTTTCCACTAGTCGTGCTGGCCGTGGTTGTGGAGCATGTCGAATCGGCGCTCTTGGAGCGCTAAAGAAATCTGCAATGCACACCATTTATGCTGCCAAATGCTGATTTGTCTGGGCATTTTTCTGATTAGTTTGGGTAGCATTTTGGATTAAAGGATTGAATAACGCGCCCATCTGTTGGGTGAGCATATGAACCATGTCATGGTTGCTTTTGTCCATTTATTGTGTTAACACTGCCAAGGAACTTGTAGTAAAAGTGGGCATTGGCTGGGCAAAAAATCCTATTCCCAGGGGTTGGGTAGTTTGAGCAAGATTGTTGACAACCAATTTCGACCATTGCAACGACGAATACATAGTCACCGTTGGGCTAGCAAATGTTGATGCACTGTTTTGCAAACTCGCCATCACTGAAGTTGGCATACCGTATGGGTGTTCGTGGACATCCACAGGCATGGTGAATTCAGGCACATATGGCCTGAAACTACTCGACCCTACGGGTCTTTGAGTCATTGGTTGACTTTACGTTATCACCGGGGACAATATTGGTCCATTTTGGGTACTTGATGGTATCATCGTCATACTAATCATGGACGGTATCACTTCGGTCACAATCGTTGCGACCATGCTCTTCCCTATCCTCCGAGAGGGTTGCTTTCCATTGTTATTTGGTAGGGGTTAACCATTCTTCTAATGTTTTTCCTTTTTGGCAAAGCTTTTTTATTTTTGGCTATCCTACCACTTCTCAATCTCATGCAAAAAAGTTTGAAAATTTATATTTTGTGTATGACTTACTAATGCAAATTTAAAACGCCTAACCACAAGGGTCCCACCAGGTATGCTAATTTATTTACCGTGGATTTTGGTAAACAATCAATAGTCCTTCAAAATTGATACTCTGATTACTTGTAGGATCGACTAGATTGATCTTATAACATATGTGCCTATTTTTCTTAAGTTTTTATTGATAATGAGTATTTCTACACTAGTTCGTGACTTTTAAAGTAATGCAAGAATAATTTATAAATGAATAAAGAATAACTTCGACTGCAAATATAAAGAGATGAAGTACAACTTCGACTGAAACTTAAAAGGTATGAAAATAACATTAGTGTAAATGATTTGACATTAAATGAAAATATGGTGATTCATACGTACATTTCGCTCAACAACTCTTTTCTCAATACACTTAGATATTTTGAGTAATAACAATTTTGTATACAATTGAACACACTGAATCCTGATACGAGGACCCATATTTATATTAAATCGACAATAACAGTAACAAACGGTCATCTCTCCAGAGAATGATACGCATGAGTTCCTACCTTCACAAGCTTCCACGCGTCCTTTCAGAAACAGATAAGGCTAAAAAACAGTTAATCAACCTTATTTCAAACTATTTTATCGAAGTCATTATCATACCAGGTCAAAAATATTCCAAGTCCTAGAATGATATCACCCAGTAGAAATGAAGACCTCTTCGCCAAATCTAGTCGAAATCTCATCAAGATTTTCTTAGTCGAACTCGACTTATCTTCTCCAAATATTTCGTTCAACCTTTCTTTGACATCTTAAATCCTTCTTAGCGTCGAAATTTAAGCTAACAACCGCGCCATCAAATTTTTACTTTCTCTAGCCCTATTTTTCTCATCTGATCGTTCTTTTCATAACAATCAAATGAACAGAGCTATCTATTCATTATTGATATTGAAGTTTTTTGCTATAAAT